>NW_004955421.1:10189468-10231115 GCF_000276665.1 Chinchilla lanigera | reverse complement strand
CAAATATCTATCCACCGAGGATTGGATAAAAAAATTGTGGTACTTTTACATAATGGAATATTACTCAGCTATAAAGAAAGATAAACTCGAGGATTTTATAGGTAAATGGTCACAACTAGAGACCATACTCATAAGTGAAATAAATCAGACCTGCATGTGCACGCACTGCATTGTCTCACTAGTGTAAAACCTGAAAGAGTTAATAAAAACTTGGAAGTATGATAGACATTGTGAAATGAAAGGAAAATGCTCAAGGGTGAAGGGCAACTGGGATGTGGGAAAAGAGAAGGGAAAGAAGGAGAAATTTTGTATATATGTGTATATAGGATAGTTAACTTAGTTGATCTACTGTCTTCTATTTCTTTGCTGAAAGAAACAGTTAATGAGTCCTTGATTGATCAATATTGCCTGCCTCTGTTTTCATGAGAAACCACTTTGAAGATATCAATATATAATACAAGAAATGTTAATTTCCTACCACTTTGTAACTCTATATTGTTTGTATTGTTCTTTTGCTATTTTGTAAATGGCTGTCTGTCTGTCAATGTTTTCCCCCTTTTATTTTTAAAATTAAAAAAGAAAAAGAAAAAGTGGAAATTCGTTTTCTGAATAGTTTAGCCAATGGTGATATTGGAGAATGGTGGAGCTTTTAAGAGTTGGGGTCTAGTGGGAAGTGTTCAGGTCTTTGAGGCTGGGACCTCAAGGGGACAGCAGGACCCTTGCCTTTTTCTCTCTTTTGCCTCTAGGCCATGAGGGGAGCCATTTTCCTCTGCCGTATACTTCCGCTGTGATACAGTACCTCGCGGCATGGCCTGAAAGCAGTGGGGCCAGCGTGGATGGCGGCCCTGAAAGCATGAGATGAAATACACTTTCTTTATAAGTCTATTATCTCAGGTATCTGTGAGAGTAGCAGAAACCTGACTTAACACAGGAGGCGATATTTTCATCCAGTAACGTGGACAAGAAAATAATCTGCAAAATACCCATGGGTAATGTAGATGGAAACAGTTATTAGGTGCGCTCACATGTCCCGGGGCCTGAAGGCTTGCTTCCCTTCCTTTCCCTCCCCTTCCCTCTCCTCTCCCTCCCTCCCTTCCCCTGCTTTTCCCTCCTCCCCCCTCCCCTTACCCTTCCCCCTCTTTCTTTACTTCCTTCAGTCTTTGTTTCCCTTCCCCTCTATCTCCCTCCCTTCTCTCTCTCTCTCTCTCTCTCTCTGTGTGTGTATGCGTGCATGTGTGTGTATGTGTTTCCAGAAGTATCACTACCTCACTGGACCAGTAGTTCTAAGGATCAGAAGCACCAGTTTTCCACTGTGGCCAAAGTAGAGACAGCAAACGTTCCTGCAGGGATGTCCCTGACAGAATTGGATGGGTCATAATAATAAGCGAGGACAGCCTTGTTCAGGGTGTAGATGATATGAAGGAGTACCCTCGGGAACTGGTGACTGACTAAAGAAGAGAAAATTGTTACTCTTTCATCGGCTTTACCGCTTTGAAAAGTCACAAACACAAAACCAGACATTTAGAGGCTTTTTTTTTTTTTTACCTGGCGGGGCTTTGTGTTCAGCAGAAACCCAGCTGCTGGCCAGCAAGGAGTGGCCGCGCCGCAGGATGGTACGCACGCTTGCTGAAAACCCTTCATGCAAGGTGGTTTCACATTTGCTTTGAGTGTTCCTGGTTTCATACTAAAAATAAAACCCACAAGTCAAAGCACATAAGAGAGAAATAGTCTTAACCGAACAATTTAAAATCAAATATTCCTTTACTTTCACTTTTCAAATTACACATAAGTAAAATACAGTGACAGTAGTTTTGGTAGAAAAAATTAAAACCATTGTAATAATTACATCACTCTTCAATGACATATGAATACATTCTCCTTATAAAAAGAAAGATAATACTGCTATTAAGGCTGAAATTTTCTTTGATTCTTGTTTCTAGTGTCACTCTTTTCTTAAGAACTTTTTTTACTGGAAATCTTTACTGCAAAACAGTTAATATAAATCACTTTCCTGTTGTTTTAATTAAGCACCTACTATGCAGCAGGTGTTCTGACAGTCCCTATAGTAAACCTGAGTCCCCTCGAAGTCAAGAGACTGGTCCATTCTGGCACAAACAGGAAGTGAGTGAACTGGGATTTGCAGCTGGTTTCTCTAACCCTAGACCCACCCACTGCCCACTTCATTAGGCTACTCTACTGTGTCGTTCTTTCCATTTGAGAAGAAACATAAAACCAGTTTTTAACCCACTGTACCTAAAAAGTTATTAAATGTTCTTTCATAAGGGAAAGATTGTCCAAAAGGAAGACCACTACATGCTGTTGTTCAGTGCCAAATAATGAACATTGCACTAATTAACAATTTCCACCAAGATACTAAGCTTTCTACTAATTGTCTTTTTATTTAAAATCTCATTTGGTAAACAAAATATAGAAATAAAATGACTATTTGCTCTAATTAACAACTGCTACTAGAATAAATACTTACATCCTCTTCTTGTGGGGCATTTATTTTCACATGATATTTTAGATTGACATTCCTTTGCCCTTGATCAGGATTTGGTTCCCAGTATAAAAGAACTTGAGCTAAGCCAGTAACTTTAATTGTGAAATTCATGGGTGGGAGAAGTAAAACTGTTGATTTCAAAAAAAAGAAGAAGAAACATCATAACAATTGACTGTTTATAAATAGCACTTTAAATTTTTTAAAAAAATATTTAATTGTGTATCATATTATTTTATTAGGCTATTAGCCTGTAAAATATTGAAATAATTTAGGAAGAATTTTCTTTAAGATTGCTTTTAAACATCTTTTTTTTTTACCTTGCTTGGGTATTTGCCTATCATATTCAAATGGTTTTTATTGAAATACAAACATGTTAGTACATCTTTATTTTTAACTATGGATTTCAAAATGAGGGTAATTATCCATTAATGTGCTATGATAATAATTTATTGGATTGTGACTGGCCTTTTTATTGATATGGAAGAAAAATAGAATAAAAACACTAAAGTGCATCAAACATAATAAGAGCTGCTTCACCAACCTCTTGTCTGCATTATGCAATAAAATATATATTTATGTGCAAAAGTCCATGATATAAATTGTATTTTTTGAGTCAATCAGAAGTATTTGTGAATGTAATTACTTAAATAGGCTTTTATTCAAAGAAAAGAGCTTCCCCCTTCATGCTCCACTCTTTGTTTTCAACATAGAAGCTTTACTTTAATTACAGAGCTAATATTTAATTGGTCATGGTGGCTCATGCCTGTAATCCCAGCACCCAGGAGGCTGAGGCAGGAGGATCGTTGTGAGTTTGAAACCAGCCTGAGCTACAAAGTGAGCTCAAGGCCAACCTGAACTGCATAGCAAGACCCTGTCTCAAAAAGAGAAAACACACAAACAAAACTAATATTTAATCACTATAAAAAATTTGTAATGAGAGGAAAAAGAAAATAAAACTTTCTTGTAGTCACTGTTGATAAAGACATATTTTCACTATATTCTTCAGTATGTATATTTATACACATTTTTAATTTTTAAATGAAATTAGTACAGTATTGTCCACACCATTATGAACCTTTTTTTACTCACTCAGTTGTCAGGATTTTCCACTGATCTGGTAGGGCCTTCCACACGTCTGCATCCCACTTGTCATATAAGAATTTTTAGGGCTCTGTCTGTACTGTACATTATGTTAACCACTGGCTACTGCAGCTGCTTAAATTTAAATTCATTTAAATAAAATCAAATGTTTGCTATACTCTGCATATTTCAAGTGCTCAATAGTGAAACATGAAGAGTGGCTGCTATGTTTGTTGGTCAGTGCAGTGATAGAATATTGCCCTTGTCAAAAATCTATTAGACCATACTAACTCAGGACCACGTGACAGTTTTTGTCGTCATATCAGACCCATACATCAGCAACTTTCAGATCAAAACTACTAATTATTTGTTGTGAGGTCTTCTAAGAAACCTCTCGTATGGGAGGATATCATAACAGTGGCTACCAGTGCATAGTGCCTGTACATGCACACTTGAAATTGGACTTCCTACTGCAGCACAACTTTAAATATCTCCCAACAATGTTGTCTTAAAACTGGCATATTGAATAATGTGTTTTCTGATAAGGATGTTCTTCCAAAATTTTTCTTCCAAATTGTGTATTTAAGAGGCAAGTAGCCTACCTTTTTGTGATATACTAAGTTTTTTTGTGATATACTAAGTTTTTTTAAAAAAACAAACATTATTGGTTAGAAAGCCCTTACACTTTTTGTCAGGAAGTAAGTCTGTCTGCAGTGTCTCCACAGCCCCCAAAAGAATCAGGAAGACAGGCATCATGATGATCAGAACCTACAGAAAATAGGATAGGAAAATCCAAATCATCGTGTTTTAATTTCTAAGAAAAACTGACAGTCCCTTTCTAACACAAGATAGCGGTATTTGGCCACTTAACAAACAAGACATATCTTTTGAATGCACAAATGTTGGACTTTGCTCTTCCATAGTAGAGCCATAGTCTGGGGGGAGTGTGAAATGTAAATCAGTAACTGTAGATCAGTTAAAACTGTCCCATTAGAGACATGTGTGGGACATGGTGGGAGCAAAGACACCCCGGAAGGGTGAACTAGAGTATGTAACGTTATGAAGCAAGACAGGCATTCCTGGGGGAATCCACTGAATGTGCACAGTTGGAGAGAAGAAAGCAAACGGTAAAGGGTCCATCGGTGCTCAGCAGGAGATCCAAGAGGACTTTGGCACTGGAAGTGTGCTAGGCACATTTCATTAAAGACAAAAGCATTACCACTTGTGTTAATATTTAAGTATGAGCCATGGGCCGAGGTTGGAGGTTGGAGGTATAGTGTGTGCCTAGAAGGTACAAGGCCTGACATTCAGTCCCCAAAGTGCACGTGCACACACACACACACACACACACACACACACATACACATACACACAAAGACACCTGATGACAAATTTAAATCTATAACAGTTTATAATGTGGGGAGAAGAAGCTTTGTGTTAGAAATGTGGTATATACTGTATTTAGAAGAGGCTGATTTTTTTGAGAGATTTACAGACCAGATGAGGGGTGCTCACTGGGCTTGTTTATACAAAACATAAAATCAAGTACTGAAGCTCCACTGATACTCTCTGATACTCAGCTTTGTGTGAAACAGGATTGCAAAAAGTTGTTATTCTTGGCAATATTTACTCTTTTTGAATTATCTTGTGTTGTCAATAGGACAACTGATATTGTTACAGATGCACTATTTGAATAGAAAATACCAATGAGATGTAAAAATTTCTCATGAAACTTAATTAAAAATTTTTGAATAATTAAATTTTTAAAACAATACTATTTTCAGCAGCTATAAAATCAGAATATGTGACAAATTATAGGGAACAGGTCACAAAAGAACAGAAAAATAGAGTTATAGATGTACAAAGTAAAAGCAATATTTATACTTCCTTAAAACTTATTTAGACAATGAGAATGAATTGACAGTAGGAAGGTACATGTGATTACTCATTGGGAAAAAGGGAAAATCGCATCTTTTGTTTTATATCGTCTATAGATCAAAGAAAGGAGTGAGGATGACTTGCTGGGAACTGTAGTTGAGATATCTTGAGTTATACTCTCTGCAAATTTTGTAAGCCATGTTTCATCGCAGGTTTGCTTTAAGGACAGCAGTTCTGCCTGCCCCCACGTGCACACTTGTGATTTGGTGCCTGGTACATTTGCTTATTATCTGTGTAGGAAATGTCTTCCACGGGCTTATTCCCATCCATGAAGGAAATGAGTCTGCAAGGTTAAATAATTTGCCAACGAGCAAACAACTGGTAATTATAGAATGTGGCCCCAAATTTAGAACTTTTGTAAAGGAGATAGAGGGGGCTTGGAGGGACAGGAGAGGCAGGGGTCAAAAAAAGAAAAGAATTAAGACGTGTTATGGCCAGGTACAAATCCGCCAAGATGAACGTGATCATTATGTGCTACAAACATATACTAATAAAGTAAATAAATTTAAAAAATAAAATAGACCCACAACAAAATATCACTGTTAGACCCACAGTGATAATCACAGCGAGCACTGTAATTATTCTAAATTTTTAACAAGCACGTGTTTTAATGAATTAAGAGGAAACTTTAGTATTAACTAAGCCTAGGAAACAAAGATGAAATCCCCTTAACAAAAACAAAGATAGCTTCCTCTTCAGATTATGAAAGTGCTGTCTTAAAATGTCAGCATTTCCTGAAATGAAATTGACTATACTTTAGCTACACTAATTTTCATTAACAAAAATTCTAGGTCAGAAAAAAATGCAAAATTAATTCTCCCTAGTGACTTTTGTTGACTGGCAAAGTAAGAAGTATGTTAGAATCATACTTGCAAAAATAAAAAGTATTTGTTTATCCTTCACAATTGTTGAAGTAAATAACACAACCATTTTATATCTCAGGGAAGATATTGAATATTTTACATAAGTAAGCACTCTCCCTTATCATGTGCCACATATTCTGCTTTTATAGCTGCTGATAATGGAATTTTTTATATTAAATCGTTCAAAAAATTTTAAGTTTTGCCAAAAATAATGAGACTTTTTTATATCTCACTGGTATTTTCTATTCAAATAGTGCATCTCTGACAACCGTTGTCCTATTGATGACACGAGATACTCAGTAAATGTTCTGAAGATTAACACATTTTTTAGAAATAAACTTCTCATAGAGCTGGGTAATACAGAGCCTCAGGGGAGCTTCAGCATTTGACTTCATGTTTTCTACAATTTTGATCTCTGCACTATTCCTTGAAAGCACTCCTTACCTGGCCTATGACTCTCTTAAAACTTCTGGTTCCCTACACAGCAATCATCCTCATTGAGAGAAAAAAAATACACCTGTTTGAGCCATCTTTTTAATCCAAAGATACACTATTATGTAGATGCCAACTGGGCCATATTTTAGTGCAGAAGAATACAGCTAATACAGCTGATTTACTATCTTTGTTTATATATGCACATTATATATATTATATATAGATACACGATCTCAAAATGACAATGTATTCAATTTCATAGCTATCACAATCCAACAGAAAACTATTAAATTGTGAAAATAAATTTAAATTAAGTAGAATGAAGCGAACATAGATTGCCTACCTACAATTAGTCAGGAACACGAGCTGGGTCTTTAAAAGCGATCAGGAATGACTGCTCCTGCGGCATCACATCGCGCCAACCTAAAATTCTTCAAACACCGTCTGAGAATCCAGCCTGTTGTGAGTGTGAGGGTCAGAAATTTAAGAAAAGACGGGAGCATAAGTTCTCTTACACAGATGTTTCTAGAAAGTCAAATAAGTAAAATTTTCACCATCGGCAATGGATTTCCCCAGTGTTCTTGAGAATTCAAATTCTTCTGAAGTGCAGACTTATAAAATTTTCCCCTCTTTTCAATTTATTTTTCAGCCTAGGGCATTCATTTTACAAGCAAAGTTGTATTTGCAGCCCTATTTTTAGAGCTTTTTAGAGTTAGGTGTGGTGACATAATTCCAAGTTCAACCTCATGGTAGAAATTGAAAAGCTACTAAAAGGATTCATGGTCTATTAGTCTCTTAAAAGTAGTGTTTACTTCCTTTTTTGTCCTGTATGGTGTAATGAGCAATAAAACCCATTTCTTGAGGGGAAAAGAATGAATACATAAGCCAAATGACATGTTTAACAAAGTAGACTGCATTACTCCCCCAAAAAACCAGGCATACTCCAAAAAATATAAATGAGTAATAAGAGCTACTTATGCAATTTTCTTTACCACCACTGGACTTCTGCTTAATTTTTCTGAAATAGTTCTAAGTTATCATATGTGGGCTCAAATTGTGACAAGACACATAAAACACTCTGTTAGTCCAGGTGTAAACAGTGCTACCCCTGGATGATGGATAAAAAAGTTTGCTACAGACGTCTCAACAGCTGAGCATCTTCCCACCGGTCACACCTCTAGCATCGATGTTCCCCCAGTGGTGGGCATACCTGTCTGTGGACGACCAAGGATCAGATCTGTGCTCACAGCTGTAGCCCTACATCCAGCACGTATGACACACAGGGTAGAAGCTCAGTGTCTCTGGCCCAGTGCAGAACTGAGGCAAATCCGTACACAACCCTGATAAGGCAAGTTGTGTATGCTCACAGCAATTAGGACAGAGGAGGGGCAGAATGGGAAGCATGTAATTAATCCTGGTCTCTCTGGTCCTGTGCCTAAAAATTTTCTCACCCAGCATTTCAAATAATGTAAACAATGGGGTGATTTGGTTGCCAAATTTTTTATAGCATTTCAAAATGCAAATTTTTAATAAATAGCTACATAGATTAATTTGGTTTTGATAAATATGAAAGATGATATATTCATATGAAATAGGAATCATTCCCTCTGGTAATTCATTAAATTGAATATCAAATATGTTAGGATAGCTGTAAAAACATAGTATCTTTTCATGTATTTGACTTAAAATATTGATTTGGCTTTCCTCTACTTTTTTTGTACTTTTTGTTTGTTTTTTCATTCTACTTCACACATTTCTTCTGTCTACATAGAAAGTTTCCTTGGTCAGGGTAACTGATTGAATTGGTAAGCATTAAATTAAGTGAGACTTTTCAGCAACTTTTTGTACATTTTAGATAAAACAGTTCTGGAAATTCAAGAACCCCCAGGAGAAACAAAAAGTAGAATGCCTTCAGTTATACATAATGCCATCATTTCCTTTTTGTGATTATTTCTTCATTTGTAAGTTGTAAAATTAACTGTGAAATTTCTTCATGAATATACCTTATACCCTATTTTCTAAGCTCACATATTTTCTGGGAAATTTTGGCAAACAATATATTCTCATTTTAATTATATAAAGTATCTGGAGCAGTAAAAAATAAATGACTCATACTTTTATAAGCATTGACTAAACTATAGGTGTTATTTTAGTGGAATTCACCTTGGCACAGGTTTGTATATCTGTTACTTAATCAAGAAAAAAAAATATAAAACTAGGTCCAGAACCTGTTCAGCCTAATACAACTTGGTAGCATCATTATTAGTTGTGTCTCGTCTAACAGTCACGAGGGATTTTGTTCTTCCTTTTTCTTTATTTAAAAATTTGTTCTATTCATAAGTCATTATTTCTCACTTTTCCTGTCCTCCCTAGGATCTAACCACAACCTGTGTCATAGAAAAGTGTTAGTTATCTGCTCACCCTAAAATGAGTCAAGCATTCGATTCCCACTTACCGAGAAGTGCAGAGGCCATGCAATCCGAGGCGGCAGCTGGGCAATGAACACGAACCTTATCTCTTGGTTTGCTTTTTGACTTTGAGGAGGTTCTTTGTCTTTCATCATCACAGGCAGTTTCTTCTGCAGTTGAATAGCAATGTGACTTCTTTAAGCAAATAATGAGGAAGATTTGTAAGAAGACAACAATTATAGACCAGCCTTACTGGAACTCCCAATGACTAGACTGCTGTCAAAGGAGAGGATCTCTCTCGTGCAGATACGGACTATCTGATAACTGTCTTGTCTGCATTTTCTCCTTCTTTCAGAGTTGGTTTGCTCACTTTGGGGGCTAGAAATTAACTTCTGCTCCTGGCAACAAGGTAATCAAATCCTCTATGACCACTCTAAAGCATTGTATGTCTACTTTTCAATGTGCCTCATTGGATAGACTAGCTATTGTACCTCGTCACCTATTAACATTAGGCGTTAGGTTTGACAAGAAATAGGCCCTGGGAACGTGCTTCTCCCTCCATTCCGAGCATGAAGAGTAATTCTCAAGCATTAGAAGGGCTCTGAAGGACTAAGGGCATTCTGAAGATCTTGTACACTCAAGTAGGGGTGTGTGTGTGTATGTCTGTGTGTATGCTCAGATGTTCTGAGTGTGGTAAATTGCTGGAGTCTATAGCCTGGATGGACGCACTGTCACAAACTGATAGTGGCAATGCTGGTTTGTGGCGCGCTCTATGAACTTTTCCATTTGTCATTTCCCAAACCCCACTGTAGTACCCAGGTGTCCGTAGCACGCTTGCGTTTATGCAGACCTATTTGGATTTTCCTGTGCTTTGTTCCATTTCTGCTGGTATCATTCTAGGAAATTCAAGGTGAATGACTTGCAGAGGTGGGAGTTTTTTTAAAAAGAAAAACAAAATGTGGTTTAGGGGAGAATAGATAAGAATGGTGCTTAACGCATTATCTGAGCCAGATATTAATAACTGCATTTGAAAGGGAAGTTTCGGGCTCAGTCCTAGGGATGTACGCTGTAGGATTCTCTATTCCAAAGCAAACCAGAGTGTGGGTCTTCGGTAGTAGAGGGGCTAAGGTCCTTCCCAGCAGACCTACGGGGCCAGTTGCCGAGGTTAGACCAATGTTCCTGTTTGAAAAATGATGGAAAAAAAATGAGCCTAATGAACAAAACTCTGCAAGGCTCAGGGGCTGGGCTGTGTAGGTAGTGAGTGTATATTCTCGGTGTTCCCAAGGTAACCGTTTCAGCAGTTGCCAAAATGGAACCAGATCAATCATTGTTTGATGACCTGAAAAATGTGATTTTCCCTGGGGAAATGGGAAATAAAATAAGGAACATCTCTTTGCTAAGAGGTACTCAGAAAAGTTTAGACATAGTGTCCACCACCCGGCCTACATCCGGTTTTAATTGTAGCCTATTTGTGATCAGAGAAGCTTAAATATGCTTATTAATCATTGTAAGGGCAGTAGTTTTTGGCTTGAAAGTGTGCTTTCATGTTCCCTATATTTCTGATGTTTTCCCCACCCTCCACACACATGCAAGCACAAACACACTCACCGAATACAGTTGTGCAAGATGCCAGGCACGCGGAAGAATTATTGAAAATTACCGCTTCTTGACTGTATGATGGTCTACCCACAAGGCCCTTATCCCTAAAGCCCCACAAACCATGCACTTATACTTTTCCTCCATGCTCATGTATGAGCCCAAAGGAAACAAAAGATGCAAAAATTTGTGTCATTTTTATGGCATTAGTTTTGCTGTTTAGAATAAAATGTAAATGTCCAGCAGCATTTACAGTGCAACATGTTAGAAGATTTCACAAAAGATGTTTTTAAAAAATAAAATGAAATCTGTCTGTATCCCTTAAGAAGCAAGACAATGTGAGCTTAGCCAACTAGCAAAGGTGAAAATCTGAATAGTAGTAACATAGAAATAAAGATTCAGTAGATCTCTCCCATGCTTATGTTAAATGAGCTTTTTAAAGCCTTCTACTTCTAGGAATCTGTTCTGTGGAAATAATGTGAAATGTAGACCAAGATTTATATAAAACAGAGAAGATGAAATTCATTGTACCATTACTTGTAAAAGTAATATAAAGATGGTTAAGAGACACATATAACTTCTTAACAGTGAGAGACATGGATTTTAAAAGGAGTGTTTATTGAAAACTCTTAGTAACACAGGGTATTATAGAAAAATAATAAGTAAAAACAACAGGACAATGTTCACACAGCTTTTTCTCATGAGCTCACTCTTGGTCAGATGTTAAGACTGATAGATTATCTCTAAGTGGTAAGTATATTAGCTATTGCTACAGAACAAACAACCACAAGCATGTCTGCGGTAAACAGTGATAAGCATTTATTTCTCACCTGCATGTCTGAATTTTGATTGTGTTTGGTCAGTCCTGGGTTTGACCTCCAGCTCACAGAGTGGGCTCAGGTTTATTCCAAGCCTCTACCAATCATCTGGAACCAGTGGCTACCCGAGCATATTTCTTTCATGATGATAGTGAACAAACAAGAAAGAAAGACCAACTGCACAAGCACATTTTAAGCTTCTACCCATGACGTCAGTGAGGTCACAGTAAATGGTATGGTGAAGCTCACTGTCATGTGGCCCACGCCCAAAGCACACTCCACTTATAAAGGTGAAGGTGTATGTTACTACAGGAGACTGAAGAATTGGGATTAGTAGTTCCTTCTACTGCAGCAGGATTAATGTGTCTTTTACTTTTTTTTTCTTGTGTTTCTATAGATACAAAGTTTTATTGTATACAAATATAGGAATAAAGAATTATTTAAAAATATTGAAGACACACTGATCAACATAAAATCTCACATCAATGGTAAATTAAATTTTTGACAAGGTACCAAGACAATTCAATTGGGGAAAAACCAGTCTTTCAACAAATTGTGCATATATACCTCATGACATAAGAAATTAACTCTGCAAGGGTTAAAAGATCTAAAAGAAGTAAAGCTATAAAATTCCTAGAAGAAAATATAGGCATAAATCTTTTAACCTTGGGTGAAGCATTTTTTTTTTTCAAAATAAAACACAAAAAAGCAAGCAACAGAAGAAAAAAAAAATAGTTTCACCAAAATCAAAAGTTTAAAAGGATACCAATAAAGTAAAAATTCACCTCATTGAATGAGAAAATATTTTCAAACATGTATCTGATAAGAGACTTGTATTTAAAATATGTAAAAAAACCTCTTATAACTCAACAAATAAAAAAGTAAGCTATTTTAAAAATAGGTAAAGAATTGAACAGGGATATTTCCAAAAAAGACACACCAACAGCCAATATGCAGATTTACTGCTGCTTAGCATCATTAGTCACCAAAGAAATACAGATCAGATGAACACTGAGAACCCGGGGCGTAGGCACAGAAACTAGCATGTGCTGATGAGCATCTGGAGAAACTGGGACCCTTCTGTACTGTTGCTGGGATTATACAACAGTGCAGCCACTTGAGAAAATAGTCCAGCAGTTCCTTAAAAAGATAGACAGTTACCATGTGACCAGCCATTCAATTTCTATGAAAATACCTACCCGAGAGAATTGGAAAATGTAGCCCACGTACAATTTTGTATGTAAATGTTCACAGCAGGATTATTCAGAATAGACAAGAAGTGGGAGCCTCTCACTCACATGTATATCAACTGCTGAAGGGATGTTACATACATACATACATATACGTACACAGTGCAACATCACTAAGCAAGGAAAAGCAAGTACTGGGGTGTGCTACAATATGGATGATCCTTGAAACAAGATCAAGTTAGTCACAAAAGACCACACATTGCATCACTCCACTTGTATGAACTGCCCCGCACAAGCAGATCTATAGTTGAGACAGAGAAACAATTAGTGGTTGCCTGAGGCTGTGGGTGAACAGGATAGGGGTCATGGAAAGAGTTTTGTGAAAATGGGAAGTGACTGCTAATGGGTGTGAGGTCTCTTTGGGTAAGCACAGTTTGAGCCAGTGGCTGCCAGTTCACTGAATATCCTAAAACCCGTTGGGTTACACAGTTTGTATAGGTGAATTTTATGACATATGAATTATATTTTAGTAAACCTGAAATTATATTTCAGCGTCATTTAAAAAATAACACTCAAAAGATGGCCTGACAAGATTTAAATAGAATCATGGATAGTCATTAGAAAAATTCCAGTGTAAAATCAGTGTGTGAATTTACTATAGCTAAAATTAAAAGCATATTTTTATTAAGAGAAGAATCTCAGTAACTTAAGATTTTTCAGTTCTTTACTCAATGACCAGTTCTTTTCTCTGAAAGAAAAAAAAATAAGCCAGGTATAGGAAGTCAACTAGAATGTACAAAAATGGTAACAAAAGTTGAATAGTTAAACTTTATTGATGTAAAGTAATACTCTGTCTCAATCAAGAGAGAACCTGTCACTTGCTTGGAACTGTCAGTTGTTTTCTACACATCATTATATTGTGTTCCTACAAACCTGTTTTTACAGGTGAGTAAACTGAGGCTTAGAGAATTTTAATAGCACACCTTTGTGATGTTTCCTGTATTTATCTTGCCCGGAAAGGCAAAACCTTAACCCTCTAACTTTGATAGTTATTTCAAAAGAGATGTGTTAGTAAGTATTTATCTTGGACTGAATACCTGATTTGGTGGTGGTGGTGGTACTAGATAAGAAATTCCTTTTGAGAAATTCATGATTATTTCAGATTAAGTCTGAGTGTCCTCTCCTGTCCACCTCTTCCCTTTTTCCTATAGTGTGCATTCGTTGCTTGTATCTTTTTTTTTTAGACTCTGTGATGTTTATAGTTCTGTGTCCACTACATACATGGTGAGATTCGTGTCTCACATCTTGAATCTGAGATGCAAATTAGAGGAAGGGTTTTTATTTTATCTAGTTTGGGTTTATCACACTCTTTCCTAGCATTCAGCACATGGAGTAGACCCTCATGCTTAAAAGGAAAGAAAAGGTTTTCTGTTGATGTAGTAGCCAGTTCTATATGAACCTATATTAAATGTAAAACAGGCAATGGAGTTTAGACTCCTCTTGGTTCTGATCTGAGGCTGCTGATAATTCGGAATGTTGAAGGTGATTATTCTCATCTTTACCCTTGGGCCTCTGTTCTTTTAACTATTATTGAAGTCCCATCTTTGAAAATTAATGACCCAGTATGAAATTTTAGAGCAGCTAAAATTGATTCGTCTATTTACTTACCTCTTTTAAATGTAAAATAAAATTGCATGTGTGTGTAAAATCCCCCAGCACCAATGAAAATTGTGACTCTAAATTTGCTGAGAAATATCTTTATTTGTCCTCTGGGAGATCTTAAACTTTAGTTGGCTTCTATTAAACTTTTATGAGAACAAAAGTAGTGAATGACTTTTTCTTCAAACAGGTACTTTTTGTTGTTTCAAAGAAAGAAATACATTCCTGAAACAACTTGTTCTTCTCAGCAAATTACTTTGTGTCATTTACACAGAAAAAGTGGGGGTGAACAAGGGGGAGAGGAGGCAACCAACAGAACTCCTAAATTGCAGAATAGTAAAATTAGGTCATAATTATGTTTTATCTGATTTATCTAAATATTGCCACAAGCATCTTGCTCAATGGGACTAAAATGCTATAATCATTTATTCATATGTTTATGGAGGCATTGTTCTCTCTTCTCTGGCCTATTTTAAAGTGCAAATGCTTCCAGGAAGCCTGATAAATGAAAGAGGCTAAGGCTGAAGGGGTTCTGGGTTGCTGGTAGGCAAAAATTGAGAACTCAGATCAGAGACCAATCGCCCTGCTACTGCACGGGGCAGGCTCCCTCTCTCCAGCCATGTGTCTTGACCTGAAATCAAACCATTTGTCTAAACCCAAAAAGGGTGAAAAGTAGAGAATGTCCTCAGTATTGAAGCTGATACAGCTAATGTTCTAATTATTTGGTAACACAATTTCCTTCCTTGTTCTTCTGTCTTCCCATCCACCTAATTACTATAGCAAGCACTTGGAGGGTTTGTGGGCAGAATAAGGGGCCCACATACATACCCAAGTACTAACTCTCAGGACCTGGGACCATTTGCCTTACATAGGGGATGTGAGTAAGGTGAGAATCTTGACGTGGGAAGATTTTGCTGGAGTATCCAATCTAGATGTTGGCACCAAGATCCTTGTAAGAGGGTGGCAAGAAGAATCACAGAGAGCAGAAGATGTTATGCTACTAGCTTTAAGGAAGGATAAACGGAACCTTTCAAACCTGGAAAAGATAAAGGGATTCTCTTAAGTGCTTCCAGGAGGAACCTTGCCCATGGGCCCAGGACAGTCCTGACCTCCAGAACGGTGAGCTACTGTAATACATTTACATGGTTTTAAGCCTTTATGTGTGTGGCCATTTGTTATAGCAGGCATAGGAAACTAATACAGGGGTTGCCTGTGATTTCCTCTTTCCACTCTATCTCCCCTCTGCTTCATTTCACTTGGTCTCTGTCACCTCTATTCCCCTCTGGTGCCACACCCTGACCACCGTCATAGACAGCTGCCCCAGGCTTGTGACCAGTTCTCCACCCTACCTCCTCCAGGCACTCAGTCTTGATAAACACAAATAGATTTAAGAAAGCTGTGGCTTTAAAAAACCTTTAATGTCTTATTACAGTTAAAATGAAATCCAGCTGTCATAATGTGAAGTGTCCAGCCCTGCCTGATCTGGGCCCTGGGGTGTCTCCAGCTTTATCTGTGTTCAGTAGTAATTTTGAGTCTGACTGCCTGGAGGTATAGTCTGTTTGCACCATTAAATCTTTGTTTGACCTTAAAGAAACCTCTCTAGTCCTTAGTATCATCTTCTATAAAATACCTCTCAGGGTGTTTAAGATTAATCAAATTATTATGGATACACTGCCTGGTACTGTCCTAAACACAATATAAATTGTTACATAACTGTATTATTGCTGTGCTACCAGTGCCATTCAAATAGTTTTAGCCCCGAAGAAACATGGACGGATGGAAGCAGCGCTGCAGTCACCGGTGCTCCACATGCACCACTGCTTTTCTTTCCAGTGTGCAGAAATGAATTAATTTCACAGAAACACAACCAAAGCTGAGATGAACATTGTAGGGGGGAGCCACATTTGCAAACTAGATGTATAGAGACCAAGGGCTAAGATTCGATCTATGCTGAAGAAAGATGAGAACTCTGAAGAAATCCGTAACACTGAAGTACATTCAAATAAGCATTTAGTAAGATTTAAAGCTGGTATTATCTAATATAAACTAATACATCTTCTAAATTTTTTATCTCACTTTTGTCAATTTCTCTCAATATTATGTTGACTTTTAGCTGAAAAAGAGTATTAATGACTAATTAATTCTATTGAATGTCACGAACTTGCCCAACTAAAGCATTCTTTTCTGGACATAGTGGCACATTGCTGTAATCTGAGCACTTAGAAGGCTGAGGAAGGAGGATCGTTGTGAGTTCCAGGCAGCCTTGGCTACATAGATAGTTCAAGGCCAGCCTGAACTACATAGCAAGACCCTGTCTCAAGACAAACGAACAAACAAACATATTCCTTGCCTATGATTACTCTTGAGTACACTGTACATACCCCAAAAGAATATGTCTGGTGAGATTTCTATTGAAAAATGTCGGCCCCTTTGCAAGTGAAGTTTTATTTCCCTTAGGACTGGTTTGTATTCACAAAGAGCACTTTTTGTGGAGAAGAGAACCTGTGGATCCCAAAATCCTGCGGCGGGAGGATATTCCCTCAGGGGTCTTGGCATGTGACCTTAGCTGTAGCTTTTTCCTCTTCAGTGGGTTTGCTGGTACTCCTCTTGCTTTCACATGTACGTACTTTAATAATTGAGTTAATTTAAGAATTTCTTGAGAGCCTTTTAAAGTGGATTTTTAAAAATTTCATATTGTTATTGATTTCAGGTACTATAAAAAACTATTTTTGTGTTGGGTTATTTTGAGGTATAATCTCATACCAGAAGTTTACCCTCTTTAGTGGGCTGCTGTATCGTGACAAAAACACACAGTTGTGTAGTCACCACACAAAGCAGCTACAGAACAATTCTGTCACCACCCCTACCCCTCCACCCCTGCTCCCATTTCCAAATTCTCCCACGCTTCTTTGTAGTGGACTTCTTCCATCTCCTGTCCCTGGTAAGAACTGATCTGTTTTAATGTCTCTGTAGTTTGCCTTTTTCTGATCTCATATACATGGAATTATATTTTTTGTAGCCTCTTGATTGGATTTCATCACTTGAGAGTCAGATGTGTTGTATGTATCATTATTTTGTTCTTTTCTCATTGTCAAGTAGTATTCCCTTTCAGGAACATACACTAATATGCTTACCCATTATGTGAAAGCACAAAATGCTTTCCAAAGTGACTATACCCCACGTTTGTAGTCCTCCCAGCAGTGTATGAGACTGCCACTTGCCGTACTCCCTCATCAAGTACTTGGTATTGCCAGGTTTTTCAGTGTTAAGCATTCTAGTCGATCTGTAATGGTATGTCATTAAGGTATTAATTTGTATTTCCTTAGTGATTGGTGATATTTAATATCATTACATATGCCTGCTTGCCAACTATCTTCTCATTATTTATTCCTATGTATTTTTCCTGACCTATTTTTATACATATAAAATATGTAAGTTTATACTATCTTTGCTAGTATATAAAAATAGAGTTGCTTTTTATATATTATCTTTGTGTATCAAGATCTCGCTAAACTTACTAGTTATAGTAATTGGTGTATTTTCTCTGACTTCTGTGTAAACCATTATATCATCTGAAGAGAAGATTTACTTTCTTCCACATTATTACACGTTCTTTTTCTTGCTTTATGTTAATGGTGGTAAACTAAAGTCACGTTGAGACTGGGCATCCTCGCCTTGTTCCTCATACTAGAGGAAATGTGGTCAAAATTTTTACTGTTAAGTGTGATATTAGCTGTAGCTTTTTCACAGGTGCTCTTTATACTTCTGAAGAAACCCCTTCTAAATTTTGAGTTTTTATAATAATGGATGTCATATTTTAAATACTCTTTCAGCATGTGTTGGGATGATCACCAGCTTTAGTCTGTTCATATGATGAATTACAGTGATTGGTCTTTGCCTCAAATTGATAACGATGACTTCTATCATTGGAGTAAATTTGCTAATATTTGGTTTTGATTCTATGTTGATATGGGATATTAGTTTACAAATTAAAAAATATTTATGTTTGCTATTAGGGTTATGCTTTTCTCCTAAAATGAGAGAAGTGTTTCTTTTTATATGTTACAAACAGTTTTGTGCAAACTCAGTGTTATTTCTTACTTTTGCCGGGCGTGGTGGCACACGCTTTTGTGTTTGATAAATTTTTCCACTGAAACCATCTGGGCCTGGAATTATCTTTGTGGGAAGCTGGTTGTACAAAATTCAATTTAAAAAGAAAAGCACTATTGAGATTTTTACACCATTTCGTTCGGAGATATCTTTTTTATAGAACTGCCTATTTCATCTCTGTTGGCATACTGGCATACAATTGTCCAGTATGTACCAAACGGGCGGCAGAGCGAAACCAGAGAAAGCTAAGAGGGATCTGAGGCTTTCCCTGCTTAAGGCGTTGGACTGAATCACTGCTCTGCCTGAATGTGAACTTGGAAAGCTAGTTCGGTGCTTCTAAAATAAACTCAATCCACCCTGCAGATAAGATTTCTGGTAATAAGCCACAGAAATACTATAGCACACACATTTTTCTAGGCAAATTCTAGGCAAAGTTAAGTAATTTAAAGTTACATTTAAAGGACCATACGTTTCATATTTTAAGGTTTCTAACATCTGCACATCCATGTTTTTGCCACCCTCTCCACTGCTTTCTGTGAAAGGACTGAATCAAAACCACATTCTTGGGGCTGGGGATTTAGCTCAGCGGCAAAGCGCCTGCCTGGCAAGTGCAAGGTCGTGAGTTCAGTTCCCGGTACCGGAGAAAAAACCAAAACCACATTCTTTCTAGTGCATTTGCGAAGTCTCCACATCACAGAAACCACAGGTTACACACAAGTTGCAAAATAACCTATACCCAGTAATTTCAAGGGATCAGACGGCTTCGGCCTACAGTGAGTTTCCTGAACACACTAGCCCAGGTTTCGAAGCCGTCCCGTACTTTACGAGTAACGTACTTGCTAAACCCCCAGGAGAACCGCACTCTGATCGCACCACGGAGCAGGTGAGAGAAGCTCCGCCTTTCCGCCCAGGCTCCGGGGAGGTGGGGCGTGCCAGGGGGCGGGCGGCCCCGGCGGGCCCCGCCCACATCCTGCTGTGACTTCCCATTCGCTGACAACCTTACAGCGTGGTGACGTCACGCGCCCGCCACTCCGGAAGTGCGTTTGGCGGCCAGGCGAAGCCGCGCGGGGCGGGTAAGCACTCTGCGTGGAGACAGCTGAGCTCCCTACCACCCCGCAGGGCCTCGGGCGGGGGTCTTGGGGGGAGGTGGGAGCGAGGTACGGCCATAGGCGGCCTCGGCAGTGGGCTGAGGGGCCTCAGCGTGGCGGTCGCGGCCCCCATCCCAGCTGGCCGCGATCGCTGAGTCTCTTGGCTTCGGGAGCCCTTTGCCCGCCTCGAGCCGGGCCCCCCGGGGGTTTTGCTAACAGAACAGTTCTGCCGAGGCTGTGGGCCGCAGACAGGGTCTTTCAAGGCCGAGGGTCGGAGCCCGCCTTTTTGAGTTGAGGCAGAAATGGAAGGACGGGGACTCAGTTTCTTCCCCACGTGGCGTGGGCGAGGAAACTAGTCCTATGGAAATGCCGCTCCTGCACGCTGCTTCCCAAAGGATGGAGTGGTTCTTCTCCATTAGTTTACATAGGGTCACAAGACAACCGCTGCCTCTGCACTTGGTGGGGAGGACTAGGGTGTGATGGACTCAGATGGCACCGTGCGAGGAAAATGATGAGCAAATGCAGACAGCAGTGCCCAGTCGTAAGAAGTGCCCCGCATTCTGGGGAGCTGATCCTGAGTTGTGAAGTTCAGGTGCAGATGGGGAAGTAGGGTGATACCCACATGTGACTGTGACATGTTATGGAGGAGGACAAATGGTCCTGCACATCGTCCAGTTAGCTTTCTGGAAGAAAACTCACAGGGCTGTTCCCTTCCTGCTTTGATGCCCACTTCCCAGGACAGTATTAAAACAGTAAAATGTGGTATGTAAGTATAACTGTGCCCAAGTACAGAACTGGGTGGCTGCACGCACATTTTCAATGTCCCTTCACAAAGTCATGTTTCACTTTTTCCTCTGGATGGGGGATAGGTTTCTTCTGGTTGATAGACGAAGTAGCGCTTATTTTCCTTCGTTGTAAGTTTCATTGCGGTGCCTCCCTGTTTGCCTTGCAGATCAGTGGTGACTTTTTCCAGATGCTGAGGCACCTGTATCCTTGGCACAGGCTGTTACTGAGCTGTAGTTGGAGCAGGGTCTGTCTTCTGAAGCGTTATCTATTTACAATGAAGTTGCAGTCTCCAGAGTTCCAGTCACTTTTCACGGAAGGATTGAAGAGTCTGGCAGGTGAGAGAGTAGGATGCATTTCCATGCTTTGGAAGGCAGTGTGTGAGGGAAGAACACAGAGTTTATTTTTTCAGCCTCTATCCAGATATTTTTGTTGTCCTATTAAAAAAAGGGCTTACTCGTGGCTAAGTCATTCAGGGAGAAAGAAGTTAACTTCAGTGAAAAGCGTGGCTTTTTTTGTGTGCTGTAGTGTTAGGTGTTCTTAGATCACACGCTGTGGGATTAGTTCTAATGAGTAAGTACCCTGTCTCTTACTGTGGAGGAGGAAACAGATGCTTAGGAATGTGAAATACTTCGCGTTTCCATAGCTTATAACCAATGTTAGCTTTTAATCTTGTGTAGTTTCTTAGAATTCAGTTTGTAAACATTGACACTCTCTTTCCCGTGTTTAATTGCTTTCTGAGAGAACTGAAGGCAAAAGGAACCGGGAATTGCCTTCATCTGTGCACATGTAAAGTCTGTGGGGAGGAACACAGTAAATGGCTATCGCTGAGTGTCTGATTATAGCAGGTTCCACCTGCTGTTGCCACAGTTCTAGTCATACTGGTCCTTAAACGCAGCTTCTGATGTTGAAGGGTGTTTACAGCTGCACTGCCCAAAGCCTATAGGTGCTTCAGTGGTGCTTTTAGAAATACTTGCAACTGTACATACGTACAAGTGACCTGAGTAGTGCTTTGCAGCACTGGCTGTCCCTGAGGTCCACTTGGGGTGCTTTTAAAAAGTACAGATACTGAAATTCTATCCCTAACCCACTGAGCTGAAATCTCGGGGAAGGATAAGCACCTACGGGTTTCATAAAAACACTGCAGATTAATTCTAATGAATAGAAGATAGAGGAAACATTGCTCTAATATTCTTATATTATTCACAAGGCTTTTTTCATATTCTTGAATTAGACGATGACTTTTTCTGTTCGTATCAGAGGTAAATGGTAGATAACCTGTTGAATTTTTTTAAAGTTCTTCAGGTGGTTTTGAGTTAGCGGGGTTTTTTTTTTGTTTTTGGTTTTATTTTTTTAACAGAGTCTGGAACTCACTATGTTTATAGCTCAGGCTGGCCTCGAACTTGTGTCCATCCTCAGCCTGGGATTATAGGTGTGTACCACCATGCCAGGCTAGAGGGCTTAAATGCAAGTTTGGTTGTGCTGTTGGCTTCACTGTAATTTAATTGGAGTGAAAACTGCTACAAACTCACTGTCCAATAGAAATGTGTAAGACCCCATGTAATATAAACTAACTGCACTGAAAGAAAAAAGGAAATGGGTGAAATTCATTTTAAGAAATATTTTCAGTACATTGTATTTAATCCACTGTAACTAAGGTAATATTTTAATGTGAAATTTGTGCGAACATTATTGAGCTATTTTATATTCTAGTCAAGCTTTCAAATCTAGCATATATTTAACACATATAGCACATCTCAATTCAGATTCACAGCGTTCCAAATGCCCAGTAACGATTTATGGCCATTATCTACTATTTCAGCATTATAGATCTGAAGCTCCAGCATTGGGCTGATTGAACTTTTTCTTGATACGCCTTTCTCAGCATCCCGTTTTCTCATTCTCTTGGAAGAAAGAGTAAATAACTCTTGGTGATTTATCTCGATAATCCTGCATTTTTTGGAAACAAGGTTTTAGATATTGATGTGTAGTTTCTTAAATTTTTTTTTTTGTGGCGGCACTGGGGATTGAACAGGGCCTTCACACTGATCTACATCTCTATCCCTTTTTTTGTTTGTATTTTGAGACCAGACCATGCTAAGTCACTAAGTTGGCAAGAGTGGGCTTGAATTTGTGATCTTCCTGCCTAAACCTCCGAGCGTGCTGGGATTATATAGGCCTGGATTAGCATACTGGGTTTGAACATTCTTTAACAGTTGCATTTGACTTACTAAACCAGAGTTTAAAAGCTGAATTTTATCCACTCTGAGAAATGGAATCCTGAAAAAGTGAGGACCAAAGTAGTATGATAACCCAGGTGTTGTGGTTGCTGTCCTTGAAAGATTAGCAAATGAGAATGTGGGCATATTCTAAAGTTCACCCTTTCTAGGGTATAGTAGAAGGGGGAAGAATGGGATCTTGTAGTGCATTGCGCACAATTAGAAAATGAAATAATTGTCCTATTTCCTCTCTATTATGGTGTAAAGACCTGAGTTCCCTGGTAAAATGTGATGATCTGTAAGTAAACAAAATGCATGAAAACACACAGTCTTGGTGGCTAAAGTATGGTGACACATGCAGTTTAAATCCTGTTGTAACAGTTCTCAGATCTTAATAGCTGCTTTGCCATATGTAGAATTACTTTTCAGTTGCAAGAATTGGGGAGGCTAGGACAGTGTATTATGGTCACATGATATAGTGTGTTTTTATTTTTGAAAGTATTGGAGATCAGAGCTAGGACCTAAAGAATGAGCTAAACCCCAGCCTTTTTTTTTTTAAGTTTTGAATTTTGAGACAGGGTTTTGCTCAGTTGCCCAGGCTGGGCTTGAACTTACCATCCTCCTGCCTCAGCTTCCCAGAGTGCTGGGATTATAGGTGTGTGGTATGATGTCTAGCGAGGGTTTTATAAATTGTCAGGTTTTCTTAAAGATTTCATTCCATTTCTCCTTCTGATTCAGAACAACCACATAATTCTAGTAGCATATGTGATTATTTGTGCATTCTATAGATGCAGCTGGGGTTCCAACATACTGCTCGAGTTAGCAGCCAGGACACTTTCGGTTACTTGGCTGTGGCCACGTGATCAAGTCGTTGCTGGGTGATAGTGCTCGGTGGTCATCATACTGGCATGTGGGACGGTGGGAACAACTGAATTCTCTTGAGGTTTGGAAGTCCTTGGAGCAGTCGTCTGCTTTTTGGTAGTAATCATCATGCCATATAACAGTCTGCCCACTTGTAGCTCCTGCTTGCCATTCCCCGTCCCACTCCTACCACCACACTCAGAATTCAGAATTGTAAAGAGGAGTTCGTGAAGATTTGATTGAAAAGTTTTTTAAAATAGGCGGGAATTATAAAAATTTTCTCACACAATGCGTGGTCTTTTGAATTGATAACAAGAATAACTCCCCAGAGTTACTGTTAGATGTGGCTGTTAGAGTGAGCAGAAATGGTTCTGGAATGGTGACATTTTGCATTTCTTGAGTTGTAAGTGTAAATTTACAATCACTTTTTATTCGTTTGGTGGTGTTTTCACAAGTATGCGTGTAGTTTGCAGTGAACACATCCCTGTTTCTGTAAGATGGGTGATACCATTAATTGAGGAATAAAGAACTCTTCCATAGTCCCTACTGTTTAGGTCAATATAAAATCATACCTTGTAATTTTTTGTGACTTATTCCACATAAATATACCCTTGTAGGCCTTTCTCAATTATATTTAAGTATAATTTAAAAAATTATTATTTTTGAAACAGGGGCTCACTAAGGCGTTCAGGCTGCTCTTGAAATCACTGTGTAGCCCAGCTGGCCTCAAACTCACTCTGATCCTCCTGCTTCAGCCTCATGGGTGCTGGGATTACAGGTGTGCACCACTGTGCCTGGTTTACAAGTATAATTTTTAAAATCCTGAATTGTAAGTTTTTTGGAAATTGTAAGTTTTTTGCAATTCAGTTGTTCCCGCTGTCCCAAATGCCAGTCAAAATGATAAATAAATTAGTTTGAATTTTTTTTTTTGTCTTTTTGAGCTAGGGTCTCGCTATGCAGTTCAGGCTTGGTCTTGAACTCACTTTGTAGCCTCAGCTGGTCTCGAACTCCCAATGATCCTCCTACTTCAGCCTCCTGAATGCTGGCATTATAGGTGTGTGCCACCACACCCAGCTCTGAATTGTATATCTGAAACGTGATTAATTTATTGAGAGACTTTGAACATACCGATTTTATTGTTGTGAGGCAGAATGAGAATCTTTTTTTTTTTTTTTTTGGTTTTTCTCCAGTACCGGGAACCGAACTCACGACCTTGCGCTTGCCAGGCAGGCGCTTTTGCCACTGAGCTAAATCCCCAGCCCCAAGAATGAGAATCTTAAACACACTGGTTCTTTATAAATTTAGCCTTGACTTCCTGGTTTGTTTTTGTTGTTGTTGTTCTGTAAGAGGTTATTAGATAGTATTTTAAAGAACAAAGATTTTTTAAAACATACAGTTTTTCAATGAAGCCATTCTTTTTAATAGCTAGGATATGACAGTTCAGTTCCAGTGTGAGTCAGGTTGGTATAAAAATGAATGGTGGGTTTTTCTCCTCTGACAAGTGGGGAGACAAAGACATAATTTGAACATAATAGGTATGTGTAAAGATGTGTTGTTTTTAGCGTAAAAGAAATTTACTTCCCCTTCAGGAGTGGTATCCTGAACTTAATCACGACAGATAGGTAAGACTGAACTTGATCAGTGTTTTTCTAGCTGGATGATGATCCATCATTAATGGACTCAGTTTAGAGGTCATGACCAACATTCTTCAAAAAGTGAGAGGAATAGAAAATAGGGTAAAATAGATTTCATGGTATGTAGGAAAGGTAAGATTTCATGACACTCTGCCACAGACACATGAGAATTGGTAAATTCTGTGAGAAATGTTTTAGTGTCACGGATCAGAAGTTCGACAGTGAGTCAGTGTGCTAGATGATTAAGTCGGGAAAGTGTTTCAGCGAAGTGACTCACATAAGGGAAACCACCATGGCCAGAGTTCGGTTCAGGTAAAGCATGAGGCAAGGTGCAGTGAGAGATGAGTGTGGAAGCTGTGTGTTGTGCAGAGAATTTTGAGTATTGTGACGTGAGTAGATAGGAAGAGGAGTTGGCATCTGCGTCCAGATAAGACTGAGGGTAGTGGAGAGTATATAAACTATGGCCCTGGAAACATGGACAGGAATGAGGACTTTCTGGCGAGACTATTGTGTCAGTACAGGCATGGGAGATTAGGGAACCTAGACAAGTGGGAGATAGAGATAGAGTCCATTTTTGGCAGTCTTCAAGTGTTTGGGCCGTGGACTTCTCCATAAGAGAGCCGTGAGCTGATACCCATGATTTTTACTTTTATGTGGAAGGATCATGGACCTTATATGTAAGGCCATGTAGTAAGATGGTTAGTGGGACTTGATTGGAAATGTGGCATTAAGGGAATATCAGTGAGATACTCACTTAGAGAGTTTACAGGAAGTTATGTCTTGTGGAAGAGCTTGCTTTTAGTTAAGACAAGGCAGAGGGAGGGAGCCCTTGTTTAAGCAAGCCCTCTTGGGGAATCTGCAGAGAGAGGCCTAAATGGTTTGGGAAGAACAGGTGAAAAGGAGTATGGGGATAAAAGCAAACGAAGTTGGGAGGGGGCAGAGGATTACATTTTGAGTTGGGATTTCGGATGCTAGAGCTCTGATGGACAATGAGTTTGGCATTTTACTCTGCTCATTTGAGTGACTTCCATCCAGACGCCAGTGGGGACACATCAAGTTGGTTGCTACTCTTTGCAGGGAGTGAGAATGCGGACCATGGAGTCTCCTGGGGCAGCTCAATAAGAGTTTTTGAGAAGACCTCTTAGAAGATTTTGGCTTGTATTAGGTTGCTTTGGAGAGTAAGGTGGAGGGCTTTAGAGTGGATTAAATGGTTGTAGGAAGCAAAATTAATTCTTTGGGTTTGTCATTTTTTTCCTAGAATTTAAGGTCACAGGGCAAGACTAAAACTAATTAGTAAATAAGGAGCAGTCACTCTCATTAACTATTATGTATTATAGCATGTGTCTGGCAGAGTGTTCAGGTTTTGTCTCTGTTCACATGATTATACAGTTGTCTTGTTTTGTCTGATACTGATGTGTGAAACTGTTCACGTCCATAGAACACCACAGCCTTGCTGTGAGTGGTACATCAGCTCACAGCAGCATCAAGGCTTAACCTGTAGTAGCAGGCTAGTTCTGGATGTCATTCTCATCAGGTCCCACATGGTGGTGTTTGTTCAGATGGTACAGTTACAGTGGCATTGTTTTTGTTTTTCCTGTATTATAGAAGAGTCAATGATGTAGTTCCTTACAGCCATTGGAGTGTTCCTATGGTTCTACTTAGAACACAGGTAGGATTTGGTCTCAAATAATATATGCTGGTAATTTTTGAAGGATTTTTAGTGTTTTTTGTTGTTGTTGTTGTTTTTCTTCTGGTACCAGGAATCGAACTCATGACCTTGTGCTTGCCAGGCAGGCACTTTGCTGCTGAGCTAAATCCCCAGCCCTGAAGGATTCTTAGTTGTAACATTTCTCATAAGTGGTATGACAGATAGATGTCTGATAGTTTTATAGTTTCATGTATGAACATACTGCTTATACATTTTTTTCACAAAGAAAAATACAAGAATACTTAACCATTTCTAAAGTATGTACATAAACTGCAGAAAAGAAAGCAAAACTCTTTGCCTTACCTGTTTGGTAATGATTCCAATTTATGTTGATGACGTGGAAGCTTTGTGAGTTCTGAATTATGTTCTGAAGGAGCAAAGAAAAATTCTGCAAGTTTTCTGCTTCCCATACATCTTTGAGGCATTATAAAAAAGCTATTATTTCACAGCTTGGGTCTTGTTCTTATTTTCATAAGAACCCAGTTTTTCTCTCAGAAAAAGCACAGTTAAATAACCTGTACTCTCTGTAATGTATGGTAAACCGTGCATGGTAAGATTTATTAAAAAGACACACTTTGAAATAGTCTTTATTTCACTCCAGAATTATTCGTCAAAGAGAATCATGAATTAAGAATAGCAGGAGGAGCAGTGAGGGATTTATTAAATGGGGTAAAGCCTCAAGATGTGGACTTTGCTACTACTGCCACCCCGGCCCAAATGAAGGAGATGTTTCAGGCAGCCGGGATTCGGATGATAAACAACAGAGGAGAAAAGCATGGAACAGTTACTGCCAGGGTGAGTAAAAGGTGGTATTAGTTCACTGCATTCTCATGTATATAATTCTTAAACATTTAGTATGCTTTCTGGTTAAAAAAGCAAATGACAAAAAGCCTAATAAGTCAATGACCTCTACAAGTCCTGCATCCTTCCATGTTGTGGTGCTACTTTTAAGTTTCATAGTTCTCCCTTACCTCCAGTTTCTAAGAAAAGAAAAAAAATCACTGTTGTATGCTATGGTTTTGGTTTTCAATTTTCTCGTTTTAATGTGTTTTCTACTGACTTCCTGTGTGGGAAGATGATTTAGATTTCTTACCACACCCCTTCTTAAAACCAACTACTTAGCATTTCTCCTTTCCCTATCTTTCAAGCTTATTTATATGATAATTTTTGGGCAAATCAATATTCAGGGTTTGCTTATGACTTGTTTATAGCTGCAATCTGGGTTATGATTATGATTACATTCTTTCTGTTGCATGTTATTTGTTCTCCTGGTAATAGTATTACTCTCTGACATAGCTTTGCACCTACCACTCATTTATTCCTGCACTTGGTACCAGAACTATAAAGTTCCTCTCAAAGTATCTGATCACATAAACACATCAAGTTTGTGGTTTGGGGATAGGGCACATTTCACCGGGTTTTGTCTTCCTGCTCCAACACAGACTTTCTAGCACTTTCCTTGACCTCTGTTATTCCTTGTGTTTCCTGGATCTGTGTGGTGGTCTTACTTCGTTTATGCTCTCCTTTAAGTATTGCAAACCTAAGGAAGTTTCACACATATGAAAATATTATTTTACCTTCACAGTGGTTTGATAATTTTGGTGACTACTGAATTTTAGGCTGGCAATAATTTTCACTAGAAATTTTGTTTTCTAGCTCCCAAGGCTACTTCTGGTGCTGGAAAAGCAGCTTCCTATTTCTTTTTCTCCTTTGTTTGAAACTTGGTTGTTTTTTCCTTTTGAAAATTTTCTCATCTTTCTGTCTGTTGTTCTTAATTTCAAGGTGATTTGTCATGGTTGGACTTATTTTTTCATTTATTGCATCAGGCTCTGAAATGACCCTCTAATATTTCCCTTATAATTCCATCTCTTTGATTAAAATGTCTTTCTTTGGAGACTCCTATTACTTGGATGTTGAGCTAGGGGGCTGATCTAGTTTTTTTTTTTTTTTTTTTACTTTCTGTCCTTATGTCTTTTACTTCACTTTCCATGAAAATGTCTTGCTTTCCCGACTGTTCTATTTGCAATTATTTTGTCCTTTTTAAATTTTCAGTAGATCTTGAAAATGTCAGTGTTATATTCTGAGGAATGTGTTGCGAGGCAGTTCTGTTAAATTTTCTAAAGTTTCAACAACTTGACGCCTGATAATACACATTGTAAAACACATGGTACAACTGTACAAAAATTCTTTATCTGCTGATTCTGCAAGTTTTTATTAAACATTTTTTTCCTTTTAAACTTCTTTTTGTTAGACACTAAGGGACACACACACACATTAGTGTAAGCCTCCGAAGACTTAGGATTGTCACTGTGTTCCACCTCTGCTTCTTGTCCTTCTATAAGGTTTGCAAGGGCAAGGGCGTATTGTTCTGGAATTCCTCCTGAAGGGCCTGTAGGTCAAAGTGGTACACTGCAATCATAAAAACTGTAATGTAAAGAAGTAAACCATTAACAGCCGCTTATTATAATTGTTAAGCATGTACTGTGTAATACTTACTTGTGTACATATACTGCTATATGACTGGCAGTACCATACCTTTACTTATAGTGCTGCCTCCACAAACATGAGCGGTGCAGCACACTGTGTTGTGATGACCATGGTACTGTGACATCAGTGTCAGCAGGTGACAAGAACTTTTCAGCTCCATTATGATCCATGGGATCACTGTCAGTACACTCTCTGTTGATGACTAAAATGTCCTTATGTGGCACATGACTATTATAAAGCTTTTCCAGATGCAGTAACTTCTTTTATCTTCCTTAGGCTATTTATTATTATCCTTTTGCCAAAGTCTTCGTTTCTTTTGAGCTTCTTGTCTTCCATATTAGTTTTCCTTAAATGGAGGTATTCTTTGGCTCTCACTGTATTTTGGTGGTGCTGTAAAATGTTGGGAAAATGACCTGAGGGCTTTATTGTAGTTGTTCGTAGAAGTGTCAGGTAGGAAGTTGTGAGACTCCCAGTATTAGAATTACAAGTTTTCATTAGAAGTCCCAGAATTTCCCAGTGTTATGCCAGGGGATAAGCTTGCTTGTTAGCATTTTGAAAACCAAGTGGGAAGAGATAGGGTTCATGCTGATTTTCACTTAATTCTTTCTGATGTTTCATTCTCAAGATCATAGTGCCTGAGTGTCAAGCTACTTTTTAGAGAGTTAATTCCTGGTTTTCTGCCTGAGTGAGTGTGTGTTTGTGGGGGGGAATTCTGTAGAGGGAGATCTGATTGTTTCTAAGATTTTGTTTTCCCATTTTAAGCCCTTTCTTTATATCTCATTTCATAAATACTTGTATGTCACATTCTTGGTTTCTGCAGTTCTATATTGAGCATATAAGTATAGATTGTGTTATGGTTTGTGTCTAGATATTCCCCCAAAGCCTAATGTGGTCTTTGGGTGTTTTTGGAGGTGTGGCTGAATATAAAGTGTGTGTTTGACTTTTTAGTGCACTGCTGGGATTAAAGGTGGGTGATTGCTAGATCAGTTCACTGATTGAGCTAGCACTGCCCTAACCCTGGTAGACTGGGATACAATATAAGAAACAGAAACAGGCTTGTGTCTCTCTCTTGTTGCTTTTGCTGTCTTGCACTGCCATGAACTGTGGCCCCTCTGCCATGCGCCACCCTGCCTTGGAGCAAGCCACCTATGGACTGAAACCTCCACAAACTGAACTAAACAAACCTTTCCCCCTTTAACCTTGGGTGTTGGGTATTCTGTCTCAACAACGAGAAAGCAACTAAGAGACAGTGTATCTAGAGAACAGTATGTATGAAATGGAGAAGACTTGTACAGTAGACATGTAGTGATCATTCATGGCTTTTACTTGCTAATGGAGAGATCCAAATTCTTGCTTGACACATAAAGCTTTTGGCTGAATATCAGTAATACGCTGCTTGTTAGCTATGCATTCTCGTTTCCATACAGTCTTTCTCCACTGTGCCTTTGGGTCATCCTCTCACTTGGAATTTTTTCCCCCATGTGCATGTTCAGATTTATTTTCAGGGCTCAGCTCATATGTGACTGTGTGATGAAGTTCCTCAGCTTTCCCAGCTAGAAGCAGTTTCTCCTCCCGAGGTAACAGTACATGTAACATTTTAACTTCATTGGTGAGTACTAGTAAAGGAGTTGCAGGATTTGTTACCTGTACTTACTACTCTATCAGAACTTTCCTTAATGGCATATATTCCCTAAATTGATGTTCAGTTCTTTCCAAACTGGAGTTATTAGAAACTGCTTCAGACACAAGCTTGCTGGTCAGTGGAAGGACCCGAATACACAGTTTTGAGAGTTCCTGCTTTCCACTAACACTACTTGTCAGAGTTGCTGTTTATTTGTCAAATTCTTCTAAATCATGGTGGAACTTTTTAAAAGTAAATCATCCTTTGGACCTGTCTTTGAATATTGTGAGTGTCTTTCAAGGTATGTGAACAATGTGTACAGTGTATAGTTAATTTTAGACATAAGATAGAACATTGTCAGGGCTTATAGCACCTACCTTAATGAAGAAAAATTTTATCAATCCATCCAGTGACACTAAAAGCTAATTTTTTTTTTTTTTTTGAAAAAACTATGTAATTGTAGCTTCATGAAGAAAATTTTGAAATTACTACACTACGGATTGATGTTACCACTGATGGAAGACACGCCGAAGTAGAATTTACGACTGATTGGCAGAAAGATGCTGAACGCAGAGATCTCACTATAAATTCCATGTTTCTAGGTAACATATCAAGATAATATTTTAATTCAGCCCATTAGACTGCTTTCTTTCAAGTGGAATTTGTATTAATTTCTTAGACAATGGTGCCCAAATCCCTCAGACAGTAACTGTGTTACACAGAGGCTGTAAAATGAAGGTGTTGATGTTTTCTTTGTAAGTTTCTTATGAGAATTAAGGGAGGTTATAATCGCATATTGCCTGCCAGATTTACAGTTCAGCCTGTTAGGAAGTAAATCTAAACAGTATAAGGAAAGTAACACACTTGTGGCCCCCCCCCCAGTCGTCTTCTCTCCTGGGCATTGTTTTTATGCGCGCACTCTTTCCTCTCTAGGTGTCCTGTCACACAGTGGTGAACAGCTTCAGCACCTTTTTATTGTTGAGCCTACACACAGTCTCAAATTCTTTCCTAGCATTGCATTTTAGTAAACGTCAATAATCAAGTGGCCATGTAAGATGAAACCTGTTTGGTAGCTGAGTTTCTGAATTCATGATAGTGATGAAAGGTGAACTAAATTAATGTTTTGGTGCATGACTGCTATATTATTTTTCTGTACTTTAAATTTCAGGTAAGCCCATTAAGATCTGCTTCATTGGCTAGGGAAGACACTTGCTGGCTAAGGTGGTATCTCCTGCTGATTACATTAGTAACAAATACCATATCTAGGGCACCTTAGGTTTTAGGTGCATCAGTAGGCACCTAATGTATTTTTATCTCATTTAAGTCTCAGAAAAACTTCATGAAGTGGGTATTAAGTAGCTTAGCTCAGATTGTAGAGCCATTATGTAAGCCTGGACTTCCACAGCCTATGCAATTTATGATCTTAGGGAGCCCAGTTGGTGCACATTTTCTCTCAGTTATATAATGAAAGCCCCAATGTTTATTTCTTCTTGCATTATTTATAAAGTATTCCAACTAACACAGTATAGTCTTTTCTAACTTCCTGCAAACATACTCAACTGAAAGAGAAAAACTAAAATTTTTCAAAATATTCTTTTCCAAGATACTATTTTATAAATTTTTTTTTTTTTTTTTTTTTTTAAATAAGACAGGGTGTCCTTGTGCAGTTCAAGCTGGCCTTGAACTATGTAGCCCATGCTGGCCTCAAATTTGTGACAGTCTTTCCACTTCAGCCTTCTGAGTAGTAGGGTTACAGGTGTGTGGTAGCATACCTGGCAAAAGCTGTTCTTGGTACTCGAGTTTTCTAACCTTTGCTGACCCCTTATAATGTGCTGGGCACTGTTCTAAGCACTGTACATAAATTTAGTCTATTCAACAACCTTATAAAGCAGATACTGCTGTTTAACACAGAGTAGCCTGCCCAGAGTTATGCAGCTTATAAACTGTAGAATCAGGCTTCTAACTGAACTGGCCTGGCTCCAGCGGTCACGCTCTTCACGACGACATTATTCCGTGCAACTCAACTTTATTTCACATTGACTGTATCTTAGAACGATACTCAGAGCAAAACAAAATACATTCTAATAAACACAATGATAGTCACTAATCCTTACTTTTAGCTCATATTTTTTTCGTCTGGGTTTGTTTCAAACCCTATTAGACCAAGCATCAATAGTTCTGACACTTACGATTGGTTAGTTTGTATCCCAAGCTACTGTTTGTGCTTTTGTCATATTCCTATTTTTTTCCTCCAAATTTTCATCTTTGTTAAATTCCTGTTTTCCTCCAAGTCTTGATCTTTACAGAAAAACACCTTAGGTTTTCCAGGCTCACCACGGGCAATCAGGCATCCTTCATTAAGAGAACTAACACTAAGACAGGCATACCATTTTGTTTGCTCTTTTTTTGGAGAGGGAATCTTCATTTTCTGTTTTTTTGTTTGTTTGTTTTAATCTGGAGTCTTTTAAACTTCCTATATGCTTCAAGATGGTTCCCTCTTTAACAGTCTCCCTGTGTACAGAACCAGAACAGCTTGGGTGAAGTAAAGCATTCGAGTTTGCAAGTACTGTTGCTTTTGGGATAATCAAAGAGCATTTAACTTTAACCTTAATTAAACTGACAAGCAGTTACTGTTCACAAGTAGTGATGGTGCCTCCTGTCCCTTATGACAGAGTGGGGCCACTGACATCACTTACTTGGATGAATGCTCTTGAGACAGTGTTTCATTTCATTTTTCTTCTCCTTTTTCTTGGATGAATGTTGTGAGACAGCTATCTCAGTTGGCTTGGGAGAGAGGTTTTACCTAAGAGGTGTGAATTTCAGAACTAGGCAAATGCCACCCAATCAGGATGAATTACTCATTCTAATACCCAAGATTTTTAAATGATGCACTGCAATTATTTTGTCCAGTTTTTTTTTTTTTTAAACAACAGCAAACATATTATGTGGAGACTTTATTTGCAGCATTTGTGAATAACAGGTTCGTGGTGGTTTAGAATTCACAAATGTACTAGGGTGTACAATGAACTCTCCTGACTGTGATGAACAAGAGTGCCTCCTTCACTATACCCTTGCCCACAGTGTTATCAAATGTTTGGGGATTTGACATTCTGAGGGAAATCTGGAAAATGGGTTTTCATTGTTATTTCTTATGACAAAAGCTGAACATTTTCACTTTAAAAGAATTGTCTTTATATATTTTAGCCTGTGAAAGTAAACTTCACATGAGTGTATGTGATGTTTATAGGAGCCCTATGATGGAAATTAGCCCTTTGTCTCTGATACTAACTTACACTTTTTCCTAGAATTGCACTTAGCTTATGATTTTCTGCATGATGGTGGTTTTTGTCAACAAGCATACTTGAGTTTTTAAATGCAGTTTGATTTGTAATTTTTCTTTTTCTCTTTATATTAATATGAAAATCAGCTTGTCTACTGTCTTATTGTCCCTGCTCCACTTCATATACTGTGTGTTGTAGCACATTTCTTTTTAGTTTAGTCTTCGGTAGTTGGCCACTATAAAGACAGCTGTTTATTATTCTAGTAGTGACAGGTATGAATACTATTAGTATCTGTGCTTTAACTTTGTAAATTAAATGTGCTAAATGTTCCCTTTTTCTAATGTATAGGTTTTGATGGTACCTTATTTGATTACTTTAATGGTTATGCAGATTTAAAAAATAAAAAAGTTAGATTTGTTGGACATGCTAAACAGAGAATACAAGAAGATTATCTTCGAATTTTAAGATATTTCAGGTAAGATATTTTAAAATTAAAATTTTTAGTATCACAGTACATGTACTATACACAGCGGGTCGCGGGGTAGCGATTTAAAATGGCGAGCTCTCAAGTGTCTCTTTCCAGTGATGACTTAGTGGCTTTTGACTAACACGAGATACTACTTCACGCTTTATTTTCATAACGTAGATACTTGTTGTATATGATCTTTTCTACCGGAAAGTTTTAAGTGATTTTTAAAAGCCCTTTTTTTACTACATTATATTTTCTTTCATTGAGCATGTCATTTGTGTGCTTATCCTACACCAAACACTGTGCTAAGTGTACTGAGCACAGTGTATAGTCTTTACTTTACATGGTGCATAGTCTCAGGTGTCATGCGATTATCTCTGGCATTTCACTACAAAATTACATTAGTGAGGAGAAAATCCTGTTAAATGACCAGTAAAATAAAGTACATATTTCAAACATGGATAAAATTGGTAAGTATGAAATGCATAAGTGATTCTATAGGTAGCAGTGATTTTATTTAAGAATTTAAGATGTTTATCTTTTGATACATAAAACAATTTGTACATACTTCTGTGTCACCATAATGATGTTTCAGTATATGGATGCACTGTAACATTTAAACCAGGTTAAGCATCTGTGTCCTCAAACACTATTTCGTTATGGTGAAAACATGCAGACTCCTTGTAGCTTTTTGGAACATACATTATTGTTCTCTCTCATATAATCACCATTCTCTACAGTAGTACTTTGGAGCTTCTTGCTCCTGACTTAGTATCCATTGATTAAACCCCCCACCCCCAACTGTCCCTTGCCTCTAGTAACCGTCATTCTATTCTCAACTTCTACAGATCAGCTTTTATAGATCCCACCTCCACCTTTCCGTGAGATCATTAAATACTTTTTTCCATGCCTGGCTCATTTCACTTAAAATAATGATCTCCATTTCTATTCACGCTGTTGAAAATGACAGGACTTTTTTACGGCTGAATAGTATTCCATTGTGTTTACCATTTTCTTTGTCCATTCAGTAGTTTAATAAATCTTATTTCCATTTCTTGGTTATTGTGAATAGTGCTGCAATAAAAATAGGCGTGCAGAAGTCTCTTCAACAGACTGTTTTCCTTTGGATGTATATCCACAGTGGCGTTGCTGGATCATGACAGTTCTGCTTTCAGCTGTTTGAGACCTCCATACTGTTTCCATATGGCTTTGGGAATTTACACGCCCACCAACAATGTAAAGCAGTTCTCATTTCCCTACAGCTTCTGTAGCACCTGCATCTCTTGTCTTTTTGGTAACAGCCACTCTTACTAGCTTCAGGTCATACCTCACTGTGGTTTTGACTTGAATTTCCCTAGTAACTAATGATATTGACCATGGTTTTTTTTGCCATCTATGTATGTTCTTTTGAGAAATGTCTACTTAGAGCTGTTGGTCATTATTAAAGTTAGATTATGTTTTTGCTGCTGAGTTTCTGGAATTTCTTTTTATGTTCTGGATATTAACCCCTTATTAAATGGATCGTTTGTAAGTATTTACTCCCATTCTGTAAACTGACTTTTTTTTCTTTTGGCTGTTTCCTTAGCAGTATTTTAAATTCCAAATTCTTTAAAGAAAAAAAGAAACTATTCTAACTGGTTAGTTTGTGGCTAATAATGTTCATGTTTTTCACTGGTATGACTAGGAATATTTCATAACAGATTTTTGTCAATAAATCCTGTTTTTCTAAACTTGAATAATCATTTGCAAACAATCTTTCCTACAAATAACAGAACATAGATCAAGTTTAGTTGTAGTTATTCAGATTTAAGTTTGGACCACCAGTGAAGTTCTAGAGCCGTGAGTGGTGGAATGGATATACTCTGAGGTACCAAATGTGACTTTCTATGAAATACACTCCACTGCTTACAACTTCATTTGTCATATTTAAAGTAAAGCTATTAATGTGTATAGATAGGCAAACTGAGGAATTAAGACTGTTCAGTTCGGATATTCAAGTCTGGTTTTGGTGCTGTTAAAAGATGCTCTGTTGCACATCTAGGTAAGTACCAATTGAGGAATTGCATTTCATGGCCATTGAGAGCATTGCAGTCAGTGACTGGAAATGAAGTCATAGTGTGGTAGGTTCTAGTTCTTGCTGACCTTAAAAAGTTTACTTAAATAGTAAATCTTGAGTTTTCTCATCTGGAAAAAACTAAAAGTAGTAGAGAGTTTACCACATCATTTCTAAGGTGTTTCCTAGACCTTACATTCTCTTTTCTTTCCCATTAAATAGATAGATGTGGTGGTAGTAATAAAAATGAGAAATAGACTTCTGGTGGTATGCCAAAATAGAGGCAATATACTTAAAAGATTTTTGTCTTACAGATTTTATGGCAGAATTGTAGACAAACCTGGTGACCATGATCCTGAGACATTGGAAGCAATTGCAGAAAATGCAAAAGGCTTAGGTGGAATATCAGGAGAGAGGATTTGGGTGGAACTGAAAAAAATTCTTACTGGTAACCATGTAAATCACTTGATGCATCTTATCTATGATCTTGATGTGGCTCCCTACATAGGTAAGGAACAAAATATAAAAATGTTTTAGTATTTGGCAATGAAACATCTAGTTTAAAATTTCACAATAAAAAATGTTTGAGGCATCTAGGTGAAGAATTTATTTTAAAAACTTCCATGGTGAGTTAGGGTAGGGCATCTTTGTCATGGGGAGGGGAACAGCTTAAAGTGGCCTCTGGAAGAAGAGGTTTGATAAGGCTGTGCCACTTACAATTTTGTGACTTGGATTAGTTTCTGATAGGAGACTGAAGATAACAGCACCTATCTAACAGAATGGCTACAGGAGTCTGAGTTAGTAAAAATTCTTTTCTGAGAAGAGTGCCTTATACATAGAAATGGACCAGTAAAAACTGTATGATTAAGATTCACAAAGAACAGTTGGGTTATATGGTTTCTCACACTTCAGGCAACTTGAACATATTTCAAACTAAGATATAATTATTGAATAATAGGACTGAATATTATGTATCAATATGGTTAGGAGTTGGATTATAAAAAGTGTCATTGGTGAATCTGACATCACCATTTTCTGTGTATCTCCTGATACAATTTGGTAATGGATACAGGAATATTTTAGAACTCCTCTGGGGCTTTGAGAGTGACCATGAGAGTGACCATGGAGAAGACAGAATCAGACTGGGCTAAAAGCCCCAGTTGCAGAGCATTTCTATATGCTAAAACAATCGGTGGTTTTAGTATAGGTATTCTCTTCCTCTGTAAAAGATGCTTTTATCCCCACAGGTTTACCTGCTAATGCAAGTTTAGAAGAATTTAATAAAGTCAGTAAAAATGTTGATGGTTTTTCATCAAAGCCAATGACTCTTTTGGCCTCATTACTCAAAGTGCAGGATGATGTCACAAAACTGGATTTGAGGTTGAAGATTTCAAAGGAAGAGAAGAACCTTGGCTTATTTATAGTTAAAAATAGGAAAGACTTAATTAAAGCAACGGATAGTTCAGAACCACTGAAACCCTATCAAGACTTCATTATAGATGTAAGTATGTACTTGGCTTTGTCAGAATATGACAGAACTTGTTAACATTTCAACAAAAACCTGCAATTCGTTGTTTGAATTCTACTTATTTTAAATGAAAAATTTCACAGGATTTATCATTCCCCTTTCAGGATGGAACTGTGAGTATTCTAATATTTGATGGAACTAAATGTCTGTCTGGTCCTTAGTCTAGGGAACCGGATATGACTGGCCGTGTGTGTGAACTACTGAAGTACCAAGGTGAGCACTGTCTTCTAAAGGAGATGGAGTGCTGGTCCATCCCCCCGTTTCCTGTGAGTGGCCACGACATCAGGAAAGTGGGGATTTCTTCAGGAAAGGAAATCGGGGCTCTGCTGCAACAGCTGCGTGAGCAGTGGAAAAAAAGTGGTTACCAAATGGAAAAAGAGGAACTCCTAAGTTACGTAAAGAAGCCCTAAAGTTGTTGAGAGCTGGCTATTAAAAGTAGAAATTTTAAAGGCTGTGTACACCTCTCCATCCCTAAGCCTTTTAATGAGATTTAACAATCTATAGCAGAATTGGTCCCAGTGTAGGGGCCCCTTAGATGAACTAAGTCTTATTTTGTGATATCCTTTAAATTGATTTATTTATATCACTGTATCTTATACTTCCTTTGGAATACCTGCTACTGAGAAGAGTATGGACTTTGTTTCGTTTGTTTGGTTTTTTTTTTTTTTTTTGGTCTTTTCGAGACAGGTCTCACCATGCAGCTCAGACTGGCCTTGAGCTCACTTTGTAGCCCAGGCTGGTCTCGAACTTGCAACAATCCTCCTGCTCAGCCTCCCGAGTGCTGGGATTACAGGCGTGCGCCACCACTCCTGGCTGTATGGACTTTTTAAAAGAAAATTTTGTTTTGTTCTTACTCAGATTGAGTTCTAAAAAGTGCTAACTGTCTTGGAGGAAAAAAAAAGTTTAATGTCTGCACCGATTCCTTATGCTGTTTCCGTTCTTACATGAATTCCAAAAGTAACTTGTGCCTGAAAACAGTCAACAGAGTTGCATTACAATCTTACATAAAATACGAGTTAAGAAGCCTATCCTGGGTGGCTGACACTCCTATTTTCCTGTCATACGATTCTTTACCTGTGCATGCAAAGCCTGGTAAAGTTATGGGATTAACTGGAGGATTACTCCTGAGACTATAATTTTAATAAAATGTCCCCTTTGGTTTGGGAAAGTGAATGTGTGCATGTGGTACTTCAGAGTTACCAGGTATCATATATAACAGTAGTACTTTTTTTTTGGAGTGAACATTAACTTCTTTTACTAATTAAAAGAAACGTTTCTTTCAGCTCATATATTATGACATTTTATACGTGATTTTTCATTTCCACACAGCCAGTTATAACATCTTTATACTTTATGAGCAAACACCCATTTCTGGACCTTGGTAAAACAAGTTTGAAACTGTAGCATTTCTGCCAAAGCCCAACCTAAGAGAAAGTGTGACAGACTTCCATGAAAGGCAGCCTCAGAAACAGCTGCACACAGGTCAGTAATTAAGTACATCACAGAATACCAAAATATTTAGACCCAATACTATAGAATTCCTACAAGTATACACATTTAGCTCTCTTAGAGATCTGCCTTTGTCACATTAATAAACAATATACAATGTTCTGAAATTTTACCCTTCAGGCTATACAGGTAAAAGCAGTAATTTTCTCACCTGCATCTAGTTTATAGATCTCAGTGTGCAGAGTGGCACTGTGCTACTGAAGAGGACTGCTTGGAATCTATTTGTAGCAAATTTGAGTGCAGAGTAGAAAAGAACTATAATCTCAGGCATACTAAGTAAGGCAGGGCATGTCCTATTCTTCAGTTGCTTTGTATTCTTCTTACATCAGATTTATATATGAAATTTAAGAGTGTTTTTGTTCTCATACTATATAGACTGATTGAACATTTTACCTGATTAATTGGAAGCACAGAAAGCAATGAAGGAATATCAAAAATGAAGTTAATTACACAAATGTGAAAGGACCCCCTAAACCTTTGAATGTATCGCCAAAGATGTAGGTGGCAGAGCAGTCTACCTAGAATTATATTGCAAATGTAATTTTCATACCTGTATTACTTAAGCATAGACGATGTTTAGTTTTCGTCTTAAAGTTTACGTACCGGTTTTCTCAGTGTACATTAAATAACCCACAGAATACAGTATCCCTTTGGCCTGTAAGGAGAGAACGTGTTTTGGTACTTCTGCCCCAGAGCAGTTTAGGTTCAGATTGCCAAGTTTTGAAAGACTGCTTTGTATGGAATGTTGTAACTAGGGTTCTAGTTTGAACAAATATTTCAAGTACACAAAAGAAATAAAAACTGTTTTTGGGCTCAAACTGCATATTTTACTCTTTAATATTTTGAAATTTACAAATCACTGTCAGAGAAGCTAGAGATAAAAAACTCAAAGTGCTTTTAAAATAATGTACGCAGTCTCGCCTCTCATGTACTTGTGCTTGGCACCTCTGCTTTTACAACATTCAAAACTTGCACCATTGTCAGTACGGGGGTCAATATCTTCTCCATAAAGAGGGTCAGATGATTAATTTATTGTGCACTGGGCAGTCACATCACTTTCAAAGATGTCCTCATGTCCTACAAATGGCGTTTCCAGATATAGCACATTCCACAGAACAATAGATCCAAGCTACTAAAATTGGTACTTCTTAAACCCAACTTGTAGTTTAGAATGATTTTTTAGCTTCTCTGAAAGGGTACTTGAACTTAAATCTTCAAATATAGCTGGACTAAGAAACCATAACCGTCTGTGTAAATGTTGCTGTTTACTTACATATGTATCAGAGGCAGTAGTTCCCAAAGTAGATTTGATCTGAGAATACCAATTTGTTAGGTGATTTTATCCCTACTGTATCCATTTACAAGCAAAGTATGACTTTGTCTGGGCTTATTTCATCATCAGTGTCTGGGATTGTGGGTAACAGAGCAGATCGAGTTAAACCCCAGAATTTTTGAGGTGACATGTCTTTCTTGGTGGCTGTAAATTTCCATCCAATATGACTCGCACAGATCCTACACTGGGCAACAGTCCAGGCATACCTACAAAATGAAGGAAAGATACTGGCTAAGAAAACATTTTCATACCCACATCTATCATATAAAACCTGTTACAAAGAAAATTCTTTCAGTCAAAAATTTTAAGAGTTTTAAAAGGATTTAAAGAACAAGCACTGTGGACCAATATTTAATCCATATGGTTATTTAAAAGAAACCTAAAAACTATTTTCTTATTTGTACATTACACGTGTTACCAGCCTTTAAGTGGCCATAAATCTGATCTGACTTTTTTTTTTTTTTTTTTTTTTT
>NW_004955421.1:10173948-10189318 GCF_000276665.1 Chinchilla lanigera | reverse complement strand
CAGGCAGGCGCTTTTGCTGCTGAGCTAAATCCCCAGCCCCCTGATTTGACTTACTCTTAAAACCATGTTTAAATTTTCCCTCTATTGCAAAGACAGAAGAATCTTGTCACTACATATTTTCTTATACAATTTATTCTAATTTTCACTAGCTTTTCCTTTGTTCTGTCCAGCAATCACCTATAGAAATATGCACTGAATTTTGTCTGAGTTACATTATATGAGGCAAGGGGACGGTCCACGTAAGATTTTAGAACTACCACTATAAAATGATTCAGAACTACAAATCCATGGCACTTTTGTTCTTAAGGTAAATAAATTAAATTATGTAATTGCAACAATTTTTTTCCCTAGGTGTAATATCTCACATTTAGCACTTCATATTAACAAATTCTAGTATTAGTCTGTAAGAAGGATGTCAAATAAGTTAAGACAATCCCTGTCAGAAGGCCCTAGTCCAGGACAAGTATGATCACTAATCCTTACTTAGCATGCCTTTTTCAAACTAAAAGGTAACCCAGAATTTGGGACAAAAAGATTAATCAAGCTCTTTAAGATAATAGAGCAGTGAGGACTCTAACAAATTCCTAACAGCTGTGCCTAGGGCCACACTGAGAACTAATGGGCTAAAAGTATGTAAATGAAAAGCAAAGCACGATTCAATGGTGTCTCTATCTTGTTAGTCTGTCAGAGCTTGGAAAACCCACTCTACTTTTATATTACCACAGGATATGATACACACATAGTTTTATCGAATTATAAAGTAGTTGATTTTTCGCAATGAGGTCACAGAAAATTAAAATAACTAAGTTAACTAGTAATTTGAGGACAACTACAGTTGTTGACCTTTGATCTCCCTAACTTACATATTACAGAAAAGAGTTAAAAAGTAAAATAGATGTTTCTATCTATTCGTGGACCAAAGAGCATTTTAATAAAATATTCATGTCATACCTACTTTTATTACAATTGTAGCTGGGTTTTTCTACTCAATTAAGGTAAAACAGAAACAAAACAAAGCAACACCACTGGTGTATTACCCAGGAAACCAACTGTGCTCTGTAGAAGGCCGGCTTGTCAGATTCAAGTTGGAAGCTTTATACACGGTAAGTGTCTCATGTACATATCCATGAGGATTCACATAAGCAGCCATCGGCCCACATAAGGATAAACTAAAACAAAGATCAACAAAGAGGATACTCAATTATGCAAAGGAAAAAAAACTCCAAATAGGTTTTTTTCTGAAGTTAAGTAATGAGGTACAAGCTAAACTTAATCTTTTAGATAATACTAAAACCTTAGTGTCAGAACAAAAGGTTGGGCAGACATCCTAGTTTTGTTAAGTATTTCCTATGGTGACCCTAGGGGAAACAGTACTAGTTTCAAAACTCCTCAGGGTTATGTATAGTGAAAAGTTCTTATATGATCAGTTCATTGCTTTGTAGACATCAGTTTTTTTTTAACCTTGTTCATTTATAATTCTGATGAATTTATCACAGAATAATACCCAAACACTGTGAGTACATGTTAAAAGCATGCCCTACTTTATGTGGCAAAAATAACTGAAGTATGTCTTAGGCATTCAGATTAAACCTTTAATCACTAATACTGTAGTACTTAACATTTTCAACAAGAATTGGAAAAAAAGGATTGTGTAGTTGTTTTACTTACTGTGCTCATTAATTATAAATATTTTCTTACAGATCCATTGTTGCTATGCATCTCCTAATTGGAAGAGAGCTTTCCCTGGAACTGTTAATTACCCTTAGTTTATTGAGTAGAGGGAAATATATAGAAAGCTAAAGTACACACTTGATTATAATTCTAAAGTAATAGGCAATATATGCAGAAGTGTATTAGAAATATGAGCACTTACCTGAATATTTCATTTTTGGTTGTTATTTCTGTTTCTTGACATTGTTTACAGCAAAGGGAAGTACACTAAAATTTTTGAGAAAATTATTAGTGGGAAACATTTTGGCATTTGTTATTATGTAATTAAATTACATAGCTCATCAAGAAACTTCTCTAAGGTGTCCCTCCCTCTACCGTACTTTCCTTCCAGCCACTGAAAAACTTAGATTTATCAATAGAACAAGAAAAACTTTTGAGATCTGGTAAATATTCACTTATAAAATTAAATGACTTTCTAGAATTTTTAAAACAGTAATATTATCAGGAAAGATTTCATAATTTTCACAAGGTTTCAAAAAGAAGTTCATATTTGAGAAATATAAAACATCTCAAGTTTCTACCGGTACGATCCCAACTGAAATTTTTAAATTTCACAGGCTGAGTGTCTTCTCTAGGGGATTAGAAGCTTTTCAGATTTTGGAGTATCTGCATAAACTCTGTGGAATATTCCTAATCCTAAAACATGCAAAACTTTAGCAATGTGCAACATGTACTGTAAAATATTTTTAATGCAAACCATAACAAACAAGTAAACAGTTTTCTCTATGGGACTACATAATGGGACTCTAGAGACAGATTTATTGGTCCTACTAACAGGGCACTCTTAAATTTTCTAGCCTGATGAAACATGGGTATCACAAACACATTTACTCACTTTATTCATAATGTCTAATTCACAGCGAAGTCGTTGGATAGCACTACCAATTTTAAGTAGTTGAATTCTTAAAACATCATCAATAGGAAGGCAAGCAGCTACTCTGTAAGAAAAATCTTAAAGACGTGGAATTTTCAGGATTTTAAATTTATGAATCAGGTAACATATGAATCAGATGTTCATTTGAAATAGAACAGTTCTAAAATATACCAGCTATAGGGGCTGGGGATTTAGCTCAGCGGCAAAAGCGCCTGCCTGGCAAGTGCAAGGTTGTGAGTTCGGTTCCCGGTACCAGAGAAAAAACCAAAAAAGAAAAAAACCAGCTATTTTCCTTTCAATTAAAAATGGGTATCAAGTCCACGTTCAAGTCACTTAAATGATTATAGAGAGTATATGTCAAGTCCTGGAGGTAGGGTCACTTGTAAAGTTAAAGAATAGGGAAAAGCTTGTCTACCTTCAGGAAATATTTTTGGAAAGCCACTTAATTGCAATTTGAATGTCATATGGAAGGTCTGCATAATATAGAATCACAGAATGTATTTTTCAGCAGCTTAAAGCAAAGGAAATATGAATGCTTTACATCATTAAAGTATTAACCAGTTTAACTTAAAAAACTTAATGATCATCAGCTAGACGAGTTCTTAAATTTCTTTTAGCAACACATCAAGGCCAAAGGAAAGGAACTAACTTTTCATACCTATTGGATTTGAAGGAAGAGACTCATCTTTTAGGTTTTCATCCCATTCACGTAGCTGTTTCTTAATTCTATCCATTAAGGTTTCCTTAAAATAGTCATAATAAAATTCAGAATTAGTAACATTTATTGTTAGCTTTTCAACATTTTTTCAGTAAAATTCTAATATATTGGTGACACTTTAAGCCATTGCTATGTGATGAAATCTCAGACCTATGAGTCCAAGCTTCAGTGTCTGCTTTCTTCTGCAAAAATAACCAAGCCCCAGCTCCTTTGCTAAGCCAAAGTTATGTTCCCATGCTTTCCTCAGCCCCAATCTGTCTATCCCGTTGGACATACCTAGTCTGGGAAAGCTGTTCTAGGTTCCTGCTTGGAACTGGCCTCCTCTCCTTTTGCTGAAGCCTCATGTTTTAGGAAGCCAGTCTAGCCTGCCTGCCTGCCTGCCCACCCTCCCTTTTTCCTTCCTTCCTTCCCTCCCTGTATCTTGATATATACCTTACTGTATCATCTTTTAACTGGCATTCAAAAAAGTACTCTGGTATGGTTTCTGTATAATGGCTCATAAACTACTGCAGCTTCCTTGTGTATATATATCAAAAGTACACAAAACCTACTTGTTTAGTTTTCCCAAGATCGCAGATCTGTGGGTGAATTTGTTGAATGCCAACCATATACCCCATGTAACTGCTGCTACTGTTGTCATTTTCTACAAACTTAAGAGAATTTGCCCCAAACCCAAAGTGATAGAAAGTGCGCTTTGAACCCAACTTTTGTATTTAAGACCAAGTTTTTTTTTCTTTTTTTTTTTGTGGTATTGAGGGTTGAACCCAGAGCCTTATGTATGCTAAGCAAGCACTCTTTCTCTGAGCTATATCACCAGCACTAAACACCATGATTCTTTAAATTATTCCAGCCATCTGCCTCTTAGTGTTTCATAAAACATGATAATGACTACTTTTGAATTCTGAAGAGCAAAAGCTTTTGTGGATACATTAACAGACTGAGTAGTGATCAGGAGATAAAAGTATTAATTTGGAGAAAACGCAAAACATTGTTATATAAGAATTTTCTGTAACTATCACTCTTAAAGGGATTTCAGATGCTTAATAAACATTAAAAAGTCTCACATTTTGCCCTTAAATAGGAAACAAAGCATATCCATCAATACTTCTGACTCCTGCCTGCTGTTACTTTATATATAATAAGGGGCATTAGTTCTCAAAATAATGTTAAAACTCTGTTTTGTTTTTGTTAACCTTAACCACGACATGGCTTACCACATATAGTAACTTAAGGTAAGTACTTACAGCATCATATAACGAGTATAGCCAGCGAGGCCACGAAGTCAGATTTGCACAGTGAAACTTTCTCTGAAAGCAGAAAAATAAAAGTCACTTGAAAAACTCCTAGAAAAAAGATTATATTGGTGTATATGCTGCCAAAGTGAGCATGAAAGATTACACTGAGAAGAGCAACACTTGGAAAGATTTGGTAGAATAATTCTGTAACAAATGAGTATCAGTCACATTTGATGGCCATGCTTTTATATCCTCATCCCTACTGAAAAAGTGCAAATACAGTCATACATCATTTGATAATAAAGATACATTGTGAGAAACACGTATACAATGTTCTTGCACAGGCATCACAGAAAGTACTTAGACTTACAAAAGTAAGCGTCACAGAAAGTAACTATACACCTATGCTACTTGGTATACCTTACTGCGTTAGTCCTGTTAAGTATGGTATTCAAAACTACAGGTAACTGCAGCACAATGGGTTAAGTACTTATGTATCTAAACATAGAAAAGGTACAGTAAAATATGATCTAAAAGGATAAAAAATGGTATACGTGGACAGGGCATTCAATCAAGCTCTACGGAGCATGCTGTACTCGAAGTAGGTCAGGGAGAGGCTACAGGATGCATGTGAGGGCCTACAACGTTGTTCTATGCTCTTGTAGACTTAGGCTGCGCTAACCTTATATACATTTTTCTTCAAAAGCTTACTGTAATTTTTCTACATAAACAATATTTAAAAACTTAAATTTTTGAATAACAGCTTAAAACATTGTACAGTTGTAAAAAGGATTTTTTATGTCCTTATTCTATAAGCTTTGTTCTGTCTACAAACTTTTCTTCTTAAATGTTTCTGTTAAAAAATAAGCCACATCCAATCCCCAGCAATGCAAAGAACAAAAAACCAGAACACCTGTATTAGCTTAGGTTTGTTTACACCAGCATACCCAGACATGTAACATTTTGTAACAGAGCATGATGCTCTGATGTTATGCACAATCTGACAATTACAAAAGTTACGAAGTTTCCAGGTAACAGGAATTGAATTTTTAGCTCCAGTATAATTTCACAAGACTATATGTGGCCTGACTCCACCATCATGGGGCACATGAATGAAAATTTTAAAGCAGATGACTTAGTATAATGTTAACCTTTAGAAAAACGAAGACCTTCTGAGCATATTAATTGCCTTTATCCTGGTAATTGTCTTTGTGATCCAAAAATATGGTGAATGCTTGTGGTTTAAAATATTTATTACAGTAAAAAGACACTGACTTGACCTCAATATCCTAAATTGAAATATTTACCTTTCATGGTCACTCTGATTTTGAGGAAGAGCTGAAAGTCGCACAGTGCCAGATCTGGTGGTGGATGAGGACACAGTGTAATGTTTTATGAGTCTGGCTTTCTGTTGTATGGTACTCGGCAGCAGCATTCACTGTATTTTTTTATGATTCCGTATAAAGATACTCTCAAAAGAAGACTTCTAGAACTGCTTTAGAAAGTGGCAAGAATGATGGGATAAGTGTGTTCATACCGAGGAGGAGAAGGAAAATGCACTGTGTCTTTACTAAAATGAATTTCTTATTTAAACATTCACTATATATTTGAATTACAGCTTATATTATCAACAGTGAAAAATCTAAGAATACATTTCAAAATGTCTTTGTGTAAAAATGTGATGGAATCCCCCAAATAATAAAATGATCATATGTGCTTGAGACTTCACAATTAAGTCCATTTCCTAAACCTCAGAAAAAGGAGAAAATCAATTATACACCTCCTCCTACCGTTGAGGATTCAAGTAAAAGCATGCCTAAATCCATATAAAAACGTGAAAATAGAATTTCAGTATTTGATGGGAAGATTCAATGGTGATGTCAGTCCTCAATGTATATATTCAACATAATGCCAGTATGATTGAAATTTATAAGCATAATTTAAAATTTATTTGGAGGATAAAAGTGTAAAACAAACATTTTTGAAAGCAGCACATGTTCTATAACAGAAAATAAGATGACCAGAAGGACATACTGTACTGGTACCATTAACTGAAACAAATTGGATATGAATATAATTGTTAAACATTAGAATGTTACCAGGGAATAGTCCATGTATTGGATCAAACTGCAAACTATATTAAACCTACAGAATCTAAAAATGCTTACATTTTTCTCAAAAAGTGAATTCTACATGGTAAATGTATAGTTTCATTTAAGAAAAAAATGACACATGAAACTGGGAGGGAAAAATAAGCCAACCCAAAACAGAAAAACCCAAAACGGATCAGAACAAGAAAAGCAAGTTAACACTTAACAAAATAAAGATCCTATCTTTCATCTGCAAGACCAAGTGAATAGATAGGAAATAGGGAAATCACATGCGTGAACACTAAGAGAACCTGATAGTTACGAAGTGTGCTCTGTAACTGTGCACATACTATTCACCCCACAGTCTAGTTATACGACAAAGCTAGAATCTAACAACAGTGCTGCTCTATTTCATTATGATCTGAATAGGAACTTCCATTGTCAAACAAAATGTCTTAAGATGGAGTGTTAGTTTTGAAATGTCTCTCAAGGGGACAGAAAAATTGTTCCAAGTACTTTAGGAGTTGCTATGCAGCACAGGCGGACCTATCCTGAACAGCTTAAGTGACACGGCTTAAACCAATGGATCCTTTATTGAGGAAAAAACATGGCTTAACATAATCCTTTTCTAAAGCTACCCAAGAATGGCCTGGGATGGTTTCTTATAACATGCTAAAGTATTATAACAGTTTAAGCCTGATGAGTCAGACCATAAAACTAAGGTACTTTCCAATAAAATCAAATACCTAATGATAAAAATTACTGTCACAGACCAATTATAGAATTAAATCCTACCCAAAACAGTAGATAATTCTGAGTATTTCAATAGGAGCAATGGCAACTCTTAATGACGTGGCAAGAACTTCACCTGTCTTGCAAAAATACTGTATGTTTACCACTACTCCATCTTAAAGAGAGACATAGATGTTATACATTATCTAAAGTCAGTAAATGGGGAGTAGTCAGGATTTGCATATAGGAGTTTTCATTCAACATATTTTGAGCAGTTAACCTGTGTCAAGGATTGCTTTTATGAATTTGTGATGCTAGTGAATAAAACAGTGAAAGCCTGAAAATAAAACAGTGAAAACCCTATTGGCTCATAGGGCTCAGATTTTAATGTAACCCCTTACTGCTCCTTTGTCAAGCTTTGCATATGCACGGTCAGGCTTCCTCAAACTAGTGATTTCCCTAGCATGCATCATGTGTATGTAATTGTGTATGTATAAATATAGATTATGCATAGGTTTATACATCTGTATAGATCTATGTACCTGGGTTTGTCTATCTGCCATTACTGCCTAAGCCTCAGGAGAAGTAAAGAGCTAACCGTTCAGTTGTAGTTCTCATTACAAAACTGGAATTTAGGAAATGAAAGAAGAAAGCAAGCTGATGGGTTCCGGTTTATTTAAAATTCTTTTTATCGTTTAAATTGCTAATTCTAATAGCGTTTAATACAATAAATGAACACCTTTTGTCACATAAAGGGAATTAATGGTCATCATTCACTCTATTTAGCTTTACACATTAACCTTTCAATTTCATTGCGCTTCAAATATCCATTTAATTGGAGTTTCACTTTTTGGAGGGGTTTTTCAACATTCTGTATTGTTGAAAGGCGAAGGTAAAGCTGTAGTTATGAGGCTTAAAAATTAAAGGTGATACATTCATTATCTCTGGGTAACAGAATCATTTTAAGGACTTTTCTGCCTGATCTCAGTAGTAAATCCTGTTCCCAAAATGAGTACTATTTTAATATCAGTTACTGGACACTTAGGGCCTAAACTTTTTGGTTACTTTTAAATTTATCATCAGGTATAACCATTTTATGAAATAAATCATGGTGCTCATGCTCTTGAAGAATAAATTTTTAGAACTTATCATCAATATTATTCCAATAAAGATGGGAGACCTCTGACTGCCAAAAAGCTAAATGGGACTTCCACATTTCAGTGTACTGAAGACACTCAACCTGGAGCTGTTCTGAAAAAGCTTGCTCATCTTATGTGGTATACTTCTCCTCAGCTTGTATAATTATATAAAACATCACAAATATGAATGGTACATTAAGTCTACTTAATTGATTTGTAAATAGAGCTTTTAGAGTCTGTCAGGATAATCCAGATAAAGAATTTCAGATGTCTCACTCCAAAAGAAGGGAACTGAGACAAGACTGTAGAGTTTGTGCACTGGTGATGGCAGAATAAGCGGTAATGATCTTGACCTAGTGTACTGCTCTTGATACAGTATCATGCCACGTCCTGCTTTCTTTATAGTTGAAATTTATTTATATATGAGCAAGTTATTTTTGTTTTATCTTGATGCTAGGTGCCACATAGAATTATACTTTGGTACTATATTTCTGTACATTTTTTGTACGACACAAGTCATTATTTTATTATCACAAATATATTTTAGTGGGCATTTAATATTGGTTTATTTTTACTTACACAATTTATGAACGGTTAGTGGTTCCAACAGCATGTTAAATACAAAGGCTGACAAACCAATAGAATAGATGTAAAAATTTAAAAATGTTTGGTCTGTGATAAAGGCAGCACCTCAAATAAATGGGGTAAGCATGGACTTTCCAGAAAATAATGAGACAATGAAGAACTAGCTGGAAAAAAGTGGAAATCATATTAGGATAAACAAAACATGAACCAAACTTTCTGTGAAATCATTACATATAAAAAAAAAATGAGGACATTCCTTTCAGAGGAAGTGATTGAGAATAAAGAGGCACACAGAAAAATTTTATTTCTTCTAGGATGTTCACTGTTCACTAGCAAATGTTAAAAGTGTGTGGAAACACTTCCAAAGTTAACTGAATACATCTCATGAAGACTGTTCTCCTGGATCAACTTTTCTGATGGAAAAGTATGTGGCAACTTTATCAGCTTAACTTATCTTAGAACCAGGTACGCATCTTCCCTTAGCTCTGACCACCTAAACTATTACTCAGACAAGGAAACAGAAAACATATGCACTGCTTCTTTTTACAGTGGAATGTACAAGTCAGATGCCAATAAATTCTATGAAGAGGAATGAAATGACTTCTAGATTTTGTCTAAAGAAAACACTGTTTGGTAGTCCAGTTCTACTGTCCCCTAAGGTCCAGCTCCAAGTGCAGCATGGACTCCCACCAGTGGTATCTGCCAGCCCCTTTCTCTATACTAGATTCTAGTGTCTATTGCATATGGAAGTATCTCTTTAAAGCAGAAGCATTTGTAGATCCCCTGGGTTTAAAACAGACTAGTAATTTTTCTTGACTTAGTGATCTAGATCCCAAATTTCAGTCTAAAGCACCTCAAGAGTTTAAACAAGGGAACTCTTCCAATAATCTGAAAATACACAGTACACAGGATGAAGGCATTTCCATTTTCTAAAACATTTATGCACCTAATTCTTTCTTCACCACCTTCTGTTTACCCCTTGCTAACTTTTCAAATCAAAATAAGTGAGAAAATGTGTGAGTCCAGAATGGGGAAAAAGGATAACAGGAAAGGTCACAGAATCTCATCCCAGATCATATCATATGTACTTCCTGGGTCTTTGTAAGTCTGCCTTTCCTTGTTCTTGATGAGCCAGTGACAACCCAGTTGCAAAAGGCAAACTCTCAATTCAATGTGATCATGCTGTGGTGCTTCCCACAGAATGGGAAGATTTTAATCACAAAAATTTAATTTAAAAGCAGCCTTATTGCTTAAATTCAGGTTTAAGATTGTAAGATCCTAAAAGTATGAGGCAGAATTATTTGTACAGTTTGTTTTCATCAACTATAAACAACAGTTGCTTTCACCCTATGCTTAGAAGTTTGCAAAGACTAATTAATTAGAGATTTTTAAATGGTTAAAAAGTTTTAATAACCCATTTTGGTATGGGAGACTTCTATATAAATTTACATAATACCTCCAAAGAATACCTAATTGAAGTAAGCATGTCGACAGGGGGATGAAACAGGGAGCATCGTGATACAATTACCTTGCCATGCCAAACATTATTAGATAATACCTGATGTAAATTCTAAAACCACTCCTTGGGGCCCACCTACTGATGGAGATCGCCTTGATGTACTTATTTGGAACAGCTGGGTATAGTGGTGCACACCTGTAGTCCCAGTACCCGGGAGGCTCAGGCAGGAAGACTGCTTCAAGTTCGAGGCCAGCCTGGGCTACACAGTGACTTTAAGACCAGTCTGAACAACATAGCAAAACTCTTCTCAAAAAAAAAAAAAAAAAAAAAAAAAGTAAACGTAAGTATTTGTAACAGACTTGGGAAAGAAAGTATTTCACAGCTATACAAAAGTTCCCTGCAACTTATAGCAGCAACAGTATTACTCAACCTTCAAACAACATTATCTTCATGGTGGCTGGGGAGTCTCTAAGCACTCTATACCTTTCACTGGGATCTTCTTAGAAACATCATTAAAACACTACCATGTAAGACTGATCAACTGAATCTACCAAGACAAGCCTGACACCCATCAAAGACTCCATTCTACACAAAGTTCTCTCTGAAAACTGGAAGAATTAAAGACATTAAAAGTGGTAGTGTAATGAAAAGAGTATTAGCCCTCTTCATGAATAATGTATCACTACCTTACAGCAAATTAGGACCTTATGTTCTTTTATATAAAAATTTAAAACCACTACTTGGTTTCAGTTATTACTTGATAAAGACGCATGATTACCGAAGGATTTCCACTATTACAATGGAAACTGTCTTGCTATATTTTTAGAAGATAAATCTCAAAAAGCCAACTTAGTCTAAATGCAGAAGCTAGTAAGCTTTCCTTTAGGCAGAAAGCATTAATAGTAACTATTTTACCCTTAAAGGTATGTATTATACATAAATAAAAAGAGGTTTCTGTACTCTTCTTCCTAAAAGGAAGAATGATTTTGCCAAAAGAATATAACCAAGAACTAATGCCCCAGGAAGCAGTACTTTCAAAGATCACTGAGTTTCAGGTCAATTTTTGTGGGTCAATAGCATGTTATAAAACAACAGACAAACTTTTGTCTAAAATATCTGGAAGAAGGAATACATTTTATTTTTCTACTTCTACCCTGTGCCACCTCAATCCAGCCCTCTCCCTTTAAAGTAATATACATCTATGGCTCAACAGCCAAACATGACCTGATCACAATTTTCTAGGTTCCTAATTAAAGGTCATAAGCTATTAATATAAGACTGATATGCATAAAAATTAAGAATGCATTGTAATTACTATCGCTGAAAACTATTTTTCATAAATAGCTGCCTCTGAATTTTTAGAAGCTCCAAGTATGATCAAATGCAGTTAGAGTACTGTCCCAGAAGGTGTCTGGGAATGAATTAAGAGTCTTGTTTGTGATTCTTTGTTAAAAGAGGAGAAAGCAACCTGTCTTTAATTTTTTTGAAGATGCATAAAAAATCAGTTTCTCACCTTCTGGTATTTCTGCCACCATTTACATGAATACTGGTCTTCCCATGAGACAGGTTTTGAAGGAAATATCTGGCACTTATTGAGGGATTCTAACTGAACTGCAGACATAGTTGAAGGCAATACACATTCAGGAAGAATTTGCACTTTAGCTTGCTGGATTCTAAAATAAAGAGAACCAAGCAGGTGTTCATTTTTTAAATAAACTAACTCAAACTGTAAGTTTCTACACATTGAAGATAATTTTTAATATGATAATTTTCTATGTTTTCTTTTAAACATTCACCGAATGCTAATAAGATACAAGAAATTTTCACAAAATAACTATGTCATAAATCACACCAGAATTAATACCAATGATAACCTATAGCATGGACTTTCAATCTTACTGTACAATTGAAAGGAAAATCTTTATATTTCAGATAAACAGTCATAAATGAAACAAAGTTGTTTTATTTTTAAATCATAGTTCAACTTACTACTGCTTATACTGACATCTGTAAGTTAATTTTATATGCTACTGGGACACTCTAACCCTCCCATCTGCCTTATTCCCTTTGCTCCCCAAATCTTACACCCATTCTTTCTCATCTGTCATCCTACCTTAAGAATAGGCAGAGAAAGGAAGAAAAAAAAAAAAATCACAAACCTATTTGCATGGATAGTTTCAGAAAGACTGCAGGATTCCATGTAGCCTTTATTTCTATATGCATCCCTTTCCTTATTCTCAAAATTTTAATTTGTAAATAACCCAAAGTATGCATTGTATTTTCCTTAAAAACTGCTTAAGGCTAGCCTGGGCTACAAAAACAATTCAAGGCTAGCCTAAACTGCATAGTGAAACCTTGTCTCAAAAAAAAAAAAAACAACCCAAAAAACAAAAGGAAAAAAAAACCCAAATTATTTAAATTGTTATGTTAAAGTCATCATTTCCCAAATGCTGAGAATACTGTAATTGCAAATATAATGTAAGTGGAAATATTGTATCTATGAGCTACCTACCTATGAGGCATTGTCTCTCCTTTTGTGTAACTTCTGAAATGAGGATTATGGGATATCCATATGCTAAAACAAAACACTTCCACATTGACAAAATCAAATATATTTAAAGTCTCTACTTCATTTTTAGCTATGTGTAAGATCCTAAGACAGTATTTCATAATAACCATTCTTGATCCACAAAAAGGTATAAATGAAATTTTTATATTTCTATTTACTCATTAATTGAAACAGCTAAGTGTGCTAAAATATCTAGGTTTAACAATATCACACAATCACTCTGATAACTTCATTTCCTTGCTGGCATGTCCACTAAAACAGTCAGAAAAATGTATGGATCTAGGACTTCAGAAAATGTTTTTTAAAAATTTACTATGTTCAAACTATGGCCAAATGTTCATGTATTATGTTCTTGTATCATTAAATACAAAAATTTCAATTCTTACATACCTGATGTATGAACTCAAATAGTTTCATAATTATATTTTTAAGGTGAAAGTTTGTATCATCTTTTGGAAGCTTTTAGAAATCTGATTCATAAGGTTACCAGTAACAGAACTAAGAATTATGTTTTACCAAGTCAGTAGAAGACTTTTTTATTATGATAAAAGCATACATGTTATGGAACCAGTGGCTTAGAAATCATGGTATAAATTCATCTGTGATTGGAACTGCCTGGCAGGATTAAGTAGTGTCCATTTTCCCTGTTCAACATGGCCCGAGGCTCCTGGGTACACACAGGTCCGGTTCTTCTCTGAACAGGTGAGTTTTGTTTTTAACTCAGCTGCTCAAAGAAGAACTAGAAGAAACTAGTTTTGTTTCTTTCCAACCTGTTTATGCCAGTTGTTTTTTGAGTATAGCAACATAATTTATATAAATGTTAGAAAAACAAATGAAATGTGAAAAAAATAAAACTGCCTCAATGAACATTAAACCTCCTTTCAAAGTAGTACATAGAACTCTTAACACTATGGAAAGACTTGCACAAATATGGACCGACTCAGCACTGAGATCACCTTGTGATGGCTTTAGAATCTCTTTCAGAAAAAAAGAAGGTATAAAAATGAAGATAATGCAAAATGAAAGCATAAAAACATGTACGGCCATTTCCAATATGCAAATCTGATTCAAATACCTTGAGATTAGTCAATGTACATTTATACATTTTTCAGTTAAAATGAAATGTTTACAGTATATATATGTGTGTATATAAATATATATATATATAAACTTTTTGATTAGCAATTACTTATCTAAATTAGGACAGGTTAAGAGGGGTTCACTTGTAATTCTAAGAGGATTTTAATCTCTTCTTCCTCTCTAGCTAAGAAACAGGAATTTCTGAAGCAAACTACAGTAATTCGGTTTTATCTTTTTCATTTTAAAAGAAAGTCCATGCATTCAGAAAATGATAAAGAAACAGACTTTTCGGAAGGTTACCAGGCATGAGTATACTTGTATATAAGAAGCATCATTTAGAAAATCACAAATGGGTCTTACATAGTACTGCATTGGACTAGATTATCTCTATAGTTTCTTGGATTTTATTGTTTTAAACAAAGACGGTTACAGGACTACAGGGTAGTGGAGCCAGAGAAATCTCACTACACAGAAACCTTTTAAATTGAGACACATTTTTTGGGAGGCCTTCATATAATCTACAAATTACTAGAAATTTACAAATTACTAGAGATCATGTAACCTTTCCAAGTATTTTCTGGCTCTAACTGTTTGCCATTAATCTTCACTATAAACTATATTTCTTGACCTGTTTTTAGAGTTAGTAATCTACTGCCATCTTGTGTTCAAAAGTTTTTCCACAAGTATCATCAAAGGATATGTTTCTTGAAGTCAATTTCACTTGTTTTTCAAAGAGTATTCAAAAATAATCAACACTGTCTAACTACATGGATATATAATATTTTAAAAATGGTACTACTAGCAAAATCCACAGTTATGAAACAGTTTGCTAATTATCAGAATGCAGAGCCCTCAGGAGATCTTTCTTTTATATATTCATGTAATATTTACGGTCCTAAATGTAGAACATAATCCCCAAGTTCAACCCCATCCCATATTCCTCTATCCAGTGTCTAGTCCAAAATGTTGCCTGACTCTAGTTTTGCAGTTCAATAACTCTTATGAATGCCACTATGTTAACAAGCAGACATGCTCTTGCCCGCACAGAACTGACATTCCTTTTAAAATTTTAACACAAAGCCCCAAAACCTTCTTGTATACTGAAGATTTACATGTGTAACAGAAAATTTTAACACAAAGCCCCAAAACCTTCTTGTA
>NW_004955421.1:10167502-10172943 GCF_000276665.1 Chinchilla lanigera | reverse complement strand
ACTTTCACTATTTCAATTCCAAAGTCTTGTTCTTCTCTATAGGCATATATCTCTGCTGTTGTTCCAAACTGTGCTTCTCTTTCCTGTATATTACTTGCAAGGTAAATTTTAAAAGAAAATTTTGAGCAGTTTTAAATACACAGATGACAAAAGCAGTACACATAGGAAAACAACGTATAGCAATCAACTTTCACAGCAAAGGTAGTATAATTTTTTTTAAATTAACATGGAGAATATACAAGGATGCTTTAAGATGTACAGTTACAGCACTTAGGGAAAGAACTGATTCTTACCCACTGAAATCATCTAAGACCAAAAGTCTTTCAAAACATTCTCCAAACCAAACATTCTTTCACTTTGTTAAGCCATCAGTTCTGCTGTTAAGCAGCAGCTCTGTACTGGGTGGGAACTTCCTGCATTTGTTTCCTGTCTCATCCACAGATTTCCTCCATGTGCTACCAGATACTTTAAGTTCAGCTTCAGTTTACACAGATTTGTATTGGCAAAATTTAAGAATTTTGAGAAAAGAAAAGAAGAAATCACTGTTTTAGAAAATTAATCCTTTACACTGTAATACAAAAGCCCCACTTTTGTTTAAATAAAGACAGTTCTTGAAACTACAAATCTAGAAATGTTTTTTTATTAAGAATTCATGAATAAAGAGCTGGGGATATAGCTCAGCTGCATAAGTGCCTGCCTGGCAAGTACAAGGTCCTGAATTTGATTCTCGGTACGGGGAAAAAAAAAAAAAATTCACGAGTAAAGCTAAATTGTGATGATAAAGTGTAGTTTACGTAGCAATGAAAATATATCCCAATTTGTACTTGCAAACTTTTCCCCAACAAGATTCTTTACTTCACATTCACAGCCTGTCTATCCTATAACGCAAAATTATACTCCCACTTCGCTTTACCAGTTATCTCTGCTGTAACTACACAGGAGAGCAAATGCATTCAGCAAATATTTTACCTGTATGCAAGAACGGCAAAAGTTCTATCTTTCTGAATTAAATTCCGCACCATACTGACTTCTTGAGGGCTAAAAAGCCGTAGAGGTAGAGTCTGCCCAGGAATCAGGATCATCATCACCTGTGGCAGAACTGGAATCACCTGACAGCTGTCGTCATCATTCAGAGTCCTACCATGAAACTCTTCCATGTCAGCACCCAGGTACTATTGAAGAATAGATAGACACAGTGTCATGACTGATACACAACAAAATAAAATTCAATAAACTAACCAAATCAGATTCAAAGGAATACAGACAGACAATACAAATATTTACTGACATAAAAAACTTGGTATGTAAGCATCCTACATGAAAATCTAATTTTTAATCTAATATTTACTGTTAGAATTTTCCAATCTTTTATGAAGAATTGTTCCCCTACACACAAATTCAAGAAACTTTTGTAGATCAAAATATCTTATTTGGACCAACATAAGAAACATCTCTATGTCCAAATATCACAAATAACAAGTATAAAATGTTAACATGTTTGGTAATACTCCAGAACTTAGTAGTACAGAGAATGCACACTTAATAGTTTATTTACTAACAAAACTGTAAGAAGGGAGACAACTCCCAAAAGAATTTTACTAGACTATAGTATTAAACTGTTTAAAAAGTTTATGTCTATCTACTGGAAAATAGTAGTATTAAGCTACTAAAAAAATAATACTGTATGTTTATCCACTGGAAAATAGTCCATGTTCTTATTCACAATTTCTAGCATGAGATAAAATCCAAAAATACTTAAATTAGCCCACTGTTTTAAATGAAACTTTGACATGTCTATTACATTAGCTCTATTATTAAATTACATACTGTATGTGAGGTTGGCAGACTTGTGTCAAAATTTATGATGTTTGGTTTTTTGGCTTCTTTGCTATCCTGGTCTTCAACTTCCATTTCATCATCTTCTTCACTCTCTGCTGCAGGAGTACAATATTATTAAAAAAAAATGAGATGCATGAAAATGTCTAATTTACGTCCCCTTTCAATTGCATCATTCTTTCTTGAGAAAAAGTCTTTTTCTAAACATCACATGTATTTGGTAAATCTCCATAGTACTGAGAAGAAACAGCTAGAGGGCTTGATTCCATTTTTTAAAAATGAACTTTATAGAAAGTTCAAGATTTACAGAAATGTTGGAAAGATAACATAGTATTCCTATATATTCTACTTCTATTTACCACTATAGTTGATACCTGTCACAACTAAGGAATCAACGTTGATACATTAGCTGAATTCCTCATTTTATTTCTACTAGTTTTTAGCTAATCTCCTTTTTCTGTTAGACAATCCCCTCAAGGATGCATTATATTTAGTTGTCACAAAATGTTGTCATTTAGTTGACACACTTAGTTGTCTTTATCCTCATGTGGGCAGGTGTGGCTTCTCAGACTTACACTGGTTTTGAAGGTCTTTGACAATTTTGAGGAGTACTAGCCAGGTATTTATAGTCTCCCCCAGTTATTATCTGATTGAGGTAATTCTCCTGGTTAGACTGAGGCTCTGTGTTTTGAGGATAAGGACAGAAGTGAAGTGCCATTCTCATCACATATCAAGGGTCCTATCAACCTGACTTAACCACTGCTATGTTAACCTTAATCACCTAGCTGCAGTAATGTTTGTCAGGTTTCTCTACTGTAAACTTACTTTTTTCCTCCTCTCACATTGTACTTTTTGAAAGCAAATCACTAGGTGCCATCGACACTTAAGGGCACTGCAGGGGGGATACCCACATAACTTTTTTGAAATTCTGTATGGGAAATTCTTCTCTTCTCTCTTGTCAGCAATTTTGACACCCCAAACAATACATTCCACCTGACCAAATGCAAGTTTTCTTATCTGAAAAATGACGGGCTTGAATAAGACAATCTCTGAAGTTCTTTCAAACTCTTTAAATAGTTCCCACAGGAGAAAAAAAGCAAATGAATGAGCAAGAAAAAGATCTGTTAATTAAAATTGAAAACAGGAGTCACTACAACCTAGCAGAAAGAATTTCATACCATTCTTCCAGGACGCCACTTATCTGGCTATCACTACACTTAATGATGAAATGTTTGCAATCATTTTCATACAAATTTTGCTCTGTAATTTTAAATTTAAAAATAAAGTTGACATGAACCATAAAACATATTTAAAGGAAATTCTGAGAACAGTTTCTCCACACACTTTTTTTTTTAAGATTATGAAAAGCTGATCTACTTTAAAACCTAATGTCTAATGACAGGGATCAAAGTCAGAAAAAGCTAGACTACTCTACTGGAGATGCTGTTCTAGTAAGTGGTAATCCATCATTTTCATGCCAGCTATGGGTAATTTCCTATAGAGACCAATGATTCTGGGTGAGGGGTGGTTTTGCCTCTCAGAGGATACGTGGAAATGTCTGAAATTATTTTGTTCGTCACAAGTAGGATAATGCTACTGGCAACCTAGAGAAGATGTCAAGGGACACTCCTAAACATCCTCACAAGAAAAAATTCTCTAGCATGACATGTTGCAAAAACATCAAGGATAGAAACACTGGCCTAGACTAACCGTAAAAATTTACCGAATCTCATTTCTCTGACCTTGTTCATGTATTTTTAAATTCCCCAAATAAACTTCCAAATACATAAAATGTCATTACAAGGCAGTCATGGTTTTCCTTCGTGCAATTACTTAAAATCAAACCATTTCATTAGGTTCCTGACAGAAAACACAAATGTTTTGCTATACAGCAGGTGCCTAAAACTTCCTATTTATTCTTTTGAATTCCTAGATATAAGACTTTATCAAAGAGAACATGGTTATTTCAATTTATATGCAAATAATGAATGATGTAACACTTCACACATATTTTTCCCTAAGAACATAGAAGTTTCACCAAGCAGTAACAGAGAAAAATTAAATTGATGAGAAAAAACCCTGAATCTCATTTTTTGGATTTACAACTCTGAAAGCATAGCTTTCACTTGGCATGGGGAAAGATCTTATTCCTCTAATACAGAAAATTTAAAAGATCAAAGCATTATAGCCCAAAGGCTTGAATTAATATTTTTAAAAGTTTAACTCTTGTCTTCTACTCTCTAAATAATTTCCTTATATATTGTAGCCTTTCTCATAAATATGACTAAAACCCACTGTCCTCAGCTGTGTTAATCTGTCAATGTTTCATTTCACCTGAATAGGATCTTTGCTTCTCAAATAATTAATTTCCTTAGCCCTTAAAGAGGATTACTCTTCAACCCATATTACGTGGGTTTAAGGGTAATCCATTGATTCTGTACAAATAAAAGTCATATATACTTTGGGAAAACTATACATCTATAACACCTCTGGGCCCTCTCACTTTTGAATTTTATTTTTCAGAAAAAACAAAACGAAACAAAAAAGCGCTGACTTTTCAGAGCTACTAGGGTGAAGTGTGATGACTCATCTCATGCAGGAGCATTATGTGAATGCCAACAGAACATCAGTATGGTCCCTCATCTACTCACCATTCTCCCTGAAACACTGGATTTGGCACATACAGACTGGGACTGATGCCTCTGAAAAGACAGCTCAGCTTTTCTATTGAAGACTGACACACTTACCTTCATGTCATTTCAGCTGTGACGGCTTCAGGAACAACCAGCTTGATTCTGATCATGTTTTAGTTTTACAGAAAAGGTGCCTCATACACAGTGTGCATGCCCTCTGTCTCTTCCTCCTTCAACCCATGCTACTCCCAGTGGACAAATACGCCAAAATTAATACTTGTAAAGTTCCTTTAGGCAACAACATAAAATTTGAAAATGTTTCTTAGTAACCTACAGGTCAATCCTCTAATCCCACAGCAAGAGATGCAAGTTGCCCAGCAACTTAAACCTCCTAAGGTGTATCTTACACAACCGTATCCTAGGTGTATGTTTTTGGATGTCTCCAGATGTACCTCACAAGGCTTTTCCCGATCTCACAGACCCCTGAACAACACTCCTCTTCAAAGCACCGTCACAGCATTTATTTCCCGGGCCCCAAACTGTCTCTTGCTAGTATTCTCAGTAGGCTCGCTTAGACCGTGGCGCCCCTGAGTATCAGCGGGGGTATCACACCGCTTTCCACTCCTGCGACGCCTAACACACCGCCTGGGACTCAATGCAGGGATTCGGGCATAGTGCGGTTGATGTATCTCCCGAAAACGCGCCCTGTCTCTCGCATTCTAGAAACAGCTTGTACAATTTTTCCACGTCTACATAAGGCTGACGTCTAAATCCTCCCCAAACGTAGAGGAACGACAACACTGAATCTGACACTTTCTTCTCAGCAGTACCTTAAAACGCAGCGTATTCCGGGGACAGCGGGACCGCCCTCCCAGAGCGGCGGCCGCGAGCGCGCGGCGGAGCCCCGACTGCAGGCGTGCGGCCTCGGGCCGGGCACGAACCGCCCCGGCCATGCCTTCCTCGCCCGCAAGC
>NW_004955421.1:10148540-10167106 GCF_000276665.1 Chinchilla lanigera | reverse complement strand
CCCGGCCCCGCCGCGCAGCGAGCGGCGCTGGGCCTCGCCCCCCACCCGCTGCCGGGGACTGGCCCCGCGGGACGTTACCGGGCAGCAGCGGCAGGTGGTTGCCCATGTTGTGCGCAGCGTCCTGAGGGTCCCCCTCGTCGCCCATGTCTGTTTACCCGCAAAGGACGCCGGGACAGGGCGGTGCCGGGAACGCCGGGGGAGGGTACGCGCCGCGGGGTCGGGGCCGCGCATCGGGGCCACAGCGCCCTCTGGCGGCTCCAGCGAGGCAGGCCGCGGCTCCGGCCAGAGTCGGAAACTGCCGATGATTTATCGGAGAACAGAATGCGGTCCTCAGTGACCCGCCGGGTAGTGCCCGCCTTGCGCGATAGGGTCATCGCCTTCTTCCAGCTCTGAGGCGACTCTTTAAATCGAGAGATTTATACACGCCGAGAAACTCAGATTCGGCATTTAATCTTCACCTCGTTCTTAGACGAAAAGGGTGGAGAGCAAAGAGTGACCTGTTTATACAGCATTAGCTTCAGCACTTAATAAGTATATACATAAAACCTGGGAGTTGGATGTGATCTCACGGGTTTTGGATGATAGCTGATTTTTTTCCCCAGAGTTTCAGTAGTTTTCACATACAATCCAAAATTAGCATGCATTAACCTGAAACAAGTATTTGAAGTGCTAAGTACATAGAATAGAAAAAGGTCTGTGACTAGTAAATATAATTGTCAGAGTGTAAAGTAGCCTACTCCTTCTGAGTTAGACTAAACAAAAACACACCATCATATAGCAAACAACAAAAACAAAACAAAACCTCAAGAAATTAAAATATGCAAAAAGAAAGGGAATTCTGTTTGGGGCCCTGAGATTTGCAAGTTTTTGGAGGGTCGACAAGAGTTGTTTCAGAATCATATTTTCAGGTGAAGAAGAAAACAGAAAACTCCTTAAATGACATAAGACAGCTAAAGGCGGAAGACAAGCAGGACTGCTTTAGAGAAAACAGTTTGTTTTAAAATATTACTGCTGAAAATTTGCCTCGCTAAAACTACAAGCTGAAAACTTCCTTGTGATAGAAGTTCTTAGTCAATTTGTGTCATCCTGCCTTCTGTCTCTGAGTCACCCTGTGGCCCTGGATAAGTCACTTATATCACTTATATTGTCAGGCCTCAGCATACCCATTGGTGAAATAACAGTAGATCAAAAACCGTCCCAGGTTCTAGATAATGAAGTTTACAATATTAATCGTAGTATTACCATTTTGATTAGGTTGATAATTGCATGTGTTGCTGTGGTGAGTTAATGGAATTAAAATGATCATTCTAATCAGTTTAGTCAGTTGGAGTTTTTCTAGAATGCCAGAGAGACTATGCATCATAGCCCAATGAAGAAAATTGTGTGTGTGTGTGTGTGTGTGTGTGTGTGTGAGATAAAGCTGAAGGAGCTAAACCAGATTCATACATATGAATACACACTTTTCATACAGCATTGTCAGTCTTCCTACACTTTATAGAATTGTAATAAACTGTGCTTGCCTACAAAATTTTCTTTAGACAACAAACGTCTATCCTGTAAACACAGAGGCTCTCGCTTTCTTGTGGTCCTTCCCAGAGATGACATCAGAACTGGTGCCGGGACCCGGGGTCAACCAAGAACTCTGGACAGGAAAGGAGAGCTGGAAGCCCAGGCAGCCAGCAGATGTAGCCAGAAAGGCACGAGCTCACCCTTTTTTCTTCTGTGCCTTGCCCCAGGGTCACTGGAGCCATCATCTGTGTATGTTTCACTCTGTTCTCTTCCTCTTTCTCCCCTTCATTCACATTCACCTTCATTTTATCCTTCCATTTTGGGTCTGCTTTGAACTATTCTGGTCTGCTGCCATGCACTTTAAAAGAACTTTAGAATCAAAGCATGGCAATTCTCGTGTCCCTAGTCTCCGGAAGGCAGTCTCCCAAACTTGTCCTCCTGCAGAAAGCTTTTTAATTTTTTGGCAGTCCATGTGTCACAACATCACTGGCTTATCCACCCAGAAATGCATCTTTTCTTTAGTCTGCTTCTTACCACCAAGTGCTGGGCCTGGAAGCCACTGCTGTGAGGTTAGAACTTCAATATCTCATCCTGTACAGCACAGTTACAAGGGATAAAAGATGGATCCTGTCTGTTTTACACAGGCCTAGAGGGGAGAAAAGCATGGACAGCTACTCTGTGAGCAGACATAAAATCACAGATTCAAAGAGAATTTCATCACCCACCTGAAACGCTGACAATTGTATTAATGACGCACATTCATATTTTGGCAATATGGTGAATAATCTGGGATTTGAAAAAACGTCTTTATATGCAACTCTCCCTGCTTTGCTAATATTTTCAGGTCTTCCAGAGCCTATGCAAGTCCTACGCAGGTTGAATTATTTGTGAAAAGTGATTATTTGTGATGGTACTTAATGTTGCAATTTACCGAGATTTCCTGCCTCTACATCTATCTCAGACTTGGCAGGTGAAGTAGGGAAGATTTTGCTAGATGCTGAAAGGTTAGGTAATTTATGGTTTTTAAACTTGTGTACAAGACTGTTTTCATGAGCCACACAGCAGCTTTTCTTGATGACAGGCACCGTTTCCAGCGCGGGTAAGGATGCGAGGAATACTTCAGAGGGATGAACACCACAGAGACAGCAGGAGGCCGGCGTGTCAGTTGTTCTTGTGTTTCGCTGTCATCTTGGCTCCATCATTTCAACGTCAGCTTTGTATTCTTGGTCTTGCACATAATGCTTTACAATATCCAGGATATGTGAGGTTTTGCTACAGTAACAAAATCTCAGGGGCTTAATGCAACAGAAGTGTATTTGTTACTCAAATCAAATCAGTGGGAGGGTTTGTTGGTTCTTGAGGGGACCATGTTCTGTGTCAATGGACTCCAGTCCATGTTCCTTCCATTTTCCATGGCATCTACCCGTTAGGGTTTGCTTCTATATTGTTTGCCAAGGCAAAAAAATTGGAGACTTGAGCTTGCTTCTTAAATGCATCTGCTTGAGAAAGACACAAATCTTTGAGAAAGACACATATCACCTCTACTCATATTTCACGGGCTCTAAGGAATCTTAGGGCCCAGCCTAACGTGGGCCCTAAAAGGATAAGGACGAATACTAGCCTGTGAAAGAAGTAGAATTTGGATTCATTAGTAGTTTTTACCACAGGGTGAGAGTAAATCAGTGTGTCTGTGTGTTTATATGTTTATAGATATGCATATACAAATAGATGCAGATGTAGACATATATGAACGTACATACATATGTTCACGTAAACATACATTATCATGTGTCACTTATCAGCAAGAATACTTAAGGAATGCATCTGTCGGTGATTTTATTGTGCAAATGTCATAGAATGAACTTTAAATGTTTTAGTCTACTATAGATCTAAATTAGATGGCGTAACCTACTGCTCCTAGGCTGCAAATCTGTACAGGTTGTTGCTGTACTGAATACTGTAGGCAGTTGTAATACAGTTCTCAGTTTTTGTGTATCTAAGAACAGTAAAAATATGATGTAGAGGGTGAAATGGTGCACCGTGTGGGTCATTTGCCGTGCATGGAGCTTGTAGGACTTGCAGTTGCTGTGGGTGACTCTGGAGTGAGTGGAGTGAACGGGAAGGCCCACGCCCTTCGTGTATCCTACACCCCACTTTATGAACACTGTTCACCTTGGCTATGCTAAATTTATAAAAGTCTTTTCTGTCTTCCATAATAAATTAACCTTAACCTACTGCAACTCTTTTACTGTATAAGCCATTCAATTTTTAAAAACTTTTGGACTCTTTTGTGCTAACACTTAGTTTAAAGCACAAACACATTGTATAGCTATATCAATTTTTAAATTTTTGTTCTACTTTTATCTATTTTTAAGGTCTTTTTTGTACTTTTTAAACTTTGTTTTTCTTTATAAAGCGAAGCACAAACACACATAAATGAAGATACAAACACACAGGGTAGCCTAGGTGTCCTCAGGACCCTGATCTTCTACCATCACATCCTGCATCACTGGAAGGTCTTCAGGGGCAATAGTGCACAGGGAGTTGTTGCCTCTGGACCCCTCCTTCAGGGCCTTCCTGGAACTGTATTATGGCTGTATAAACCAGGAACGTAGTTATTTTCTTGTCATGATCAAGTATTCTGTATTGTACATGTTGTATCTTTGTAGCTTTATGCAACTGTAGAGCAATGATTTGTTTATGTTGGCATTACTTCAAACATGTGAGTAATACATTCTTTTATGACATTATAAGATCACTAAGTGAAATGAGCCAGAATCTGAAAAATAAGTATCACATGTGCTTCTTAATATGTGGACTTTAAAAAACATGACGTGAAAGTAGATGGAGAGTATTATTAGCTGAGAAGAAGGGAATACGGAAGAGGGAAAAGAGTATAAGAGAGGGCAATGGGAGAATGAATATGATCAAAGTATATACATGCCACTCAATATTTTGTGTAATTAATAAGCACTAATAAATAAGATTTTCAAGTTTAAAAAAAGAAGCTCATTAGGTGACAGGCACTGTTTAGTGGGACCATCACTATGTGTGTCTCTGCCACCAAATGTTCTTATGCAGCGCAGGACTGTACTTGGAACTCCTGGCAGCCTAGAGGAGCACTTGCCTCTCAATTAGAAGACTTACCCTGGTTCTGTCACTCATGAGTGAGCAAACATTTGTTAAGCACTTACTCTTATGCAAAATCGATACCTATGGTTTGCATATATTCTTTCACTGAACTTCACAGCAATCTTGAGAGGTCAGTTCTATTGTCCTCCTTTTTTTATGATCACAAGTCACTCTCCCGTTACAAAAAGACAGGTTCAGTCTGAACAATTTTCTAAGTCTCAGTGAGCTTTCATTTTTCTACAGCTTTGTCAATTCAAGTCTCCTTAATGCATATTTTAATCACTAAGTTTCTCATCTTTTGTCTTACTTTCTGGGTCCTTGTGCCACTAGTCCCTGACCCATCTCCAGATTCCTTAGGTTTGTGGTGCCATTCTTGCTTCTTGCAGTCCTACATGACATTCCTCAGCTTCCCCCAGAACGTGGGGCAGATGTGGGTTTCACCTTAAGCAGTGTTAGTCAGCTTAAGGCTATGAACCCACTGAAGGCTACAATGGGCATCTTTGCACACTTTGGAGATATATTCCAGAATATAAGCCTACTCTTTGAGAGTGCAGGTACGAGCCAATATATTTTCATTTTGATGAGCAACTAAGGACAATTTATAAATAAAACTTAAAAATATGGATAACTAAAATTTGGTTTTCATAAACTAAAGTCAGGACATCATTAGAGCTGGTTCTAGACTTTAACGTTCCATTCTATCAAGAATCTGTCATGTATCCGATGCTTTGGTAATGCTGCAAAGCCTCTACTGGGAATGTGCACGCATAAAGCAAAGGAATTCCCACAGTTTTCTGGAAGGATGCTCTGTTACCTGGAAAGCACTGGTATTCTGCCTTAAGGTGGTTTGGGTTTTAATTTTTCTCTTTTTGCACTAATGAAGACAACAAAAAAAGTTGGGATTTATTTTGGGATGACATCCATTTTCAGAGATTTCATTGCTGTTTCTTTCCCATTCTTTATCTTTATACACGTCTTTTTGCTCTGCACAACAGGAGAGCAAAGGGTGGGTAGCTGTTCTTTGACTCTGTTGCACTCAGTCAGTCTAGAAAGTCAGCAAGCCAGGATTGATAACAAACCCTGTTGCTTCCTGAGCTTCATCACATGGCCATTTTCCTGTCAGTAGTAGTCTGTGTACTGGCTGAAGATGCTTGGGCAGCCACCATATTCCTATCAAGCAAACTGTGCTGCTTTAAATTTATATCAAGCCTGTTGCTGGAAGCAGAGCATCCTGGGATTCAGCAGGCCCTCTGCCACAAGCTTGGTCTTTGCCAGGTTTGGGCTGGGAAAAACAGAGTGGTGAAGCTCTTATTATTCTGAAACACTCAAGCATAAATCTTGCTGATGACAGAGACTGGCCCAATGCCTCAGGCAAGGATATAATCAGTGAATACAAAGAACATAAAATGCTTAGAATTTAACCCTTTTCCTGCAAAAGTATTTCCTGCTGCATTCAGTTCTGTTGTTCCTTTTGCCAGAAATCGTTCCTGATTCTTGCAAGCACCTAAGACATTTCCTACTTTATTTTGAAATTTTATTTTTTTATGTCCGCTTCCCCAGCTCTGCAGAATGCCACTGAGAGCAGGGACATTTGTATGCTCAGTGAATAGTGCAGTGTGGGATGCGGATAAATGACTGTTGAACTGAATTCAACCCTGAATTTGGAAAAGAAAGTATGGCCATTGTCTACACAGGCATGTTATGTGCTGTCAGACTGATGGCTTAAAGGGAGAACCTGATGATCTTTCAAGACAGCAGAGGACAGATCCCAAATTATGACCAAAGAAAGGGAGAGACATTGAAGATGACTGCAATAGCCTACATTTGCAGAATGCTTTCCATTAGCCAGGCTCTGAGAGAGAAGCTTGCGTCCATTATTTCACTTTTTGATCCCAGCGGTCCAGAAGGTAGGCACCTGTAGGCCAACTTAAAGGGAAGGAGAATTGAGGTTTTGTCACTAAGGTTAAACCACATGCAAGGAGCAGAACTGCGAATGCAAACAGAACAGCCTGTCTCCCTAGGGGACTTCATCGCTGCAGGTGAAGACAATGAGAGGCGCTAGCTAACCACGATGCAGTACGAAGACGCAGAAGGTGGGAAAGTATAAGGATGGTGTAAAACTGTGGTAAATACCAGGGGCATTTTAAACCTAGAAATAGTAGGAAATAATGGTAGGTTAGGCTGTGGGAGATGCACTAGGCCGAATGGTGGTCTTCCAATCATGTCCACATCTTTTTCCCTGGAACCTATGATATGTTACATTCCATGGCAAAATGCAGGGGTGGGGGCGGTTGTGAATATGTTAAGAATCCTGAGACGGGGAAAATTTTCCTGGAATACTTGGGCGAGCTCCACCTAATCTGAAGGGTTGTCATAAGGATGCAGCAGGGTCCAGATCAGAGGAGATGTGAAGACAGATGTAGAAGTGCTGTGATGTGAGACCACCAGGAGCCAAGGAGTGCAAGAACTTCTGGACACTGGGAAAGGCAAGGCAAGGATTTGTAGCAGAGCCTACAGAAGGAACACAGCCTAGCCAACACCTTACGTTTACTCATGGAGACTAATTTTGGACTTCTGAGTCCCAGAGCTGCAAGATCATAAATTAATGTCATCCTAGGCCACTGAGTTTGTGGTTGTTTTGTTTCAGAGGCAGAAGTCAACTAGTACATGGCAGAATATGACTTAGGATGCACAGGAGATTTCTGTGGACACATTTGTTTCTGGGTGGGGATGGAGTGGGTTGAACAGATAGGGACCATGTTTCCCCAAAGGGGGCCCTAGACACCCAGGTGCTTGTTAATATGTAGATTGATCTGTAGGCCCAACCTCAGAACCTTCCAACACTGCCAATCATACAGTGACCCTCAGGAACTCATGTGCCCTGCTGTAACCCAAATTGCCTTGATCAAGTGGTAGTATATAGAGATAGTCAAGTAAATGAAAATCAGCTGACATGAGAATATTGACTTGTAGTATCCTTAGTGACCAGCGGTCTGATAAAGTGATTGCTCACTGTACCCCACCAGCCCTACATTTGCAGAATGCTTTCCATTAGCGAGGCCCTGAGAGAGAAACTTGCATCCATGTGAGCTTATTAACCCTTTATTCATGTTTCAGTGTAGTGTTAGGTGTTGAGGACAGACAGCGGGAATGAAAAAAAGAAAGGCTCATTCTCTCCCATAAGCCACAGTCTAGTGGGGGAAGAAGATACTGATTAAATACCATGTCATAAATGACGAATGCTGCAGACAGTCCAGGTAGCTAGGAGCTGATCTGTCTGAGGAGGGAAGCCAAAGGACCTTATTTTAGGAGTGATCTGTGTTTCATCAGTAAGAATTAACTGTAGGAAGGAATTTCAGGAAGGGAAGGCAGGAAAAGCATATTCAAAATCCCTCAGGCAGGAGGGAACCAGCAGGGCAGGGAGCAAAAGTGAAGGTGGCTCACGGAAATTAGCATCTTGTGGACCTCATGAAGAAGTTTTGCCTTCCCAAAAGCAGTGAGTCACATCATCAGGTTTGCACTTGGAAATCAGCATTTGGCCACAAAGTAGATGAACAGTTGAATCAGGGCAACTGTGGTACACGAGGAGACATCAGTCAGAACTAGTGGAAGTCACGGGACACAGAGGGAGCCCAATAAATCTTAGCTCGTGCCTCTAATACCAGAAAATTGCCACACTCATCTATCTTGTAAAAGACGTCAGACTTTCAGTTTACTCTAGAGCTGAGAGCGAGTGCAAGTGGATAAATGAGTTCTCATATTTTCTGCAGATCTACTGATCAGCACGCTTAGGCAACACTCATGGGTGAAAAAAGTAAAATGAATTTGCCTGTAGGCAGCTTAAGTTTAGTCAAGCAAGCACACATAGGCAATGAATAAACTAAAGAGCTTTTCTACCATTACTGCTTTGGAAACAACCTGGGAAAGTTTTGATTTTAAGGAAGGCAAAGAGCAGCTCTCACCCAAAGATCATCTACAAGAACAAGGTGCAGAAGACAAAGCGACAGTCAGAAAACTTGCAACAATCCACATGAACATAACCTGTGGTTTTTCACTACAGTGACATAGATGCCTGGAAGATTAAGTAAAAGCAGATAAAGCCTTACAGAAAGTAAAGGAAGAAAGATGTTGATGTCATCGGCCATATTTTTATGAGCTAATGTGACCAGAAAATATAGATCACTTTAAGAGTTCCCTTAAGTCAGGAGACCTGTGGTTAAATTTCATTTCTCATTTATTATAATCTTTTATAGCTTTTTAAAAAACAGTAAATCCTTTTTATTTTTGAATTTGAATATGAAGGCAAAGTGAATTAGGTTCATCTGAAATGTTATAACATTCAATGCTCTAACACTTGTTGGCTGTATCGCTCTGGGTAGGTTACTTAAAGCTTTTCCCCCTTTCCTCATCTTTCAAGTATTTCAAGATGGAATGATATGTCACATCATGTGTGTGTGTGTGTGTGTGTGTGTGTGTGTGTACTTGGTGCTGGAGCTGGAACGCAGGGCCTGGTACATGCTAAACACATGCGCTCCCACTGAACTATACCCTCAGCCCCTGACAAGTGACAACTTGAAGGGCTCTTGTGACATAACATGTGATAATGTGGTGGAGCGTTAGATCAGAATTGGCACATGGTAAGTACATCCTCAAGTACACAGCTATTGTCAGCTACTCAGCATCACTCAAGTCAGACCTGAGCCCGTTGTGATTGGACGTGTTGGCAGTGACTAAACTGATACCTCTCAGCTCCAATTCACCTTCTCCAGTCTATTTTGTGAACACTGGATGACACTAGGTGATGCTAGAGGGAAACTGAAAATCAAAGGGGAAAGAAACCACTTCCTGCTGTTGCATATAACATGCTGGTCTCCTTTCTTCATCATAACAGCGTCTGTGTGTTCTCACAGCAGCACACAAATGCAACATGTGCTGTTTCCAACATTCTCAAAACCTGACCCATGTTCATTCAGAGATGCGGCATCAGGTGACCAGTGTTCCTTCTTCAAGGCCCTGAATTTCAACTCAACAGGCCCCTGTTCCAAGCCCTAATTTTAGTAATGCCAGCCTTCCCCTTTGCAGCCCTGGAGGTGGCAAATATTTCTTGAAAATTCTATCACCGTGATGCCATTTTGCCTTTTTAGTTACCTCTTTAGAATTCAAGCTAATAGTATGTAATTTGTCTTAAATTCTCTATTTCCACATAACTAAGGTGGATCATGTATCTGGATTTGACTCTGAATGATACTGCCCTTTGTGGTATCTTGATAACAGAAGTTATTTGAATTCAGTTCAATTTAACAAAGAAAATCTACCAAGAAAAGAAACAAAAATGAAAAAGAAAAATATGTACTTCATTAAAGACGATATACAAATGTCCAAAAATGTAAGGATATATTTAACTTCTTCAGGAATTGGGGAAAGGCTATTTAAAACTCTAATGGGATACCTAGTATTAGTTAATATTAATATTAAAAAGAACCAAAACAGCAGATGTTGAAGATATGGAACAATAGGAACTCTTCAATACTGCAAGTATGAGTATACCTTGGTTGCAGTCACTTTGAAAAGCTGTTTGAAAGTATGTAGTATGTCAACCATATGTCGGTACTATGGCCCAATAATTAAAATTTTAGGTATGTCTCCCATTGAAATGCATGTATTTAAAGCCTTGGACAAGATGTTTATAGAAGCATCATGTTCTGTAAATCCAATCTGGAAGCAATACAAATATTCTACTTCCATAGAATGGATAAATAAACCGAAGTATATTTATACAGTATGGCATAATAAAATAATAAAAATAGATAAATTATAGCTACTCAGAAGATGAATTTCTCTGACAAAATATTGCTTAACAAAAGAAACCAGATATAAAACAATATGAAGTGATTGCAGCAATATAAAGTTAAAAATTTGTATAAAAAAATCTCAAGTTGAAAGGATTGTCGTCAACCTTGGGCTGATGCAAAGGGTCCTGAATAGAAGAGGGCAGGGGGGTGTCTGTGTTGGTAATGTTGTATATTTTAACCTGGATGATGGTTTCATGGGTCTGATTATTCCATTCACTATATGTCACTTCACTGGGCTATGTGTTTTGATTTATGTATGTGTGCCTTATACTTTGATAAAAGGATTGAAAATACTTAAAATCTGACATCTCCAATCTTCATTCAGCATTTATTTAGAAAAACTGCCAATTTCTTCCTTACTATACTTTAACTTTCTTCAGAACATGGCATTTTTTCTTATAAGCTCCTACAAATCTACAGCACAAAACAAAACAAGCTTGCTTTTTTCATTGGTTACTGTGCTATATATTGCCAACTAAACTAACACCTCCTCTGAGGCAGGGTTTTACTTGGTTTTAGATTTCCAGGTCTGAGTACATGGTCTGACTCCAGTGAGTGCTTAATAAGTATGTGTTCAGTGAATGCTAGGGCATATTTGCCTAAAATATCTCATTACTATTCTCACAACCCTAATTCATTGCCTTGCATAGAAAAGACATTGAAATATATTTATTGAGAAGATAAAAATAGTGAAACAGTATAGTTTAGAACACATTGTGCACATAGAAAATTGACTTCAAATTCTTTTGAACTATTTAGTGAATTGTCACCATTTCATAAGTAAATGTCCAAAGATACATTTTCTGCTTAGTTGGTTATATTTTCTTCTGTCAAAATTTTTAGGCACTCAGGAAACTGTTTCATGGGTTGTTGTTTTTTAGAAGTTGTTAATACAGCTATACATTGTTACTTATTAAATCATTCCAAACTTATAACAGGTGTGCAACAAATACCAAATGAATTTTATCCATAAAATATAATGTAATTAGAAATAATTCATGGAAGTTTCCCAGAGCTCACATTTTACTAGGATAATATTAACTTTGTACAGGGCTAATGTAACCCTTTGTAGGCTTAGTGATGTCACTGTAAGCCCTTTTTGTGCAATTCAAATGCATAAAAGTATGACAATAAGTAAGGACAGCTATGTGGGGATTCTTTACTGTTCTAGAGCTACTATGAAACTGATGTTGAGAGATTTTTGTTCTTGAAAAAATATGACAAGTACTGGGTTTAATGAGTTCTGAAGCCAGCAAGGACTGAGTTAAGACTGTAACTGGATAACTAGCCTGCTATGGTAGATATGATAGTGCTTAGTCCAGGTTAACCGCAGACCAGCTGGTTGACTCTGGCCAATCCTTTTAACTCAAGTTGATCTGAGGCTATTCGTTCTTCAAATGGAAGAGGGTAGGCTTGTTAAGGAAAACAAATAACTACCCTACCAGCCACTACTTCTACTCGCTACCCATGCCAGATATCACTAATCAATCACATCATTCTTTCCCAGAGTTGAAATGCAGCTCAGAATTCTCAGCCTAACCCACCAGGACCTCAGTCATCATTGGAAGCTGCAAACCAGGCAAAACCATATTGTTAACCTTTAATGGGATGATCTAAAAAAATGTCCCTTCAATTACACAGTTCTATGGTTCTATGACCTACTAAAAACTAATATTCTCTGTGGAGAGTGCAAGGCACTGCAAAATCTTAAAATGTAACCACATGCATCAAATAAATATTACATTTTACTCCTTATATTTTCAGAGTACCTTACTGCATTATCAGTCTTTACAAATGGATAATTCATGTATAGTGTTCATTTAACACAACTCTTTTTAGTTACACATTTCACTTCTAGGATAAGATTTTAAATTAGCACAGGAACAAATATCAAGTGTCCTCACAGAATTCAGATGTCCCAAATATGAAATCCCTATGCCCCTTAAGCATTAACAGTTAAATGAATTTTCCTCAAATTGTAACACTTAACAGGTATCTTAGTTACTTTTCTCTCATTGCTGGGACAACACACCTGACACCCAAAGTCAAAGGAGGAAAGGCTTATTTAGCTCACAGTTTGTGGAGGTTTCAGTATGTAATCAGCTGTCTCCAAGGCAGGATGGAATGGTGGAGGGACAACTGTTCATGGCGGAGGAAGGTACAAAAGCAACCTGAGCAAAAGGGCAAGAGCAAGGCTTTTCCCCTCCCTTCTACTGTATGCAGACTACCTGCCCTAGGGTGGGTGTAGCACTCCCACCGTCTCTGTGCCCTCCTCTTGCACAGGCTCAGGATTTTACAAAGTGAGAACCCCGGTCCCCTGCTGAGTCATGTAGTTAAACTTCTAAACTTCTCAAGTTGACACAATAAATCAATCATTACAACATTCTAGGGCATAAACAGCCATCCTAGGGCATAAATAGCCTCCCTATGGCATGTCCTTTACACCTTAGGATGTAGAACTGCTGAGTCACTTAGTTACATTTCTAAACTTCTCAAGTTGGCACAATGCATCAACCATTACAACAGGTAAGCATTTAGATTGGTACTTTGCTCAGGGTGTGAATTTAGAGACATCAGTAACAAAAGACCTAAGAAATTGCCCAAGCAAGGCCTGAGGTATGAGATATTTGTATGACATCTTCATATTAGGTTTAACATCAAAACGACTATGGACCTTTGAACCAATATCTTTTACCTAATGTTCAATATATTATATGAAATGTCTGGCTAGTCATTAATAGCCTGTTAATGTAGTATTGGTAGATGAAAGGAAAGAGATCTGGTTTTCATAAACACCATGAGTGATGAGAATATCACACTGCTGACAAGTAATGAATGCTTTCCAGTCTAATCTCCTTGAAGTTGAGTCCTTAACTTTGAAGTGGGATATCTTTTAAGTCTTCACCAGAGTCAAGATTACAAGTCCATGTATTCCTCTGTCAGGGGACAAGAACTCTGACCCAGTAGGTACATTTTCAGACTGAAGTTCAGGCAAAGGTAGTACATGTAAAACTGTAAAAGCATTCATGGCCTTGAAGGTCTTTATAAAAAGGCATCATCCAAGTTCTGATGAGCACAGGAGAAAGAGCCATGCCTAAGTCAATAAATGCCTAAAATCCTGACTGCAACAAAGATAATTGCTCAATCTCCTGGTCTGTTTCCACTTGTATGACTTTAGGGATAAAATAGATATTTCTAAAGTTTCTGCAGGCTTTAATCTGATCAGTGCCCAATTAATGTTCATTTGGTGATGAAACCAACCAGAGGTAGTATCAAAATATCCAGATAATTTAGGCCAAAGTGAATTGTAGACCAATGGAGAGGTTGTGCTTAGTTTAAAATGAGAGTCTCTATGCCTAGCCAACAAGACTGCTTGCTTAGGGGAGTATTTGTTTTTAAATCCCAGCTGCCTCCTCTTCTATCTGCTACCTCCCTAAGTTATGATCCTCTTCCTGGTTTGGTTAGTGACCTCTGAGGTGATATATCAGCTGGCTTTTGAGATAGGTTCATGCAATCTGGTTTCTGGGACACTGGTACATATGTTCAGTTTCCAGTCCAGATTTCTATTTTATTTTATTTTATTTTAATTTTTTTTATCTTAGAAATAAAAGGAGGAAAATACTAACAGACCGACAACATTTTACAAAATAGCATAGGATCAGTACAGACATTACAGAGTTACAAACAGAGTGGTAGGGAATTAACAATGCTTATTGTATTACATATTGATATCTTCAATGTAGTTTCTCATGAAAACACATATAGACATACAAAGCTAATCAACTAATGCCTCACTGACAGTTTCTTTCAGCAAGGAAATACAGGACAGTAGAACACCCGTGTTAACTATCCTGCATAACTGGGATATGGGAAAAGAGAAGGGAAAGAAGGAGAAAGTTTGTATATATGTATATGCAGATTTCCATTTTAATGATAAGAACATCTGTAGCTGAAGGAATACTTCAAGTGTGGTTTCAGGGCGCTGCTTGATCCTTTGAGCCTCAGGCTGTAGAATGAAGGAGGAGGCCTGGGAGACTGCCAAAGTCACTCTCTGCTTTCTAATTTTATATGTACCTGGAGGCTACTTTGGACCCTTAAGTTCCCCCAGCCCAGGCTAATTACCCTTTTTGTACAGAGCTGCATGATGAAGGGTACTCTGTACTATGTATACTGGGCTTACTCACCACAACTACCTTAGCTTGAGAGGCATTTGTTAGGAATTATCAACTGTGTTTGCAGAACACTCAATGGCTTTTCTGTATAGTGGTGCTTCAAAAATTATCTCATTGGCCAGGCAAGGTGGTGCACCTCTGCCATCCCAGCCCATGGGAGGCTGAGGCAGGAGAATCACTGTGGGTTTGAGGTCAGCCTGGGCTACATAGTGAGTTCAAGGCCAGCCTGAACTACATTGCAAAACCCTGTGTCAAAAACAGAAAATTATCTCATTGAATATAGCTGACTGAATAGATGCATATATTAGTATATGATATGTATATATACATATATAGGTATGTACACACATTCACATATACCTTTCAAAGGAATTACTTGAATTATTTGTAGATAAGTATTGAAAAGTCTAATTTGCAGAGCCTGATGAGTATGAGGCCCAGTGGCCACGGGTGTATGGAGGGGCTCTGGCTCACTAAGTCAGTCTGTCAGCCATATAAAGTGCCAGATTCCTATTTCCTGCAGTCTTACAACTTTTCTATTAGTTTTTATTGCTGTCACATTGCATTACTACAAACGTGTCAGCTTAAGCGTACAAATTTATTATCTTTTTGTTCTGGAAGTCAGAAGTCCCATTTGGTCTCACTGGTCTATAATCAAAGGGTTGGCAGCGTTCTTTGCTGGAAATACCAGAGGAAAAAACATCTGTTTTCTTGCCTGTTGCAGTTTCTAGCGGCTGTATATGTTCCTTGCACCCTGGCCTTCTTCCATTTTCAAATCTACCAATACTGTTTTCTCTGACCCTTCTATCTTCATCTCTTTGGCCTTCTATGGTTGCAGCTGGGAAAGTTTCTCTGACTTTCAGTGTTATAGCTCGTGTCTAGATGTCCCCCCAGATGTCCTGAGGCCATAGGTGGGGCTTTTTCAGAAGGGGCTGGATCTGAAGTGTGGGATGCTGGGATTGATTCATGGTGCAATGCTAGGCTCAAGGGCACTAGGATTAAGGGTGTGAGTGCTACCTGCCCTAAGTAGCCTGGATAAGATATAAGGGATAGAAAGAGGTATGGTCATCCCTTGCTTGTTTTGCTACCTTTTGACTACCAGGAACTCTTTCTCCTTTGCTATGTGCCACCCTGCCTTGGACCCAGCCAATTATGGACTAAAACCTTTCCTTTTTTTAACTTTGGGTCTCAGGTATCGTGTCACAGCAACAGACAAGTGACTAAGACATTTAGGATTTGTTATCAGTTTGAGCCCACATGTAGAACCCAGGATTCTCTCAATGTTCTTAATTTAATCACATAGGCAAAGTCCTTCTTGCTGTGTAAGGAAACATATTCACAGATTTGAGAGATGAGAATATGCACATCCTTTGGGGAAGCATCTGCCCACCACGTTATAATTAATGGACGCTTTCAGCAAAGCCTCTTTTCACACTGAAGGATGAGGAAAACAGGGAAATTCAAGCTTAAAAACAATGCTAAGTAATAGGTGGAGGCCAAGGGGTCTTGGAGACAATGCCATTAAATCTTTGCTCTTCACCTAAGGAAACTGGGGTCCAGCCAGTGCATGAGCTGCTTAAGGTCACAAGTGATTAGCCAGGGAATTACACTGTCCTCTTCCCACCATTCCCTGTGGATTCTTTGATCAGACTCACTGTAAAGAAGCATTTTATTTCATAAAACCACCAATAAATTCTCAATTCTACTTGAAAGAATAGTTTTAAATGAGAACAGAACAATTTTTTTAAAGATTTTTAGATGAAATGTCAAGATGCTTTGCCATTTTATGAAAGAATCATTTTTAATCCCAAGTGACAAAATTGCTCATTGCCAAAAGGAGTTGGTATTTAAATAAAGGTCACACAAAATACGGGTAGGGGGATGCAACATATGATGTATCAGAATTTTAAGTTCAAGGAATCTTTGGACCTTGGAAACTTTATGGTTCTCCTTTCTACTTGTGTTCTCTCTCCAAATCTATGAATCTGCATATCCACCCATCCATTCGTCCACCCATCCTCCACATTGGCAATTACTCATCATATACAAAGCATGTGTCAGGAGCACATAGAATACATTGGTGAGCAAAACAGAGTCCTTGCTTTTATAGGGCTGAAAGTAGTAGACCAGTATTTCTCGAAGTGTGTTCTGGGGCTCGCCTAGACCACAGTGACCAGATCCCTGGCTCCTATGCATCTCCAGTGGTAGAAGGAGTTAGACCTGAGATGAAGCACTTCAGCATTTAGCATTTTAGCAAGTTTTGCAGGAATTTTAATACCATTAAGTTTGAGACCCATTGCCATAAATGAAAACAACCTGGCAGATTCCCACCGTCATGCTCGCCTTAGTTTGCTGGAACTGCCAGTGAGGGTTCGTGGTGCATTTGGAAGAACCAATCAGCACGTCCTCTCCCCTAAAAATGACCACAGCTTTACTTTGATTGTTATCTGCATCTTATTTTCTTTGGGGCAGCTCTCAGACTTTCAGCAGAGGGAATAATCTTCCTTGCCAAAGATTTGCAAACCCACAGACTTGCTCTCTAAATGGAATGAAGTCATCTAAACTCAAAATCTGTACAATGTCAAGTTCAAACAGACACGCGATCCGGTTTTCTACCTTCCCCTATTTGTTATGGTGTTCAAATGGACTCTTCTGTGAAACTAAGATACGTGTCAGAAACTCAGCATTTGTCAGAAGTCAAAGCACAATGTGGTGCTATCAAAGGAATGTCTGATGTGACCTAAGTTCCTATTTGAGCAGACAGACTGCCAGCACTTTGCTGCCATGCTTCAGAACTCCCAACCGTAGCAACTTATGAAAGTCCCAAAGGCAGGGTTTAAATCAGTTATCTAAATGTCATTTAATAACCAGCTAAATCTGGCAAACATCAAAATGTGAATTTCCCAGCTGTTGTGAGTTTATTGTTGATTCTGACAGGCACTCATTTACTGCTAAAGACCCCAGCCTATACGAGGGCTTTTCGTGACTAGTGACATATCACTGAATAATAGATGCGTTCTCCCAGTGCTCGCATTTTTAGAAGCACAAACTGGAACGCTGCAGCTTCTAAATGTACCAGGGATACACATCCAAACCAGTCTCCTTGAAATCCTTGAATGCATGTCACTTCAATCAGAGATTTTTTTTCCAATTTATGTTACTCTTAAGTGCTCATTTTTATTTAAAAGCTTATTTTAAGTATTTTAATATGCTATACTTATTTGATAAATATTTATTGAGTGTCTACTCTGTGCCAGGTGTATACTGAACACTGGGGCTATAATGGTAAAAGTGGCAAAGGCAATTCATAACCTCAAGAAGTTTAGTAACCAAGTTGGTCACTTGGGAAGCTGAGGCAGGAGGATCACAAGTTTGAGGCTGGCCTGGACTATATAGTGAGTTCAAGGTCACCTTGAACTATGGGGTAAGACCCTGTCACAAACCAACCAACCAACCCAAAAATAAACCCAGGGAAAAAACCAAAGTAACATAAACTTGTAATAAATAATCTGTAGTTAAAGAAGAGGAGATGATGTAGAGAAGGTTCTGGGAAACCTATTTTAGTGTGAGTGGGGACAAAGGCCCTCATAAATATAATCACTCAGATACTTTCAAATTGACAAGCTTGCGCTTGTGCATAAATTCCAGACAAGGGCTTCACATCTACTACATTTTTAAAATATTTTGAAATGTGCATAGAGTTCATTAACAGTTTTCAGCAGAGTCAATCTCCATAGCATGAGAATTCCTTTCATTTAATGACTGAAGGTAAAGAAAAATGATGATATTGGTATTTTGCAGTGATTTAAACCAGGTGCACAAACATTTATTAACCACAAGATGGCGTAGTTGACATTTACAGAGAATGCCTGGGAGGCAGATCATCTTTTGAGAACTGCTC
>NW_004955421.1:10079145-10148440 GCF_000276665.1 Chinchilla lanigera | reverse complement strand
CACACACACACACACACACACACATTCTTTCTCCCATGTAGTGAAGAATAAAATGAAAGCAGGAGAAAAAGGTATGTTTTAAATACTTAACTAAATTTTTAAAAGAACTTTTCCCAAAGGTGTGAAAATTAAGATTGATTGGATTTGTGGCCCCCTTAGATGGTCTGAGTGGATACCTAATGATGTCATTATTCGGATCCCTCAGTTCTTAAAACATATTCTTCATTAGCACAACCTTTCTCCTTTGACCAAGATAAAAAATTAGATAATTTAGAAAATTCCGTAAATAACAAACAAAAAACCCAAGGAAGAATACCTTGAACTTTGGTGAATATTTGACACCCGACTTTTATGCTGCACAATGTGGTGACAAAGTCTACCTTTTTCCTACTCTTTTTCCGGAATGCCCGTTCCTGGTCTTGCTCACCTCCTAGCTGCATCTCTCTATATAGTTCCTTGTTAAAACCGTCCTCATTTGCATCTTTTTGGTTAAGGGAATGGAATTTCTGCTCATATTTTGTCAAATTCTCTTTGTGCTGTCTCTCTCTCTGTCCTCTGTCTCATTTCCATTCCTGAAGATAAATTTCAAGAATTCCTTGGGTTGGCTCTGCGTTTCCAGTTTTTTAAAACATTCCCTTTTCTATGCCTCCCTTTGTGTGACCTGCTTCACCCTTACCCCAGCATGTGGTTTCATAAACCTGATCTACACTGTTTTGTCTTGTTTTCTAACACTCTTAGTTGTCCTTCAGCAGATTTGCATTCCTATGGAACTACAAAGATTTCTCATGGCTACACTTGCTCTGGACACACCTCAGACTAATTTCAATTTCATTCCACCCTGGCATTGGAGCGAATAACTCAGTCCTCACATTTTGCTAACTGATTCTCCTCACAATGCGAAAGCATAGTAAAGGGAGTGGGACAGATTCAGCTTGTTTCAGTCAGGTTTCTTAATTGGGGCTGGAAACAGCTCGTACTTTTATTTGGTTTGGTTTTTTCTTGTTTTTGTTTTTCTTCTGGTACCAGGAATCGAACTCACGACCTTACACTTGCCAGGCAGGCACTTTGCCCCTGAGCTAAATTCCTGGCCCCATGTACTTTTATCTGGTATGATGGCGTCTACCCGACTAGCATAAAATTTGGTATGTGAACAGCTAGTCCTGACTTCTACACATTGACTGTGTGACCTCCTTTGTCCTCAGGCTTCTGTAAAATGTGAGCTTTGGAAACATGCTTTTGGAAATGCATCCGATTCTAATTTATAATTCTGTTAATCAACAGTTACATCCTTTAACCAGTCTCTTCTAATATGGCTTTTGTTAGCTCTCGCATGGGTAGGAGGAAGGTGGTAAAGGGCAGGCAGGGGAAAGGAAAGAGGGGGAGAAGAATTTGGGGAGGAGCCACTCAGCCCCCATGATTAGCCTCTTCTCCAAATCCTGTTTCCCCTGCAAAAGTTGCCCAGGAACAACAAAGCCAGTAATAACACCCTAGGTATTTGAGTGACACGGTGATTCTGGCAAGACATCTTTTCAATCCTATTTGGAACAGTGGAGGAAATAAACAAGTTAAATACAGAATGATGTTAAAAATGATAATTTAACCTTCAAAGGACGAATAGGTCTCTTAGTGACATTTCTCTTTGACAAAGAATAAATGAAAGTCAGCTGCTCCCAAGAGCATGAAAGAGTGTCTGCTGTTGCTTCTTCACACCTCCCCTGGACCAGTGATTTTCACACTTGAGCCCTGCAGTGTTTCGAGAGGGTTATGAACACATGGATGGTCAAACTCATCCCGCTAGTGTTTTCTATTCTGTGGGTCTAAAGGGAGTTTAAGAATTTACATTTCTGCAAAGTTCCCTGCAGGATGCTAAAAGACTGTGCTACTCTAGAACCCCACCCCCCAGAACTTCTGCCTGAAGAAATTACGAGAGCCTGCCCACCACTCTTCACCACTCGTGGTGCTTGTTATCTGTGGTAGAATGGTGGCCCCAAACATCCAAACCAAGGGATACTGTAGCCCTGTGGATGTGCACATAAAATGGCAAAAGGGACTTTGCAGATGCAATTAGACTACACTGAAATGGGAACTAGTCAGGATTCCCTGGGTGAGCCCAATCTAATGACAAGGATCTTTGTAAGCAGTAAACAAAGGATCATCATGAACAAAAAATGTGGTACTAGGAGCAGAAACTGGTGTGAAGTGAGGAAGGGGCCATAAGCCAAAGAATGCAGGAGGCCTAGAGAAGCTGGCAAAAATTGGAGATGGAGGGGAGAATGTGTTTCTTGTCTTCTTGCAGTTCCTTCCATTAGGATCTTGGAGTGGAGCAAAACCTCTCCATCTGCAGATTCAGGAACTTCCCCATCAGCTTTCACCGTTCTGCCTGTCAACAGCTTTTGTCATTCTGAACTGGTGGAGCACATAGAAGCTGTAATCTCCCACTAAAATGCACTTATTTCCACTTATTCTTATTTTTTTTCTGGAAGAGATTTTAACTGTAATACATTAACTAGTATCCCTGGAGCCCTCACTTTGTGTCAGGCACTGGTCAAAATGCTTTAGGTCTATTAACTGTTTATATCCTTGCAATATCCCTGTGAGTTAGGTATGCTACTTTAAAGAGATGAAGAAACTGAGGCTCAGGGAAGTTAAGGAATTTGCACAAAGTCACACAGGCAATAGATGGTAAAATTAGGTTTCAAATCTAGACAGACTTTATAAGTCTTAAGCAGACACGCCTGTTTTCTCTGGACTGTCTCATTTTAGTAGCTACAGGAAATTGTACCCGTTTTGTAGAAGCTGGAAAAATCTGGGCTTGGTGTGAAAATGGACTTGCAGTCCACGGCCTCTTCAGTCAGGCGAGGCCTTTCCGAGGTTTACTTTCATGAGGACGTGCCGACGTTCTGCTCAGGATGTCAGTCTGGAAGCCCACCCATTCCCACGCTATCTGCAATGTCTGATTCATAGAATTTACACAATTTGAGGACTAAACATGTTTTATAAATCATTCACTGTTACATCACCATCAGTGGTGGCCTTATGAGGAAACACATTTATTTGCATTGAATTCCTCTTAAATAACACCTATTTTAAGAATTAATGAATAGGAAGCTTTAAATAAATTCTGCATTGTTTACAAAACATGCATGATACTCTCTAGAATGAGGGTTGAAGGATATTTGCCACTCTGTCATATGGAAAAAAAGTTGGTGGCCTTTTTGTAATGTAACCTGGAATTCTCTTCTAGGTAAATCACAATTATCCAAGTTCCAAGATTTAATATTGAAAAGCAATAAAACCAAAAATCTGTAATGAAATACTTGCTTCTACCAAGTACCAAGTATATCTTTTGAACTAGACTTTATGGCCTACACTTCTCTTTTCTGTCTGTACCACCTCTGTTTAGGGGCTTCAGATTCTGTACTGACCAATACAGAAGCCACTAGCTGAATGTGGTCATTTAAATATAAATGATTTAAAATTCAGTGAAATCGGGCTGGGGATATAGCTCAGTGCCATAAGTTCTTGCCTGGTAAGTAAGCCTGAGGTCATGAGTTTGACTCCCGGTAAAAAAAAAAAAAAAAATTCGATCCTGTAAAATTCAGTGACATATAGTTGACAGTGAAGCTCCTCAGTCATACTAGCTGTGTTTACAGCCCTTGGTGGCTGCTCTTCTAGTCAGAGCAGATACAGAACTTTTCTATCACAGAAAGTTCTACGGATAGAGTTGCTTTAGATGTTTCTTTCTGCTGACAGGTACAATTGTTCTTGGACAATGGAAAGGATACCTCCCTTATGATTTGATTCTAAGGATCACAGAACTTGAAGACATATTGAGTTGACTTCTAATGGTGATACTAGTAAGAGTCTACAATTTTATAGTGTCTGGGATATGTAGTTGGTTAATAAATGATAATAAGTGATAATAAACCTAGCTGAGTGAATGATTAGAGTTTGTGCTGTATTCATTTATATTCTCTTGTCGTGGGCTAGCTTAGAAATTCCACTGTAGAGATGAAGAAGCTGAAGTTTAGAGAATTTATATAATATGGGCGATATTAAACCAGTGAAATTTAAGAGGTGGATTTAAAACTGTGTTTCTTAAACTTAGGGAGGAAATTGAAATGTAGAACGGAGAGCTTATTACATTTTTAAGGAAACAGCGACTGTGGTCAGGACTAGAGCCTATGTCTCCTGAAAGAGAGCCCCGTGACTTTTTACTTTACCAAGATGTGTATAACATTGTAATATATATCTTACCTCCATATGCCAGGTTCTGTGTAGTTAATTCTCACCTTCACTTCCTCATCTCACACTGAATTTGGGCTTTTGGTAATAATATTTTAGAAACTGTGTTTAAACAACTGCTACATGATACTAGCAATAACATTTGTTATTGTCTTGCTAACCAGCAAACTTTATAAACACTTTGCATGGATTATTAAATCTTTCTTAAAGGCCTATGAAGCAAGATTCTATCATCATCATTGCTTTCTGAGTGGGGAAACGGAGGCACGGGCAGTTGGGTAATTGATTCACAGTTAGTAATAGAAATTCCTATGCTCTGACTGCCGAGCATATAAAATTGGATCAAGAGAGATGTTCCTAGAAAGCAGCTAGAAGTTCCGCAGAGAGAAACCTATGGGAAACACACACAAGTACAAGGGTTTAAAACATGTCCCAAAGGGAAAGAAGCAGTTTCAAAAATCTCTAAGTACGGAAAGTTCTGATGCCAAATCATGGTGGCACCAGCCACAGAAGGTTGTGACTCTTTCACCCGCCTCTCACTCCTGGTGCCAGGCCTGCAGGGGTACCTCGGCATGGGGACCAGGCGACCTAGTAGCAGCCCATGGGGGTCCCCTCCCTCTCTACAGGTGCTGGGAAAAGTAAACAGAGCTAAAGACAGTACTGAGCGGAGGGCTCAGAATCTCTGTAACCTTGGAACAGTTTGGAGTTTGGATTACTGTGAATTCCTTGAACTGGGAATAAAAAGCATGGAGGTTCTGTAGTCCTCTGATAGTGACCTTTGAAAGTTCTGAGATCTGAGCAAAATTCATATATGTGATAGATCTGAACAAGTGATGAGGGAAACGAAAATTGTCTTTCTGCCTTTATATTATTGAGTGTAAGAAAATGGTCATGTAAGTTAAAAAGCAGCGTTTATCATTATCTGGGTTTTAAGAACTTTTGATTTTACCCAGATTTCTACTCAGCTCAATTTGTCATCTCCCAGAGCAGAGGTTGGTCTATTTTAAAACCCTGAAGGGAAAAGTTTTATCAATCTATGTTGCCCAAGTTCCTGTTGGAATAGCAGCAATGAAATGGGTTTGTCTCAATCGAAATGTGGAAGATTGTTCACAGGAACCTGGTGCCTTTATCCAGATTCCTGTGAGAAGCTGCTTTGCCTTGAGTTGTCTGTGAAAATGAACCAAATACAAAGAAACAGAAGTAGGGCTTGCTTTTCTCAGTTTTTTTTTTTTTTTTTTTTGGTTTTTCTCCGGTACCAGGAACCGAACTCACGACCTTGCGCTTGCCAGGCAGGCGCTTTTGCTGCTGAGCTAAATCCCCAGCCCCTTTCTCAGTTTTTCTGAGACCCAGGCCCTTGAAACAGAAACATCCTGTAGCAAGTGACTTAGTGAGGTCAGCATCCAGCATAAGCCAAACACAAGGAAGTTATGTCAGTCATTAAAAAGAGATGAAAGTTAGCTAGGCATGGAGGTACACGTCTATAATCCCAGCAGTCTGGGATACTGAGTTGTTCAGCAGCCTGAACAACTTCCTGAGACACTGTCTAAAACATAAAAAAGGTGCTGACAAAGTAGTTAAGTGCAAATACTCTAATTTAATACTCAGTATCTCACACACACACACACACACACACGCACACATGCACACACACAGATGAAAGTTGTGAAGCAGCAGAAATTCTCATTCAATGTTGGTCAGAAGGTAACATGGTACAACCATTTTGAAGGTAGTTTGACAGTTCATCCCAGAAGTGAGTAATATAATTTAAAATTTTTCTAAAAATTAGTACATGTTTGCAGTACATAACAAATATAGTCATCATGGGGCATTGGCATATTTATACATATGCAAATATATCATATTTTCTTTACTCATTCATCTGTTCATGGACATTCGGGTGGCTTCCAAGATTTAGTTATTACTAGTTGTGCTGCTGTAGACATGAGTATGAGTATCTCAATTTGATATGTTGTCTTTGAATGTTTCAAGAAGACACTCAAAAGTATAGCTGGGTCAAACAGGTTTTCTGCTTTTAATTTTTTGAGGAATCTCTATCTGATTTTTATTATGGTTGTACTAGTTCACATTCTCCCCAACACTGAAGAAGGGCTCCTTTTCCCTACAACTTTGCCAGTATTTGTTGTTTCTTAAATCCTTGATGATAGCCATTCTCCCTGTAGTAAGATGGAATCTCAAGTGTTCTTTCAAATTGCATGTCAATAACATCCAAAGATGCTGAACATTTTTCATGGACCCATTGGTCATTTATATTTCTTCTTCTAAGAAGTGTCTGTTCATTTCAATTTCTCATTTTTGATTGGGTTGCTTATTTTGAGGGGTTTAATTTTTGAGTTCCTTTATATTCTAGATATTAGTCCTCTGTCTGTGAAGTAGCTGTAAAAAAAATTCCCCTTCTATAGGTTGTGTCCTCATTCTGTTGGTTGTTTTCTTTGCTGTGCAGACTTTTTCATTTGATATTATTCCATTTGTAGATTCTTGATGTTATTTCTTGTGCAATTGGAATTCTTTTCAGAAAGTCCTTGTTTATGCTTATGTCTTCAAGAGTTTTACCTATTTTATCTTCCAGGAGATTCAGTATTTCTGTTCTATTATGTAGGACTTTGATTCATTTTGGTTTGATTTTAGTGCAGGCGAGAGATTTAAGTCTAAATTCATTGTTCTGAATGTGGATAGCCAGTTTTCCCAACCCCATTTGTTAAAGAGGTTATGTTTTCTCCAGAACATGTTTTTGACCTCTTTTCACAAATTAGATGGCTGAAGGTGTCTGGGATTGTTTCCACCTAAGTGCATCCTCAATTCTGTTCCATCCTTCCACATACCTGTTTTTGTGCCAATACCATATTGCTTTTATCACTTTAGTTTTATGATTTAATTTAAAGTCCGGGATGCCTCCTGCTTTGCTCTTGTGCAGAGCTTTGTATCAAATAATCTAGCAATTGTACTACCTGGAATTTGCTCAAATTAAATGAAAGGTTCAGTCCACACAAAATTTGCATATGAATATTTATGGCAGTTGTATTCATAATTCCCTTAACTTGAAAGAAGCCAAGATTTCTTTTAGCAGGTGAATAAATAAATAAGCCGTCATACATTCAGATAATGGAATATTATTTAGTGCAAAAAAGAAATATGAAGCTATGAAAATACACAAGAGAATCTTAAATGCTTTAAATGAAACACACTATTATGGAAAGTTTCCTGTTACTGTCTCAAAATACCGGAAATAATCAATCTATGAAGAGACCAGGGTTATTTTGGCACACAGTTTTGGAGGTTACAGCCCATAGGTGGTTGGGTCATTGCTTCTGGGCCTGTCGCAAGGCATGGTATGATGAGAGCACAAGGTAGACCCTCACCTCATAGCCAGAACCCAAAGAGACAAAAACAATGACATGGGTATCTCACAATCCACCTCAAGGGCATGTCTTCAATGTCTGAGACCTCCCACAAAACTCTTATAAAAATTTCACCAATATCCTATGGAGCCAAGTTGGGAATCAAGGATTTAACAAAGGGATCTTCAAGGTACATTCCAGATCCAAAGAGTAGCAGACATCAATCTGAAAAAATCTATGCAGCACCAGGCCTGCTCAGCAAGTTTGAGGTCATGAGTTCAATTCCTGGCACCAGAAAAAGCAAAAAGCAAAAAGCTATGGTATGACTCCAACTATATAACCATCTGTAAAAGACAAAAATATGGACCCAGCAAAAAGATCAGTGGCTTCCAGGGGTTAGAGAGAGGGAGAGTGAATAGACAGACATAGAGTTTTAGGGCAGGGAAATTTCTTTATATGATACTATAATGGTGTGTGATAACAATAATGGTGTCTGACACCATTACAGTACCATACAAATATCACATGATATGGAGTCTTTGTCAAAATCCAATCAATGTGCAACACAGAGAGTGAACCCTCATGTAAACTCTGGACTTTGGGAGATAATGACAGATCAATGTGAGTTCATTGATTGTAACAAACAGAAACTGGGAATTGAAAACAGCCCCGGAGTGGTGAATATCTGACTGTGTCCTATGGATACCTACAGTCCCGCTGGCACCTCACCCTGTCCCTACACAGTCACAGGAGGAGATTGGTCTGACTGTCAAATGTAAAGCAGGGACTGGACTGGCAGTTCACAGACTGAATTCTGCCTGCAGGTATATTTTGTTGGTGAACAATTTATCTTATTATTTAATTTGAACTACTTGCCAACATTTTACCTTGAGAACTTCCAATTTAAAAAAATCAGAACTAGCAACAAAAGGTCCAGATTTCCATTATGCAACCCTTGGCTAAAGCTGACCTGTCTGATTTATAGAACCCCCTTGGTTCCTGAGGCAATGAAGTTTGGGACTCAACTGCACTGAGTTGCACTTATTTATGTAATCCCCAATACTCCTTAATTTTTAAGGAGGTTCTTCACAATAAACCCACTGTAAATTGAAAATCTCATAAGGCAAATGCAATACATACTCAATGCAATACACCTTACCTACCTCATATTCTAGCTTTGCAACTCAATGTACTGCAGAGTGTAGGGTGTTTACCCTTACAATCCTGTGGATGACTAGGAGCCCTGCATCTCAGTAGAGTATCTGCCACATACCATTACCCTGGGAAAAGATCAAAATTAAAATTCAGACTATGAGACAGGCATGATGCCACATACCTGTAATCCTAGCCCTCTGGAAGGCTGAAGCAAGAGAATCATAAGCTCAAACCCAGCTTGGGCAACTCAGTAAATTAGAAAGACCCTATTTCAAAATAAAAAAGGGCTGGAGAGTACCTCAGTGTGAAGGCCCTGAGTTCAATTCCAAGCACTACAGAAAAAGAAAAAAATTCATATGGTTTCTATTGAATAAACATCAGATTTGTTCCATCATTAAAGACAAAATAATCATGAGGTTAAGCCATCCAAAGTTGGAAACCATCTGCACTTAGAAGTAGACAAATGGTATAGTTCATTTAGAATATAAAAAACATAAGCTAGATTATAAATCTATTATTCCACGTATGAAAATTCTAGAATCTTTTAAAAAGTGGAAATGTATCAAGATGAATATCATGAATGTCTACTAAATGAGCAGACAGTGAATGTATGAGAGAGGGAGCAGAGAGCTGTCCTAAGAACTGGGAATCTGAAATTTCATGTCTAGTTCAACTTTGAGTCTCTGGGTGACCTCGGAAGAGTCCCTTTAATTTCCTGGACTGCCTTCTCATCGTCATTATAACATTAGGGTTTTTTGTAGCTAAAGTTTCCCAGGGAATATTTTTTAGAATACTCATCTTTTGAAAAAAGTTGCCATGGAAACAGGGTTCCATTTTCCAAAGTTTGGGAATACTATCTCTTTTATCTGGCCTTGGATGACAACCTGTGAATATCAGCATATTTAGAAGAGGTCCTATAGGGATGAGGCTCGTAAAATCTCATGCATTTTGCAAGTTTATTTGACAAAAGAATATTTTTCTGAAGGATAGCATCTATTACTTTATGCAGAGCTTTCATCCTGTGACATGCGCTTGATGAGTCACAGCTACACTGAGATCAATCCAGCCCGAGGGTCTGCAGTTTCCTGTGAGGGGTTTGAAGTATAGGTTTTGAATACGAGGGATTTGCATTTTTGGATGTTTCTAATTAATTCATTTGCATTTTATCCATTTTTTTCTGGAGATAACAATCTACTTTTCTCTCTTGCTAAGATAACGATGAAGCAAATTAGCAATGGAAAGTGTGTTCTCTTTGAATTTTCTGAATTTGATTTTCTGAGACCTTCCTCCTGTACGTATAATGGGTGCTCATCCCTACCAAAGTGACCATTATGCTGCTAAAATATTGAATTCTGGCAAAAGCAGGGCTGTTGTGGAAACATTAAGGAAACGTAATTACAGTACAATGGCACCACCTAATTTGCATATTGTTGAAGTGCATCTTGACGAGAGAAAAAACAATTTTTAGAAAATACTCTCTGTGTCGGGGTTTCTTTCCCCTGTTTCTTACACACATGGGTCCGATCAGAATGGTTTATTACACAAATTTGAAATAAATCAGGATTTAAAAAAATCTACTTCCCATGAACGTGGCAAGCTTAATCTTTTATGGTACCTTAGGGGTGAGTTTGGGAGCCCTGAGAAAAATAGCTCCTCTGGAACACTAAATTCTTTGAATGAGCTCATAGAAATGCTATTTGCTTCCAGATGCTGTGGCATCAGAAAGGAGGCATGCAGGGGTTATGCTGAGAGCCGATTATACCAGGTATTAAGAAAACCACTCAGTGCTTTAAGGATGAATTTAGAGTCATGCCTTTAAAACAGCCTGAAAGGAATTCTGATTCTTCATATGAAGCTCCATTTTTCCCATCAAAGATAGAGACTGATGCAGCTATTCTTTTACATCCTGAACCTCAGCACCCCTTGTTTCCTTTTCTGAAGCACTCAATGGTGACAGCAAGTGGCTTCTCACAGGGTATTAGTTAACTTTAGGCAGACTAGAGGATTACTGTCCGCTTAGAAAGAAGACTTAAGTCTGGTATTTAAAGAGGATTTTTTTCTGGTGATGCTGGGGATCAAACCTAGGGCCTCATGCCATATGCTCGGCCACTGAGATAGCCCCGACCCTTTCAAAAGGATTTTAATACTAGCAAACCACAAAGTGAGAGTCCAGAAAATTAAGAGAAAATCTGATGCAATACATATACGATGTTTCTCTAAAGTTTAAAGGATTAAATTGCAAAGATGTACAGTGGATATATGGACCAGGGAACTTCACTTAATCATGTTACCTCTCACAAGCCAGCATATTCTTAGTTTATAGCAATAAAACCACAGGACAGTTTTCTGTCATATTTTCTAAAATGGGCAGCTTGGATCTACATGACTAGTGTGATCCCCAAGGGTAGTATTTTCACAGGGACAGGGATAAATCTGAGTATGTGGAAGAGACTGATGGGGTGTGTATGGAAACCCTGAAAATCTGGAGAATGTGAACTCTCTATAGCAGAAGTGGGTCTTGATCACCTTTGTGTGCCCAGTAGTTGGTTGTTCAGAAGAATATGGATACAAAATGAAAGGGCTTCGGGAGAAGTCACAGCTGGCTGTAATGTGGAAGAAGGTAACTTTCTACTTTGGGGGGAAGGGAATAGCGCTAGTAGTTGCAATTGGTTCGTGATACTGCAGAATATCATTTATGTTTTTAATCATCATGTCCAATGTCAAGCTTGTCTAAAATTTTCTACCCTTTCTCCTTTACCTGGTCATTTGTCAAAAGACTTGTCTTTCTCAAGGCAAGGGGACTTGAAGGGGGTTTTCAAAATGGCTATTATGATTTCCCTCCCTATTCCTTCAATTGAGTGTTATTTTCTATATTTTCTCTCTCCTTCTATGTCCAAAAAACTCCAAAGATAAACGAAATGAGTACTGTCAAATCACAACACACTGAATTAATCAGTAATATAAATCTAGAGACACCAAATATGGAGGTCAGGCCCTCCATTCGTCAGACTCCCCACTCATGTCCCTTTTGTTCAGTGCATGGTTATGGCAACTGGAGAAAACACCTGAAAATACAAAATTTTTGTTTAGTGTATTTCTTGAAAGCTTTTTTTCCCCAGTTGGGCTTGGATTTGAACCTCACTTGACTTTTCTTGCATGTGAATGACATATGTTAATAAAGTTAATAAAGACATTTTTAAATTGTTTCTGTTTTATTTTGAAGTAACCTTCAAAAGGCTGTAATCATTAAGGAGACTGTAATGGTCAGCGGGCATGACTGTGTAAGGAGGTGCCCATTGCTCTAACACAGAAGTCAAGTGGGGAGAGGTAATAGTTCTAGGATCTGTAAACAATTAGAATAGTCCAGTCATGTGATCTCCTGATTCTGGAAATATATAAGCACAGATCCTGAAAGTCTAATCATAGCAGTGAGGAGTTATAATGTAAGGAATACTGGAAACTCTTTGTTTTCTATTCTTTCAAATCATTAAAAAGCGATAATAAAATAAGACACAGAAAGTGTAGATATCCTCTAGCTGTTACTCATATAGTAAACCAAATTTCCAGTCAACTGCAATGCCCTGCTGCATTTCTCCATCTTAGCCCAAGAGACACATCCATGAAGGTATGATCTACAAAGAGAAAGTTGTGAATTTCTTTATCAAGAGACTGATTGCTTTCCAATCTCTAGGCAGCAAAAATAGTAGGGATTGGGATGGAGTTTTACAAATATTTCTTCAGCTTCTTTGACCCAAGGGCCATGCTGGCACTTTAAGAGATGCCGAGGTCAATACAGAGTCTTCTCCCTCAAAGAATTAATGGCTCAGTGAGGAGAGAAACATGTAGGAAGCTAAACTCTCTGTAGGTTTCCACTCCCTCCTCTTTCCTTCATAAACTTAACTGCTGAAATTTTGAATTCCGCTTGTATAGAACAGATTTGCTCTCCCTTGCCGTTTTCTCCTATATCTCGAATAGTTCAGATTTATACCTCTAGACCAACTGTGTTTTCAGTGGCCTCCAAATATCCAAACTTTCAATTTCAAATACTTTTAGCATTCTGGCAACATTAGTCCTACCATGGTACTGTCCTTTGCAAAATGTGTGCTGACAGCTTACATCTTTCTTGAAACAATCTAAAATCTTGAGTGTGGTATTCAAGCCTTGCGATTATCCCCTCCAAATATTCTCTACCATTACCTGTGGATACACTCTGTAGTAGTATTTGGTTATGCTTGGCCATCTGCAAGCCTTTTCTGATCATTTCCTCTAGCTGGGATTTCATTTCCCTGCATCTGTCAGGTCCCATTCAAACTCCACTTTCTCCAGTAAATCAATTCCAATTCTCTTACCTGGAAGTAATCACTCCATGTCTAAAGTAACCAGTAGCACTTGACTGTATGTCTCTTATGGCAGTTTTCACAATCTAGCTTGAAGCATATTTATCTTCATAAAGTTAAAAAAAAGTTATTTTTAAAAATGCATTTAGCAAATAACAAAAGAGGAAACACCAACAATCTATTTTAAATGTAGGTGCAGTAGACTATTTTATATGCCATTCCATGCAATCAGTACATGCTATAGAAAGATAACAACTTGGAAATAAGACTTCTAGCTCCTTAACTGGTCTCAGTCTCTATCAACTTGCTTTTATGGTACGCTATAATATAAACATATATCTTTGGGCTAGGGCTATATCTCAGTGGCATAAGCACCTGCTTGGCAAGCACAAGGTTGTGAGTTCAATCCCTGGTACTGCAAAAAAAAAAAAAAAACCAAACAAACAAACCAAAAAAACCCATATGTCTTTGAACACTAGTCCCACAGTTTACGGAGATATTCCCATAGTGAAACTTGTCTACAGTGATGAGCCCATGGCTTGGGCTTGGCTAAACATAGTTCTCATGGCAGACAAAGCATTGAGGTTCATCTAATTCAATTTCATTTTCCTCTTCCTAGGTAACTGGGAAAACTGAAATCAACTCAGCTCCATACAGTGCTCAAGCAAAGCACTGATGATTCATATCAAACTTTGGAGAAACCGGAAGTGCTAGAATTTTTTAGCATAATGTCTTGCCCTCCTACATGGCTCAAAACTTTTTTGGGGACCCTAGGAAGAAAGTTGATGGTGGACATGTTTTGCTTCTCATGGTGGTTCTGGAATCTCATCTCTTTGTGCTATGTAACTCCATGAGATGTGTCTTATCTCTCCAAGTGGAATGACTTTTAAGGTTTGGGAGCCTGCCTCCACCACCTCTGAATGATCCTCGGTGTACTTTGGGTACTTAATAGGTGCCTAGTGAATGAGGGAATGAACAGATCTTCAATTATGAAGATGTCACAAGTAGGCATAGCTTTTAACTTTTTTTTTTAATTCCAAGAACAATACAGTGAAACTAGTCTTTCAGACTCTCTCAAAGAAAACACTTGTAAAGTGTTGGACACTTGTAAAGTGGTTAGTCTAAATCGAGTGCCTCAACTTGGCAACAGAATAGAAGACCCCTTCCGTAGGGTATAACTAGCTATCTTTATTTCCTGAGAATAATACTTTAACAAAAGGGACTGAGACCCATTTTCCTGACAGTCAAGCCAATAGCAAACAGTGCAAGTGCCAAAACCCTACAAGAGTTGGTGACTTAATTAAAATGGACTGCAATCTCTGCATTCCAGGTGTGCTTTCTTCTCTCTTCTGAGACATTTGATACACCGCCTACAATTGATTCATGTTGACGACAGAACGTGGCACAGCTGATGGCTGTTTCCTTATTTACCAACCTGTGGATCAGCCATTTATCATCTGGATGCTCAAAGTGGGTTGTATTGCAAATGAGATGAAATCACCCTAGCCATATTTCAGTTAAGAAGAAGAGACTGTCAACTGATTGAAAATGTATGAAAATAAATCCACCTGATATATATTTTTTTGATCAGTTCCAGCAGGACATGATGAAAATGTCTCTGTGTAAATTTTATTGCTGATGAAAAGCAGAGGCTGACAGCCCATGGGGCAGGTTTGCAGAGCATGAAGCCCATAGGTTATGCCTCCTCTTCACAGTAAATCCCTCCTTTTTTTTTTTTCCTCTGATCTATCCAGTTGAATCAGAGTGTTAGAGTTGAAAGGGGCCTGTTACATCCTTTCCAGGATTTTCAACCTGAAATCCACAAACATTATAGGTTATGATGCTGCTAAAACTCTCATGAGTATTTTTATTTTGGCTGAGAGCTTCTATAAGACTTTTAAAGAGGTCCAGGAGTACTTAAATAACATACATGTAGAAACACACACATTTTTAAAATTACAGCATTATATATATATATATATATATATATATACATATATATATAGTTTACCACTTTGACTTTTTAACACTCAGTGGTATTGAACACATTCACATTGCTGTACAATTAGTCTCCAAGGTATCAGTGCACTGTATCTTGCCATCATCCATGATCCTTCTTCACAAGACAGAGATCAGTCTGGGAGCACTGGGGAACTAGGCATTTTCCTAACCCTTGAAGTCACATACTATGTGAAGCTATCTATGTAGTGCATAAGATCAACCCTGAGCTCCAGACCTCACGTGCGGTAGTTTGGATATGAGTGGTCCCCATGGAAACTCATACAGAAGTTTAGTTGCCAGTGTAGTTTTGTTGGGAGGTGGGACCTTTAAGAGTGATTGATGCCTTTGAAGGGAGGCTAGGTTAGTTCCCCAGGGAGTGCATACTGTACCATAAGAGCAGGTTGTTATAAAGCAGGCCAGCCCTATGCCTCTCCCTCTGTTCCACAGGCAACTGCCCACCTCTCTTGCACACATTCTCCTCAGGAGATGCCATGTGCTGTGTCGTGAGCCAGTGCAGTACCCTCATCAGATCCAGCTGCCCAATCTTGCACTTTTCCTAAGTTAAAAGAACTTTTCGTTATGAAGTAGCAAGTAGGAGGCAGTCTGTTATAGCAACAAAAGAAAGAGTGCGACAGCAAAGGTCCAGGGATGAGAATCTAGGTGTGACAACCTGCTATTCCCAGAAATGCCCAGCCTCAGCTTTCTTTATCAGGATGTCTCTGGTGGCTGATTTAGACATCAGGTAATGAAAATCTCCAGCAGAGATACCCCTGGAAGATCATTATTGAATTCTAACAAGATGGCTGAAAAGAGACAGAAATCCCCCAAATCTGTCTTTAGAGATAACAGGCACTGCAGCAATAGAACAGAGGCGATGAAAGAGCCAGAATTATGAACAAGAACCATGGTGAAATTATTTTCACAGGCTCTGAGGCTTATGCAGGCTGTAGGCCAGTGGTGGTGATGGCAGTAGTGAATTTCTCATTTTAGAATTGATGAACCGTAGAAAAAAATTCTTTCCTCTTCCTTTTCCTCTAAAATTCCAGTGGTCCTACTTTTAATTTATTCTGAGATTTCATCAGAATTGTGCACAGAAATAGCAGGACCGTGAAGTGACAACCGCATCAGAAAGCCTATTATATCTTGCTTCACTGAGAGCATCCTGCAATTCTTTGGTGACCACACAGGGATACTGTTTACATAGAGCTTCTTTATTCCAGCAGAGAGCCCACTGTACAATATAGGGGCCATTTACTGGCTGGCAGCGACATCCACGCAGGGGAAGATAATAGCTCTATACCTCCAACCTGTTTCCTATTCTTTCCACACAGTCCCTCCTTTCTCAGCCTTCTCTATTTGGGGATGTACAGGGTCTCACCTTTCCTTTGCCTCTTTCGATGACTCCTGTTCCTCTCTCCTCATTCCATCTTTCCTTCTCTCTTCTCTCAACATGCCGTATTTACTCAGCACCTGATGTTCATTAGGTGCTGGGATCCCCCAACCCCAACTCTAATCCAAGCCCTATAGTCACTGTAACTACGATAAAGGTCACAAGGATTTGCTTTTTGTCTTTATAGAGCTTATCGCACCTGCTGAGTGCATATCTTCTGGAGACCTGGGAAGGAGGCAGGAGAGGTCAGCTGTGACACTCAGAGGGAGGGAGTTAAGAAGTGTAGTGGAGAGGCATTTGGGGATGATCTTGGACATGAAGAGATGAGGTTGAAAGTGTTTTTGAGAAGGATGAATATATACAAAACCTGAAAGTGGTCACTGCCAGGAAATAGAGAAAAGCTAAATTTAAGTTCAGAACAGCTAAATTTCTGGTGTGTTAACTCCATGTCAGGCACACAGCAAAGCGCATGTCAGAGGTGATCTCATTTAATCTTTGATCAAGCCTGGATGAATAACTCCTCTCTACAGATGGAGAAAGTGAGGCTGAATTAAATTGCACAACCTTATCCAAAGCCTCTCACCTAGTTGATCGGATTAGAAATTAGAAATTGAATTCAGACCTTTAATTTTACTGCATTCTGAGGAAAATAGTAGCAAATCAGTTTAAAAATGCAAAGGCAGACAGATGGTTAAGGGTTTTGAACGCCAGAGGAGATCCACATTCCTGTGAAGTAATGCTTGGAGGCAGAGATAGGGCATCTTATAAAGTTTAAGCAGATCATTCCCTTATTTAACCTTTGCTCGACCTGAGTATAAACACAGATGGACAGACAGACAGACAGACAGACACACATACACACACACACACACAAGGTTCTAGGAATACACACACACACACACACACACAAACACAAGGTTCTCGGAATTCCCCCCCAACACACACACACACAAGGTTCTAGAAATCCACCTTTAATCAATATTGGTCATTGCGGATTTCCATGGCAGTGGTGTATTCTCTTGCTAGTGCATTATTTAGTAATGAAGAAACTTCCTGGCTCAGAAATTGTGGGCTAATTATCATTTCCATAGTTATATGGTAAATACATTCCCGAATTGCAGTGTTAAATTTTTTCCTAAGACTCCCCAGGAGTTTCATTTTTGTTAAAAATTTGCTTATTACTTATTCATTAAGTAGATTTATCCTGAAGTAGATAATATCATTTCTCTGAGTGCAAGTTTCATTACTTTTCCTTGAGGTTAATAAATGAAGGTCAGATATAAATATGCCAAAGAGCTTTTTCTCTTTTGGTACAGCTGTTGTCCTGGTGATTATTTAAAAATATTCCACTAGAGGCTTGATTAGGGACTTGACTTTTGAGATCCTCAGTGCAGCCCCCAAGGTAGAATATTCAGTAAACATCCTCTAGGGAATTAGGACCTGTTATCAATAGTTTCCCATATTCTATAGATTTATTTACTTGGCAGGCAGAAAAACACATTAGATTCCTATTACCAAGATAAAATAGGCAAATGTTTCCACGGAAGCTTAAATCAGCTTAAGGTGGCATGAGACCTCGTGATAATGTTCGTAATGAGCATAAAAGGGGAAGGAAAGAAGCTGAAAATAAGTACATATATTTAGGATTTTAAATTTTTAACTTTTTGCAATAATGAGCATTGAATCCAGGGCTTCTGCGCATGCTAAGCAAGTGCTGTACTGTGGAGCTATGCCTGCTTGCCTTCCGCCCTGCTCACATACCTGCTCACGACAGTCTTCTTTTTATGTAAATTTATGGCGAATCTCAAAGTTCCTTGGGTTAAAGGCCACAAGACTGTCAATAACAACAGAGTAATGATGTATATTTTAATCCAGTGAGTCAGTCTCTTGGTTTTATGATTTGTAGTGTGCCCCTCCAACTGTTGGTGCAGTATCTCTGCTGACATTCTTTCATGGGCTTGAAGTATATAGACATTTTTCCTGTATGGTTTCTTGCTCTTCATGCCTACCACAAGAACACTCTGATGGTTAATTATATGCCAACAAGATGCCCACATAACTGGTTAAGTATTACTCCTGAGCTTATCTGGGAGGGTATTTCTAGAAGTGATTAGCATTTGAATCAGTAGGGTGAGTAAAGCAGTTGTCCTCCAGTGTTGGCGGGCCTCATCTAATCCACTAGGGACCTGAACAGAACAAAAAGGAGAAAAGTGGGTTTTGCTCTGCCTGCCTGCTGGAGTTGGAACATCAGACTCCTCTTGTCCTCAGTGCAGTACGGGTTCTTAACCACCAGACCCAGCCTTGAGTTTATTTGGTTGGTTGTTCAGTGCTCAGACTTTTAGACTGAACTGGAACAATGCTACTGGTTTGCAAATTGTAGGCCTTGGAACTTTCTGGCTGCCATAATAATATGATATTATGATATTATCAATCACTTATGATAAATCTCTACTCTGGCCCCTCCCCCTCCCCCTCCCTTTATCTCTCATTGTATATGTATCTATCTCTCTCTCCTCTTAATTTCATTTCTCTGGCAATCACTGAATAATATAAACACCAAATGATATTGTGGCAATAGGCTAAATCAGGGCTTGTTAATGCAAGGGTCCACAGGATACCTTGGGTGAATTGGGTAAAACACGTGAGTGTAAGAAGGCACTCTCATTTTCTGTGGGATGTGCAGACTTCTCTGTGTTTCTAATTTCCTGCTTTCTCTAGGGACATGGATACAAGAATTACTTCATCATATCTACACTGTAAGAAAAAGATTAGCACAAATACAAAATTGCAACTGATGTTTTATCTTTCCAGGAAATGACAGGGTTTGATGAGACAGGGGCAAACTACAGAGTGGGTGCTTGGTCAAAAGGACTCAGTTGTCACTAAACCTTAGCTGGTTACTATGAGCGGTTAAATTATGTTGCAAGATCTGTGCTCTTCCTTTTTTTCCTTTTTATCTTTTTGAGACAGGGTCTCTCTATGCAGTGCAGGCTGGTGTTGAGCCCACTTTGTAGCCTAGGCTGGCCTCGAACTCGCAACGATCCTCCTGCCTCAGCCTGTGCCCCTCCTTTTTATTCCAAGAGAAGCTAGACATCTGGATTCCTATGAGAACAATCCAATTTATGAATGGCAACTTATTCAAATTTTTAAAAATCACACAAGTTTGAGGACAAGAATGTTTAGTTCACTTCTGGCTCATAGATCAACCAGTGTGAAAAGTCAAGGGTAAATGGCAAGGTAGGGATTCTGTGTGAGGTGCAGGTAGAGAGAAAAATCACGTAAGAACACAATATGTTCATCATTCTCAGAGCTGAAAGGAAGCAGGTGCATTTATATGGTTTTCTATACCAGTGAGAACTTGTCAAATTAGAACTATTTCAAGGTAGTTAAAAAGATTATTCTAATGATATGTTGGTAATTTGAATTAATTACAGAGTGATCCACCACAGATTACAGTTAAGTGAAGAAGAAAGTAAAAATAAACACTGAGCTGGAATAGATTTGTAAGATGAGGAGAGGATGCCCAACCAGAGGAAGTGGTAGATATAGAAATCATAATTCCTATTCTCTCATTCTTTCACTGAACAAATAAAAATGACTGAAAAGAAAAATGAGCCAAATTGGCTATTAGTATTGCCTGAAGAAGTGATTTAGAATTCAGAAGCACCATCAAAGAGTCTTCAAAAGGTCATCATTCTCTTGATATCATTTTACTTGTTATAAGCCATATAGTGATTTTATACCATTAAAATGTTTTATATAATTTGTAATATTGAGAAAGATAACAACTTCATCAGGTCTTAATTTCTTTACTGGGAAAAGAGAGATGGACTTGATGGTTTCTGAAAAATTTTCAACTCTACTATTTCATGAGATTCTGTACCAGAAACAATGGTTGTTCTATTATTGGAGGTGATATTTGTATTGGAAAAAGACCATTTAAAATGAATGCAATTAGAATGGGGACCAAGAACTGAAGTAGTGAAATGTTTGATTGGCATTTTATCTTGAAAAATGAGTTGAAAAAGTGAGACCACAATTACAAAATTTTATTCCAAAGTTAACATTTAACTTATAAATGCCACTATGCATAAAATGTCAGAATAAGCACAGCATGAATCAAGCAGTGATTGATTTTGGGCAAGCATAATTTTCTTCTGACTAATTTGAATAGTTGAGTATACGCTATCTTTTATTTGTGTTCGACTTTCACAGTGTGATGCTCATGAGGGGCACTTCTGCAGGCGTATTTGAAGGCTTCATCAATTTCCCCGAGAGCCTCTCTCATCTTTGGTATTTAAATCGTACTCTTCTGAAGCATTTATCTGATAATCCTTCTCATCTATTTTTCTCTTAATTGTTAACCATTTGACTCTACTAGATACTTGTGTTGATGGCTTTGTGTTCAACAAGGACAGTTTCTTCTCTCTTTTGTAGTTTATTAAATCCTGTATGTTGGGACAAGAATTATAGGTATTGCATTGTTGAAGCACAGAATTGATAACTATTCAATCAGGGAGATGCTGCTCAACCTAGACCTGAGTTTGTATTCTGTGGGGCTATTTTGTAAATAAATAAGTAAATATCATTGTGCTTCCAAGACTTTTCTTTCACCACTCTGTTAATAATTCTAAGTCAGAAAACAATAAAATATTTGTTGATTTTTGCATAAGAATGAACTCACAGGCTTACCTAATCTTCTTTGTTTGAATACCTGGTACCAATAAGAATGACCACCTATAAGATAAGCTCAATATAGTGAAACTCTGACTTTTTCTCTTCTCAGTGATAGATATTTTCAGTGAATTCTTTACATTTTAAGGTGTATATTTAGAAGAAAGAGACCAGAACATGAACTCATGTAATTAGTTTGAAAATCCAATGTTCAGGTGGTGCAAAGTTGGTACAATTTCAAACCAAGCCATTATGTGTTTTCCATTACTATGAAGTATGGCTAAAAATCTCCACATCACACTTGCTTAATTTCACATGATAAGTTTCATGTCACTATAAAAAACTTTTAAAGTAGAACATAAATTACAAATGAGAGGGCAGAATAAGTCAAGAGATAAAGCTGTAGGAAAGTCTGCAATGAAATGGTCTAAAAAACTAAAATGAAAACTATGGAAACCCATTGATCAGATCCACTCATGTGAGGTTCATTTTTAATGCTGAAACAATTAAAAATGGCTACCTAGTAATCAGGACTAAGGCAAGACTAGTGGCTCATGGCTGGGACCCCCTCTGAATTACAAGTTAAATTAAATGCTACTTTATAACCCAATTATTTATGTAAGAAGAGCAGAAAATTGCAACCAAAGAGCAAATCACCCAACAAAATTGCCAAAGATAATGGGGTTATTTGGTTATTTATCATAAGGAAATTGGCCTTAAGGCAATACTGTACCAGCATTAGCAGCTAGATCAGCTTTAAGACTTCAGGGAGGACGGAGAAGGAACTCTCTACCTCCCTTACCTCAGTACTATCCAAGTTATGAAATGGATAAGCCTTTGTTGTGGGAACTGTCTTGGGCACTGCAGGATATTTAGTAGTATCCCAGACTCTTCTAGATACCTGTAGAACAACCCCAGCACACAACACCTCAAAAAAAGTTGTGACAACCAATATATACCCAGACAGCATGAAGTGTCTCCTGAGGTATGAAAGTATCCTCAGCTGAGAATCACAGGGAATGAGACCAGTACTTGAGAATATATTCATTCACCTTTTATCAGTGGTTTCTGCAAAAGCTCCTAGATTGTGTTGTAGTGGAGATGTTAAGAAATTTTTGTCAGTCTAGTACCATGTGTAAATATTTGCTCATCACTGCAAACTACTTTTAAGAATTTTGTTGTTTGCAGTCCCGTGAGCTACACCCCTGGCCCTTCCTTCCTTACCTTTTCTTACTGCTCTCCTGGGAGAACATTTAACCTGGTGTTAATGTGTCTTTAACACTTCTAACAATTTTTAATCTCTCTAGTTTTATAAATAGAGATCAGATCTCAGGGTATGATGATATATCTCCAAATGTCTTAGTTACTTTTCTGTCATTGCTGAGACAAAATACCCAACACCCAAAGTTAAAGGAGGAAAGCTTTATTTAGCTCACAGTTTGTGGAGGTTTCAGTCCATAACTGGCTGGCTCCCACGCAGGTGGCATGGCAGAAGGTTAACAGTTCATGGCAGTGGAAGATACCAAAAGCAGCAAGAGAGGAGGTGACCCAGATTCAAAGACCCAATCCAAAAATGGGCGTTTCCACAGTGATATATGCACACCCATGTTTATAGGGGCAGTTTGTAATAGCTAAACCTTGAAAGCAACCCAACTGCCAATCAACCAGTGAATTGATAAAAAGATGTGTTCTTTTTAATTTACTGGGGTATTAATCAGCCACAAAGAAAGGTAAAATTGAGACATTTATAGCTAAATGGATGAACCTTGAGACCATAACCTTAAGTGAACTAAATTGGACACACAGATGTAAACATTGCATTATCTCTCTGGTACGAGAACTGAAAATGTAAATAGGAACATAAATGTACAATAGATGCTGAGAAATAGGAAGAAAGTGGTCAAAAGGAAAAGGGAAATAGGGGGAGGGAGGGGAAAGGAAGGAAAGGAAAGAAAGAATGACAAAAGAAGGATAAAATGAAAAACAATCTTTGTAAAAGGGGAGGGGAAGGGGGTTTGAAACGAGGGGATAGAAATAGGGAAAAAAAGGAAACAAGATATATCATGTACAGATACTCATTTCCTGTAATGAATGAGGTCATTATATACACCTAAACTGTACCAATAAACTTAAATTTAAAATGAAAAAAGGGAGGAGGACAGACCAAGTCTCTTTCCGTCCCTCATAGTGTATGCAAGGCTACCAGCCCTAGGGAAGGTATAGCAATCACATCCTTAACCCCAGCATTAGACCATGAATCAATCACAAACTCTAGATTCAGCCATCCCTGAAAAGCCCACCCCTGTGACCACATGAGACTGTGGGGAGACATCCAGACACGAAGTATAACACCAACAAATGCTATCTAGCCAGAATGTTAAAATTGTTCTTGCTGCCAGTATAAAGGTATTTTAATTACCTTCCAGGTAATCCTGAGTTTCCATCCATTAATGGGAATAGTATAAAGGCTTTTTTCTAAATAAATTTACTTCCATTAAAAAGGAAAATGGCTTCAAATGGTATTAAATAAAGAAGATGCACATGGCATATAAATTATGAAAATTTTTAAAAGTGGGGTCTGCGGGTTTAGCTCAGTGGGAAAATGCTTGCCTGGTATGTGTGAAGTTCCTGGGCTCCATCCCCAGCATCACAAAAGAGAGGAATATTTTCTTCCTTGCAAGTCAATGTTACCTAGTGTGATTATGGGAGTCAATGTTATCTAACATTATGTACCACTGAGAATCATATGCACATCACCAGGGCCCAGTTTTTCCTTCTTAGGGACACTCTCCTAATTTATTGGTAGATTTATCTGATTTGTGCGGGAAGGGTTGGTCACCACACACAGGTTACTCTGTTAAGAACATGTCCAATCAGCATCTTCTCATAGTGTTTTGGCCAGAAAGAATGCTTATCAACGTCTTGTGTATTAAGCAGTTTCTGCCCCACTAGCTGTCCCATAGGCTTTAGGGCATGATGGCCTCCATGTGATTTTTGTGCTATGATAGTACCTGTGCCTCCTGAACAAGCTCTCATGTATGAATGCTATGAGATAAATGAGGTAAGTAGTCAGCATGCTTGGAAATAAGGCTTCGCTTTCTTTGAGACTAAATATCTATGTCCTTTAATAATTTGCCTGTAGGTAAACGTTTCTCTCTCCCTATAAAGTGGTGTTTGATTCTGAATTATCATGGTGGTGAGAACTCACAGGAAACCTCTTCCCGTAACAATTCTAATTTCATTTCCCAGGCTCTGGAGGTTCATAAAGTTCATCTAGGAGGACTTGTGTGAAGGGGAGGGAAACACTGCATTTAATAAGGTCTACCTCATCCTGGTAACAGTTGATAAAATTCCAATTATGTGCTCTAATCTTTGACTTACTTGAAGGTATTTGTGCCATTCTGTTTGGGCTACACAAAATCCTAGATCACACACTGACTGCTATTTAACTATTGCTTCAGATTTTGGACAGTTGTGTGTAAAATCTTATATGAAGGGGTTACCAATTCCCCAGTGGCCTCCAGCATCTCTTGGGAAGAGGCAACAAGTGAATGAAACTGACATTTAGGTGCTAAAGAGGCAAGAAGTCAGGACTTTCAAATAGGTTGTCACTGGCTCAAGACCAAACAGCAAGCAGGCTACAGAGAGATTTGAACCCAGACAATCTGGATATATAACTAGTGTAGGGAGTAACAGTACTCTAAAATAGCTGCCTGGTGGTGAATAAAATCAGACAACTATACTTTTGGGTAATATAAGGGGAAAAGGAAGTAAATGGTTAATTAAGGAGACAAACCTCTGGATTCTCTGAGAAAAGGAAGCAGGACACATGGTAAACTGGAGGAAACTGGTAAGCTGGGGGAAAGAGACCCAGGCAAGTTCACAAATTCTACCATTTGGACATTGTCCGCTTGCTGCCTGAGACACACTTCTGCGAGGGCCTCCTTCCCATACTTCAAAGTCCTAGGAAAACCAAATGCATACACTTTAGCACAGAGAAGTACACATTTCTTAGGTGCACAATCTCCATCCACCTACTTTGTGATTTCAGTCAGGTACCCGTACCTTAATTCCTCCTAGCACAGGACTTATGGCCTAGTACTTATTTTCATGGCTATTTTAAACTACAGAAAATGATGGTCTGTAAAATTCCAACGTGCTGCAAAGGTGACACAAGGTTTAAAATCCATACTAGAGCCTGAAGTTTTTCTTTCCTTTAGGAATGTTTGGTTTTTGCCTCTCCTCACCAATTTGTTTTCCTTTACTAAGTTACACTCCAAGTAACTTAGAAGCAATTTTGCATTCAAGCTCTGTTTCTCCATTCCCCAAACCCAGAGAAAAGGCAACCTGATGCTCCAAATTCTATCTAAAACAAATTGCAAAAGAATGGGGGAAAAAATGATTGCCTCTAGAAGTAGAAGAGAGGTTGTGTGAGGCAGAAAGAGATGTACTAGAAAACTCACCTCAATTTTCAAAGCCTCTGAGGGCTCACTGGACTGTCTGTACTTTGAGGTAAATTCCAGTCTTCTGGTTTCTTTCTGCTTTCCATACCTAGTATAATTGGCCCTCTATTCTGCTTGGGTTCTGCACCCATGGATTCCCTATGGATAAAAAAAATTTGAAAAGATTGTGCTTGTACTGAACATGTACAGACTTTTTACTATATCATTATTTCCTTAACAATTAAGTATAACAATCATAGCATTTACATTGTATTAGGTATTGTAAGTCATCTAGAGATGATTCAAAGTATATAGGGAGTTGTACATGTTCACATGCAAATACTACACCACCGTATATAAGGGACACTAACATCCACAGATCTAGGTATCCACAGCAGATCCTGAAATGAATCTCCCACAAATACTAGAGGAAAACTGTATATAGCTACAGACCACAAAGAAGAAAAATATTTCCCTTAAACTGAATAGCACTGCTAATACACCTTTTACTCTTGCAAGGATAAATTTGGTATCTCTTGGATATTCCGGTGTTCCCAGTCCGTGAAGCAGCGAGTCCATTTACACTGAATATGGGTCTCTTCACTGGTCTGATAATTTAGCCTGGGACATGGCACAGTAATTGTGAGCTTTTCCAGGAAATAGTCTGGTTCAGCATCCAAGTTTCTGCAAACCAAGCCAGACTAAGTCACAGATGCCAAATGCTAAGGTTTCTTAAAGGCTCTTGCTCTCTTAGAAAACTACAAAGTAGAGGCTTATCTTAGTTGTTACTCTACTTCAGTCTCCTGTCTTGTATCTTCCTAGACTTTGCTCTACCTATTTCTCTGACTGGAGTATTATATTAGCCAGAGGATGGAACAGATACTGGTGTATGAGTTTACTAAATGGTTCTTTTCATTTGTTTTGCTTTCTTGGGCTTGGATATTTTCTGGGATTCCTTAAGTTGGAGGATACATGTGACTAAGCCCTGGCCAATGAAATGTGGGCAGAAGGAAGATCCTTAATTACCATGCTTTTTCTAGGCACATAAGAATTACCTATCTCTCAATAGTTATAGGTTACTAACAAATACAGAACAAAAATTTATTGCAGGAAAATCAAAGTTAAAAGGAACAAAATGAAAGGAACAAAATCTGAGTTGTAACTCTTTAATAGGTGGTGTTTAGCATATGGTTATTACGGCATGTATTGCACGTATACTGTGGTAGTCTGAGTAATGCTCCTTTCAAAGGTGTCTATGCTGGAATCCCAAAAACATGTGAATATGTTGCCTTACATAGCATAAGCACTTTGCAAAGATGATTAACTTGAGAATCTTGAGATTATCCTGGATACCTGGATAGGCTCAGTGTAGCCGTCAGAGTCCTTATAACATGGAGATGGGAGTATGCACCTAAGATGAGAATTGGCATGGTATAATTTAAGATTTAATCAGCTGTTCATCACTGTCTTTAGACATGGTAGAGGGGGTTATTGTAGAAACTGGAAAAGGTAAGGAGACGAATTTTCTCCCTACAGCCTCCAGAACCTTGATGCTACCCCAGTGAAGCTGTATATAATTGTAAGATGGAACTGTAAGAATGGTAAGACAGTAAATTCACATTGTTTTCAGCCATTAAATTTGTGGTAAGATGTTATAGTTGTAGTAGAAGAGTAAAACATAGTCCTTTTGGCTTTTTCTATGGCCCTTTTTTTATATTCTCCTTTATATTGCTGTCTAAGTCAACTGAGGTAAAAATGAGATAGTCCTGTGGATAATTATAACAACAGATATTATGTACTGAGTGCTAACCATGGGCCTTCTGTTACACCTATTATTGTCCAGTGGCTATATTATTTACTATTTAAAAATCTACCACATAGATTATATATTTAAGTATACTGTGTAAATTTTTATGGTTTATGACTGATATACACAAGCGGTTCATCATAGCACATTTTACACTACGTTCCAAATACCCCATTAAAATCTGATTCAGAAAACATTTAGCATAAATAAAATAGTAAGCACCATTTAAAAATACTGCACTTATAATACATATTTACACTTTCTTGGGCAAAATGGGCACTTTTTATGTGTAGCTATGACTTTAAAATGGACCAACAAATCAGGTCAAATTTACAGAGATTTTGTATGTAGAATCATGGCTGTACTGTGTAAAATAAGCACAGTAACAAAATAAAGCAACCTATTATTTTTAAAAATTTTTTTTTTATTTTAAAGAGTAAAACAAGGATAACATAATAATAGGGGGTCTTACCAAATTACAGACAAAGTGGTAGGAAATTATCAATGGTTATTGTTTTACATATTGTTATCTACAAGATAGTTTCTCAGGAAAACAAATAAACAAATAATAGTGAGTTACAGACAAAAGAGGTAGGAGATAATCAATAGTTGTTGTACTATACTTAGGTATCTTCAAAGTGGCTTCTAAAGAATATAAATAGAACTATATATGAGTGACCTATTGAATAATCATTCAATAATTCTCAATGGTTGTTGTAGGAAAAACATAATAATAAACATGCATCCATTTATAAAATAGGATAGGAACAATACAAACATTAGAGAGTTATGGATAGATTAGTAGGAAAATATCAATGACTGCTGTAATACATGGTGGTATCTTCGAAGTGGTTTCTCAGGAAGACAGAGATACACAAGAAGGATCTAACAAGTAGTTACAGCCTAAGGGTTGTTAAAAATCAAGTGAGCCATCTGGGGCGAAAGCCATTTTTTGTAGCGGTTTTCTCTTCAGCCTCCCATCGCATTGGGACCCCACAACCACTTAGTGTCCTCTCCCCAACTGTCAGCACAGGCAGAAAGAATCCTGCTGCAGACCTCTCCTGGGCTCCACCACAGCCTGTACTGTCAGGGGAAGAATGGCTTCCAGGGAGTCTCTGCAGGTATTGTGCAAGGTCCTCCTGGTTTACAGCTTCCGAGCGGCTCTCATAACCCCAGTCCACAGGACCTCTGACTCCTTGGGCTTAGTCTGCATTCTCATGTTCTCCTAGTCCTTGTTCAGCAGCTGCTCCTCCACTGACTCTGGACCTTTCTGGTTCCCAATGGCAGGAGCAAGAGTGGCCCGTTGTATGGCATGTATTCCCAGGGGTTTTTCCATGTTTGAATGATTCACACACGTCCGTGGGTGGGCATCTGCAGCCGGTGCATGGTGGGCCAATTGTGTCATTGTTTCTCTGTGTCATGATAGTTCTCAATTGAGCAGCGGCAGCGAGCCTAAGGGCAGGCGTGCAACAGCGCTCGCTTCTGCATGGCTCCCCCTGTGCCGGGGCCCTCCCTCTGGTGGCCTACCAGGCAGGAAGTTAGCCAGCCGGAAGACCAGCGCTCCCCGCCGGTGGCTCCCCGTGTGCCGGAGGCCCTCCCTCTGGGGGCCTAACAGCAACTTAATATGAGCTTCCCCTCATTGTATTATAATACCTTGTAATGGACGGAAGTTATACATAGTACTTTTATATAGTATATTTTTGCATACAACTTGTTAGGTCATTTTCAATAATCTTATTTTATTCATGGAACTGTTCAGACTTCCCAGCTTGAAAATCATTTAGACAACTGAGCTATTGTAAGGCATCACAAAGAATTTTAGCTTTCTAAAATAGAGATGTCTGCTCCTGTGTCCAGAAAAAGGTGGAAAGCCAGGGCTATTTCCTAATATTACCCACTCTGCTCATTTCACACAGGGACATCTAAATATTCAAGGGGAAAGTCCTGACTCATTCTGTGTGTCTTTAGATTTTTAAATTCCTTAAGTCTGGACTTCTTCATTTATGGTGAAGAAATATTCCTGGCCTGTCTGTCCAGCAGAGTTATTGGAGAGTGAACCAGCCCAGTTCATATGTATGAATATACTGAGAGAATGAATTCCTATCAAAATGAAAAAGGAGTTTTGTCCAGCTTTAATCATAAGAGAAAACTCAAATATTTAGCTACTAAAATATGAATCATTTGAAATAGCAATGTGAAGTGCTTAAGCAAAAAGAAACTAATATGAAAATTGGTTTTATAACTTTTTGGTTTAAGAAGGTGGTTTTCTCTGCTGTGTTGAGAGCCTGGGTGGAGAAGCCATATAAAGCTGCTTAAGCTCTCCCTAGGCCTTTATTTACACCTGGCTCACCTTTGTGATATCCTGGATTTCTTGGTTATATCCAGGTTTTGAGATAAGGAAAAACTTAGAGGATTACATCTCACTTAGCACCCTTGCTATCTTCTCCCAATATCAATACGTATTAAAATTATCTCATGTACTCCTTCTAGCAACCCCTGGAACTGAGTCAGAGGACACATTTCCTCTTAGCCACTCCAGAGCCAATTTCTAGCATTTGTTCAGGGGAAGATAATGGTGGAAATTTCAAGTTCCACAGGAAGCTGGGAATACTGAAATGAGGATTAGAGTTCTTCCCCAGTAACCGGTCCCTGACATAAGACAAGCACTGAGTAAATGTCTATTAAATGTCAGCTGAAGACAGAGGCCATATCTGAGGTAAGTGTACAAAACCAAAACAGGGGGTAAAGTTGTCACAGAAAGTAGGAGGAAAAGACTGAAGAGGAGAAAGGAGAAATTACTACAGAAACTGCGCTACCCTTAGAGTACTTATCATTCTCATAGTGAATTAACAAGGCAGTGAAATCAAATGTTGAATGTAATTTAAAAGCCTATGAGACAATAAAGATAGAGATTTATTAGAAATTGGAATCTTTATTCCAAACTTAATTAGATTAAGCCAGATTACCTAGTCTAAGTCCTGGCTCTATCACTTATCAGTTGTGTCACTTTAGTCATATTCCTTATCTTCTCTACTTCAGCTTCCTCATTTGTAAGATGGGAATAATAATAGTTCTACCCTGAAGATGCTGTGAATATTAAATGAGTTAATATATGTGAAAGCATATAATAGTGTCTGGAATTTATTACTTATTGTAGTAGGCTGATAATGGCTGTCTAATGTATGTCTAAATCTGATCCCTGTGTAATAAATTGTATGTCAATGTGACTGGGTCATGATGCCCAGATATTTGGTCAAAAATTACTCTATGTGTTTCTGTGAAGGTGTTTTCTTGGCTGAAATTAATATTTAAGTGGGTGGATTTTGAGTAGAGCAGAATAACCCCCATAATGAGGGTGAGCATCTCCAATCCCCTGGAGTTCTTAATAGAACAAACAACGAACTCCTGCTGAGCACAAGGAATTCTGCAGCCAACTAAATTTGGACTTGGACTGCAGCTCTAATATTTTACATATTGCTCCATAGATCCTCACTCATAGAGTCATACTAAAAATTAATTTTCATTATAGATCCAAATAGAGATAATTCTCTTTCCATTGCTTTCATGGAGACTGGTACCCCAAGATTACCTTGCTCCACCCTGGAGCAGAGAGTATAACTCAATTCTGGCCCAAAGAACTCTTTCTTGACCCCTAGAGTTCCCTAGAAAGTGGTTTGAGGCTACCATGATACCAAGAAAGAGCACCATCAACTTTTTCATTTTTAAGAGCCAAAGGAGACGCTACCAAGTCCCAAGTGAGTTTTGGGTCTTAAGGCCAAAGTTTCTAGACAAAGCTTGGCTTTATTTTTTACCCTGATTCTGATAATGGCTTCAGATAGTCTGGTACATACTTGTGAAGGGGTTGCTTCAGCTTAGCATCATTCCAACATCTAAGGCGGTATATGAAAATGAAGACCCAGTTGGTCACAACTTTTTTGATAAAACTGTCCAGGCTAGTTGCTTCATTTGTTTTACATCTGTTCACTAAATGCTATAGGATGAGGTATATTAACCTCTCATCATCTGTACAACCTTTCATTATTATTTCTATGTGGCTATACTTCCTAGATTATTTTTTGAATAAGCTCACTACTTTTACAATAGTTTGCTCTAAATAATTAATAAATTCATGATTTTAATGCAATGTAACACTCCTGTTCCTCAAATTCTCATGTACATATTGATACCATAGAAAATTGCCCTGAAAATTTTTAATATTCCACCTACCATTATGGATTACACAAGCATTATAGAACACAAACATTAACATTGTGGGTATATATACTGGGGGATTGCTGAACTGGGGCTGCGTGGCAGAAGGGATTGGAAACTTAATTCTACTTACTACTAATGATATTAGCAGTGGGTGAAGATGACACACCAGATTCCATTCACCCCAAGCTCTTTTTATCCCAACACCCTAGGGGAAAAGAGCTCCTTTCCTATCCTTTGGAGTACAGGAGGACTGAATTACTTCCTTCTTGGGTTACAGAAGACAAAGGACAAGATGGCCTTAAAATGATAATGACTACAAGTTAAACTAACCAAAAACATCTGTAGACACTCAGCTCAAGCATCCAAGCCATGAAGCCTTCTCAGTCCAGTCACAGTGGACGAGGCAGGCAAATGGTAGATACAGGTTGTTCAAGAAATCTGAACAATTCATTAAGAGTTGCTTCATCACCTCATTTTATTTTCTTACTCGGGCATTGAGAATTTAGGGCTCAGTCAGAGGCACGCAGGTGGGCCTATCCCATTCAGTGATTGGAATCCTGGAGACTTCTGCCAGATCTGAGCTGTGGATGGGGTCCTGTGAGAAGCATCTGTGAGAAAGGAAACCCACTCAGCTGTGGAGACTCTAGGTAGGCACAACACTTCTTTTGGTCCAGTTTCATTAATAAGCACCGTATCTATGACCTAATCACATATCAGGTTCTTCTTGGTTGCTGTTTATTCTCCTATCAAGTAGCAAAACTCTGCTCTGGCCTTTCTTCTTTATGCTGGTTTGACTTCTGTTCTACCATTTATCCCCTCTGGACTGAGTCTTCTTGGGGAAGTGGCAGAAAGGGGGATACTCCCTTGTTTCACTTAGGATTCAGAAGCATCTCCTGGAAAAAGTAGCTGAGTTATATTCACCCCAGTCTTTGGAAATGATAACTACCTCTCAGATAACTCCTGCATCTGTCTGTCTGCTTACCCATTGAAGCCTCAATGCACCTTACCTGTCCTAGAAACCATCCCCTAAGAAAGCACCCCTTCAGGGCTACTTTGTCTGGACAAATTTTATTGCCTTTTAAATCATCACTTGTAGAAACATTTTATAATGTTAGTAACTTGGTTCATTTATATGAAAAGGTCAATATTAGTAAATGCCATTTTCCCTGGGTCTCATCTAGTCTGTAACATGAAGTTCTATAATTGCAAGTCACACTTTGTGGTACTCAAACAAAGAATAAATGGGGCTACATTGAAATGATTATGAGAAAATGCAAAAAGTACGTGAAAATTGGCACTGAACTTTCTCTTCTAGTCTATTTTGCTTGTTTAATAAAGCATCTAAAGCAAGGAATTAAAAAGTAATGATATGATAATGTCAGTTTACATCTAGTGGATCAACAATGGCCATAAATCTAAATTTAATTTTATATTTAATAAAACCCTCCACATTCCCTGCATTAGAGTCCAGCAAACTGATTTGCTCCATCCGAATTGCTTTTCTTGCACGTTAAGCTGAGTACTGTATCTAATCATCTGCTTTGGTGCCTTCCAGATATAGATAACTTCAAAACTGCCTCAAAATCATCCCAGTTGATAAATCTTGTTATCCTTTTTATATGATTTATGTTGATGCTGCCTTTAAAACTTTATTCTTAATTATCTTGGCTGCCTTAGAATTTATAAGTTAGGCCACCTAAAAGGTGTCAGTCACTGTTTGATTTAGCTCTGAGCTTCCATCTCTGACAGTGTATGCTTTAGCTTCAGGGAGACGCCACAGTTAGATTTCTATACTTTTCCTGTGTTTGGTTTTTAAACTATTTGAAAGTAAAAAGCTCTGTGCAGAGCATCTTCTAGTACGAGCGATGAGCACTGCCTTAAAGATGGTGAGATGTAGCGGAGCAGAGAATGGAGCCAGAGATATAGTAGAGCTTTTGACTAGGTTTCTATTGAAGATTCTGGAATAACTTGGGGCTGGAGTTCTGGCTGCACAGGTCTAAGGCCAACATCCTCTTTCCGCCTCCATGGAGCTGGCAACAGGGAGTGGTTAGATTTAGAAGGTTCTTATATATTTAATTCAAGTCTGGCCCTTCTCCCCCCATGACTTAATTCCAATCCCTTGAGTTACTATCTTTTATTTTTTATATCTTCTTTAGTATTAAGTGCCACTGTTTTCTCCTGGATCTTCAAATTTGCAGTGTGTCTACTCATCATGTTCCATTAAGCTCCCTGCCACCCAGCCCTCCCACTGCCAGCACTCAAAAGATCCATCTTCCTGTCTTTTACTAGCCCTGTTCTGCAATCCCCTGAAGTCACAGTGATTTGGGTTTCCTCAGCATTGTGTAAATTATAACAGGTTCTCAGAAAACATGTGCTGAATACAGAATGAATTTGCAACATTAAGTACTCAGACCAGGTGGCTTCTAATGCTCTTTTTGACCTAACTATTCATTGAATTTTAATAAATTTTTAATGTTTTAGGCCAGCCAAACTATACATATTAGGTGGTCTCTCAGGGGTAAAAGGTCCAGATTTGGGTGGAGAATAACATATTCTTGGTTAGTTTAGTTTGGGCAATGCTGCCATCTTTGCTGCTTCTGAAGATAATGTGATCTACAAAAAGAAGGCAGAATCAGAGAGCTCTGTGCTTAAACTTAGATTCCACTAGATTTTAATAGATGTGTGAGCTTGAGCAACTCAGTCTCTTCAGCATCTTTAAAATCAGAACAAACCCCCCTCTCCACAAAAAACTAAAAGGATAAATAAGCATAGGAATGCTTGGAGTCCAAGAATATCATAGAAATCAGTAGTACAGTAATGAATGTAATGAGCTGAGCACAGTTTCAAACAATATTTCACTGAATGAAGTGAGTAAACTTCCACTACTTTATGCTTAAAAAAATATGCTGCTTGTATATAATTACATGCCTATAATTGTAGCCCTCTGGGAGCTGACATAGGAGGGATATAAGTTTAATCCCATCCTGCACAATTTAAAGACCTAGCAAGGCCCTGTGTCAAAGCAAAAATAAAGGCTTGGGATATAGCTCAGTGTGAAGGCCCTGGGTTCAATGCCCAGTACAGCACACACGTGTACACACACACACACACACACACACACACACACATGCACCAAAAAAGGAAATTAAAAAAAAAGAAATTAACCAAACAACAACAATTTAATAAAAAACCTCCACAGTAGATTGACCTGGTCTTGCTCCTGAAATATCTAGAGACAGTCAGTGCAGCTAACAATCAGACTCATAGTTAATGACTCGAGGCCACACCGCACCCAGTTTCTATTGAAAGCTACTTAAAACCACTGATCTTTACTCCTGTTCTGGGTAATGAGATAACATAGAAATCCATTTGCTCTTGCCTAGTGTGAGAATATATACAGTGAAGTTCACATACCTCATATTTTAGCACTTTACTGTACTGAGCCCTTAATTGGCCTGCCTTACTTCATCAACTATTGTAGTATTTTCCTAGGATTTATTTGGAGGAAAATCAGTCAGGTCTTTGTTCCTAGCTGGGCCTGCTGTGCAGTTCTCTGGGGACATGGCCTGCATATGGGGCTCCAGTACAGCGCAGGCTTCATGAGCACAGAAGGAGAATCTCCATCGGGGAACAGGGGGGGAGCGCAAGAGCTGTGCATGCATGTTTTATAAAACCTGTTTAGGTTGTTTGGCTTGTAAAATATTAAAAAGAAAGGGTCAGATGAGCACAAGATGCCCTAAGCCCAAATTATGGAAACAGCTAGTCAAGGAAGTATTTTGGATAGCTCAGTTTTGTTTTAAATTTCTATAACCAATCTCTTTGGATTAACATTATTACTTTAATATAATGAGCTTTATTTTTAAATCATAAAATATGGTTTTGCAGAAAGAGAAAAATCAACTCAAGGGATCTATTTTTTGTACTTATCTGCCCTAGGTAGGTTAAATGATAGGTTAGATGAACCCTTTTAATAAAAACTTTAAATGTATCATGAATTTACATTGTGTTAAGGAAGGAAAATTGGCTAGTTAGGGACATGCCTCAGTCACTACACAGCTGTGTTACCTAGAGCAAGACATTTGACCTCTCTGGCTTCAAATTCTTCCCTATTTAAATGTGTCATTAGACCAAACCAACAGAGTTCAAATTATGCTTTTTTTTTTTTTTTTTTTAATGAAAATGCCAACAGAATTCAGATGCCACCATCCTATCCCCCATAAACACAGATATTTACAATCAGAGCAACTCCACACCTATTTGTTTAAACAGAAAAGAAGCTGTGAATATAATGACTACAAAAATATGCTTTAGATTCAAATTAATAGTTTGAATGTCTATTTCACCACCCTGTCGAAGGTTATATAAGCCTGTTTCCACACCTGTAAACATATTGTGATTATTAACAATGTGTTAATGATGATGATTAATTTTATTAACCATAGTTACAGAGGAAGGGGGCTTAATAGGAGTAATGCAAAATGCATGCTATAGTATCTGGCACATGGTATCTACCTAATAATGTTATGATATTTGCAGAAAAGATTCTGAAACCTGGAAATGGTTTGAAAGTCAATGCACTAATCTTTAAAATGCCTTCTGATTTTACAATTCCTTTTTGTAAAAAGCAATTCTTGTGACCCAACAGAAAGGAGCCACTGATTGATGGGATTTCACTGACTCTGGCTTCCAGTGAAGCTTGCTTTCCAAGCAGGCTTTGTCGTAAATTCTATTCATGAATATACCTATTACTCCTATCTATCTGTCTACCACCTATCACTTCTATCTATCTGTCTATCAATTATCAGGATTATTAAGGTAAAATTTACATGTGGTAATAGTCAATGTTTTTTGTGTATAGCTTTATGACTTCTGAGAAGTGCATACAACCACATTGCCACCATCACAATCAAGATACAGTTACATGATTCCAAGCATTGCTCTCCTGCCTTCACTGTCAGTTGCCTCATCCTACTTCAGTCTCTGGCAACCACTGATGTTTCCTATCCTGACGGTTTTCCTTCCCTAGAAAGTCGTGCAAATGGAATACCCAACAGATAGACTTTTCAGCGTGCCTTCTCAATCTTTTCTCCATTCAGAGTCATCCAAGTTTTATATATATATCATAGCTTTGTACTTTACATTACTGAATAGCATTGTGTTATGTGATTATACCCTAGTTTATTCACTAGTTGATAAATTATGAAAAAAATTGCAATAAACATCTGAGTGGGTATATGCTCAACTATCTAGAAGAGAGATGATCTGGGGTGTGGCTCAGTGTAGATCATGTGCTTTGCATACACAAGTCACTAGGTTCAACCCCCAGCACCCCAAAACAAAACAAAACAACCAAAACAGAACCATAAGAAAACCCCACATAAAAACCCCATGAATATCTAGGAATGAGCTTGCTGGGTTGTATGGGGATGTGTTTTTCACTTTGCTAGACAGTGCTCCATTTTGTTTTCCCAGGCAGCTGTACCATTTCACACTCTTGTCAGAACTTTAGGAGAATTCTAGTTATTTCTTATCATAATTTGCTATGGCTGTTATAAAAATGTTCACAAACTTGGTGGTTTAAATTTATAATCTTTAGCTCTGGAATTCATATGTGTGGTTCTCATGAGGCCCAAAAGAAGGTCTCAGCAGGCTGCATTCCTTTCTGGAGGCTCTAGGGACAATCTGTTTCCACTTTCAGCTTCTTGGCTTCCTCCTTTCCTTGGCCCTGTGGCCTCTTATCTCCAAAGCCAGGAGTGACTGGTTAAGTGTTTCTTATGAAGCCTCATTTTGATATTAAATCTTTTTCCTCACTCTTCCAAAGTTAAAGGATCCTTCTGAATATACTGGCTACTTGGGTAAATCAGGTTAACCTGTAAAGCCAAGTGATTAACAAATTTATTTCTTTTTCCTCCTTTGATGTAGCATGTCATATTCTAATTTCCTTGAGATTGTGATGCAGATTTCTGTGAGCAGCATTATTCTGCCTACCACAATCTACAACCTCACAAGCACATGATATTGTTGATCAAAAAAATTTAAATCATTCAGATGGTTGTATGGCAGCTCATTAGGGTTTTAATTTGCATTTCCCTAATGACTAATAATGTTGAGCATCTTTTCATGTATACTTCTTTGCCATCTTATATCTTTTTTGGTGTTTGAAATATTTGTTTAAATCTATTACTCATTTTTAAAGCTAGGTTGTTTTTCTTATAGAGCTTGAGAGGTCTTTATATGTTTTGTATTCTTTATATATTCTGCAGTCCTTTATCAGATATATATTTTGATAAGATTTTCTACAAGTCTATGGTTTTTCTTTTTCATTTTTAAGGGTTTTTGAAGAAAATATTTGAATTTTGATAAAGTATGTTTTATGATTTATAACTTTTATGCCCTGAGAACTCTGCCTAACCCAAAGTCATAAAGATTGTTCTCTGTTTTCTTTTAGAAACTTCTAAGTTTTAGATTTATTTACACATGGGTTTATTATTCCTTTTGCATTAATCTTTTATACATACACAGATGTTAAATTATTCTGGTATTTATTTTGTTAAAAATAATTCATTTAATTTTTGCCTTTACATTATTTCTTTTATTTATGAAAATTCTTGAGAGAAAGTTTTTCAGTTGTACTGGGTCTTTATTACTTCAGAACTTTCCGTCTATTTTTGATTTTTCATTACCTCTGTGGTAATAATAATCTACTCTTGATAAAATTGGAACATTTATTCATTGCAGATCAGGTTAGACATTATAGCAAGAAGATCAATATGCATCTCAGATTTATGATGAATAATTGATTTCTCACTGCTGTAGTACAGCCCCCCAAATATGATTATGTATTTAGCTAATAATGGAAACTAATTAGCAGAATTCTATTTCATGCTCATTTGTACCTGCAAACAATTTCTTCCTATTTAAGACTGTTTCATCTGGCCTGCCTGATGTAATTTTCCTCAGGAACACCGTATTGATGACCATCACTCAACCACACCTACATAATATGATGAGCTCTTAATCACTCCTCTCTCCTGGTCCAGTGACCACATTCCATGATCCTGGTAATGCACTGACATAGATGACTTGGATGACTTCTACATCATTTGTGAAAAACTGGCTTTGAGTGACTGTCATAATTTACTTACGGTAAGATTAAAAGCATGAGAGCTGGGTATTCTTGAAACCAGTATGTGTATATTCACATATTTTTGACACTTACTGTTTGTGAACATTTATTTTAAGGAACTTATTTATGTGGGGTGAATAGAGCAAAAAAGACTCCAAATGCCTACTGATTTAGAATTCAGTGGAAATAGTCTTTTACACAGGAATCAAAAATGATTGCCTCAAACTGAAAAATAATTGGCTTATCCAGATCACAGACTGTTCTTTTGGTTTGAATATGTGATGCCAAAGTTTTGGAATCAGCTTGAAGTTGTGTTTTAATAGGGACAGGCGTAAGAATTGATTTAGCCAATGGTGAGATGAATGGCTGTACTTTCATTCCTGCATCACTGACTTAGGTCTCAAATGAGAAGTAAGGAAGCAGTCACTCAGAATTTGTGCTTTGAGATACTTCATTGGCTACCTGGAAATAGGATCAACCACTGAGCCACAGATCCAAAATTCCTGATGTGAAAGTACAAAAATGGCACACAAAAACTCTAAAAATGATAAACTCTTTCAATTATCTGCCTCTAGGAGATTTATTGATAATAGTTGCCAAACATGTTTGAACGTGAAATTCTTATGTTCTCAGAAGGTGTAGTAATAGCTTATGGAACGGGGTTCTGCGGAACACCACTTTGGGAAATGATCAAAAATACTGACCACTGGAAAGGTGCTTAGAGGCCATTCATTTATGCTATTGCTTCTCACTGTCTGAATTACTGATAGAAGATGCTGATTAACCTTAATATTGTTAAGATTAAGTACAACATTGTACCTGTAAGTTCTTAGTGAAATATACAAAAACCCCCTCTGATTTCTGTGCAACTGGCAGATGCCCTTTCCTCTTTTGTGGTCCTGATGTTCTGTATCCTCTCTCATCCTGCTGTCCATAAGGAATAGAAGTTATTTATACTTCAAAATGAACATAGTAAGATGTATTTTTGGCCCTATCAGAAGTGTCCGTGGAGAGTGGGAAGTGTCCGTGGATGTTGCCCTTCCTTCTCTGCTAGTCTTGGGGCCAAGCGATGTTCAAGATAGTTATTCTAGATTTTATAACATCAAGGGGATTCTGTGGAATGTATGGTCTTGGGTGCTTTTAGCTTGGGAATTTCATATTCTGTGATTTGGGGAAATATTCGACAAGAGGATCTATAATGGTCAGTGGAATCCTCATTAATGCTTTCATTTTAAAGGAAGAAGCCTTGAATCTGAAAGAAGTGACATGAGTCATTCAAGAGTTACAAGCCTCACATCTAGGAAAGTGGGTGGGAGAGTAGATGATTCTATGAAATGGTGAGTACCAATACTATTTTCCTCAGATATGAGTGCCACAGGATGGGAAAAATATAGGCAATGCTCATTGCCTTGCAAAGGGACTTAAATCATGTCCTGTCATAATTAAAGACAATAGTGATATTTGACCCAGACAAAGAGGTGTCTCATATATGGAGGATAGGAAGACCTAAGGTGAGGTTAACTGGAAACAGAGACTGCAGACCTGGCTACAAATTAGAGTCACAAGGGCAGGACATAATAAAAGGATACAGTGAGAGAGGGTTGGTCAAGAGAAAGGAATAGGCCATATTGATCCCTAGGTCTCTTCCATCTTGCCGATCCAGAAGATCAGGAGAAAAACCCACTGGTATTATAGTGGTAACACTACTGAGCACTCCCTCAGTCTCTGGGGAGCAACCACACAGATAAGGTTTATAAGGTAGTTGCATAGAACCCCATGTTCTGAGGTACCCAGAATTTTGTTTAGTATTCTATCATCACCATCTTGATATTCTTAAGCATTTTTATACAAGGGCCATGCATGCTCATGTTGTTCAGGAGTCAGTAGTTTATGTAGTTGGCCCCACATGTAGATTTCTGTCATGATGCAATATCATTTTAGGGCCAGAGGATGGAATTGAACCGTGCTGCTGGGGTAGAAGGCCGTACCAGTATAATTGCTCAGTGAGCAAGGGCCAGGGCAGGGGTGATGGGCAGACTAAGCCTTATGGTTCAGTCTTCAGTGTTACATTATCTCAGGCTCCCAAAGATTTTGGTAGCATGCTGGGTTTATCTGTCTGTTTGTCTGTCTTAGTTATTTTTCTTGTTGCTGAGACAAAATACCTAGAGTTAGAGTTATAATACCTAGAGGCCTAGAGTTAAAGAAGGAGAGGTTTATTTGAGCTCACAGTTTGTAGAGGTTTTGGTCCACAGCCAGCTGGTTCCAAGGAAGGGCAGCGTGGTAGAGGGGCATCACAGAGGAGAAACCATCCATGCAGGGCCGGCAGAAGGCAGTCTTCTTTCCGTCCCTTTATATTCTACCCAGGCTACAAGCCTATTCATTGGTACCACCCACACACCTGGTGGGCCTTTCATTACCCACACCAGAACTATACTAAACCAATTTACTTATCACACAACCCTAATGCTAGTATCACACACCCTAATCCAGCATCACACACCATGATCCAGCCACCTCCCAAAAGCCTCACCTATGAGGTGGGCATCTAGATACAAGGCATAATATCATCTGTTCCCTTGTTCTGTCTAGCCCCAAATGAAGTAGCAGAATTTGGGGCTAGCTTTCAGATGTGAACATTTAATGGAAAGAACTTAGAGTGTCCAGTCAAGACTAACATACAGCCTCAGCTTTCTCTGGCTGAGATAAGAAAATGGAGCAGTGTCTTCCTAAAATCAACAAGGGAAGAATAGGCTTGGAGACCCGTAACTTCCATTCTTTAATTTAAGTGTCACATTTACAGAAGAAGAACACTCCCTTAGGAATTCCTCTTTGGGTTGGATAATTTCAAGTCTGGCCTGAGAGTTACGCACAGGAGCAATTAGCAATATGAGTCATGATCCAGGGTGAAATCTCTTTGGTAAGGGAATGACGTTTCTCTTTTTCAGAGCACTTGGCAGCTGAAACAAAATTGCCTGCTGTTTCTGGAGCTGTCTCCTCCTGGGAGATGATATATTGATGTCTGATCGTATCTGTGGGTGTCACAGACCCAGGGTTTAAAGATAAAATTTAAAAACAAACAGCAACTCACTATAGGAAAATGAAATTTTATAATTTCTAATTTACTTGCTGAATAACACATTGCTAAAGTAATCTATTTAGCTCCTTCTTTTAGGGATAATCTTACTATTTTTTAGACTTCCAGTGTATCACTCAAAAGGAGTCAGATAAAATCTGTGGACCAAATTATGTGGTTTTGTTTTTAATAACTTTTTTCCCTTTTTGTTAACATAAAATTATGGTTCTCTGGAGACTTACTAACCTGGAGATAGTTGTTTTGTTTTGTTTTATAGCCTCAAGAAATGTTCTAAGATATATTTTGACAGGACACCACACGAGTGATGCAATTTCTAGCCACAGGGAACAACGGCTCAGTTTTTGTCTGAAACATTTCACATGGCAACTTGATTGGTGCTGCAGTATGATCCTGCGGTAAACTGAAGCTTAGATTCTCCTCAAATTCTCTGTGTGAATGACTGGTTGGATGCCTACATCTTCAAGACTGTTCTTGGGGTGGTGCTGATGAATTGCCAACGCACTTAGCACTTGACTGGATCATTAGAAGAATCACTAATTTAAAGCCTCCTGTGGCAACTGCCAAATTTCTTGTGCCTGGCAACTGCCTCATGTGAATTCTTACTTATATGACACAGGTGAATCTAGGTAGGCTGTATTCCTTCCTCCAGAATACTGTATCCTTTTCCATCTCTGCTTCTCTTATTTTTTCTTGATACACAAGAAAATGAGATCAAGAAATAAACAGGCAACAGACTCCTACTGCTTTGGCCTATGCCCTTGACACTGGAATAACCACATAATCTTTTTACATCTTTCCGAATGCTCTGGGGACTGATACTGCTTCAGTGTATAAATTCTCATTAAAATATCTCAGAATTATATGCTTAAAAATATCTAACTCTCCTTTGCACAGCTGTTAGGTTGTCAAGAGAACTGTGAAATATTGCATTTCTCTTTTTGCTTTGGTTGTCAAGAAGCTCAGAAAGTATTATGTACTCTGTCTTAGCATATTTCTTTAACATCAGTTTTCTGTAGTTTTAAATTTACTCATCCATCTTTATTTTACTGATTTACTGTTTATTTCATCTTTAACGGATGTGTATCTTTTAATATAAGCAGTAAAAAAGCACATAGAACTGCGAAACTTTATATTACTTGTAGAATAGTTCATATAATATATCTTTGCTTCTTGTACTTTGTGTGTGTGTGTGTGTGTGTGTGTGTGTGTGTGTGTGTATGGTAGTAGAGATTGAACCCAGGGCCTTCACACTGAACTACGTCCCTAAACTTTGTATTTTGAGACGTGGTATCAGCAAGTCACTGAGTTGCCCAGGCTGGGCTCAAATTTGTAACCTTTCTGCCCAGCTCCCTAAGTAGCTGGAATTACAGTGTGAGCCACCATACCTAGCTGGGGGAAATTATTTTTAAGAGTATGTTTGTCACCACTCTTGCCCCCTTTTGAGGAGTTCTAGGTTTGTATGATTCCAAAAAGATTCCTTGATGACACATATGTGTTCAATTTCCTTCATTCAAATCTGAGAGCTACTGGGAAAGAGCAAGAATTTTAAACTTCAGTGTATGCAACATGGATCTAGTAGATCTATATATAGTACAGAAATGTGCAATTACATTTCTTTTTTAAAAAAAAAATCCATACAGAAAGTTTAAAATACCATTATGAGGACTCTGGGAAGCAGTGATTAACCAAGGATACAAACAAAACAAAACAACAACAAAAGACCCCAAGAAAATAGGGCTTTGGGAGTGGAGGTTAAATTGACTCTTTTAGTGAAAAATGTTGATTTCTCATTTCACAATCCGATACTCCACTGGCAAGGAATATTCTCTGTCTTAGAAGAATTGGAGGACAGGCGACCTTGAGCTTGGTCCTTGCTCTGCCTGGTATCTTGTTGACCTGGAGGGATCTTCTTAATAGCTGTTCTGCATCACCTCATCTGTAAGATAATTTGGTGGGCCTATGTTCACCAGGATTTTTCCAACCAGAAAAGGCAATGATTTTCCAGTACCATCAGGGAAGATGGCACTTTTAGAAGCTGGAGAAATTTTAGTGCTGCCAGAGAATGACAAGAAAAACCTCCTCTGTACAAAGTCAATGTGGCCTGGCTTTCTGCCAGCAAGCACACATCCACCTTTGTTCCCTAGGATTATAAATGTGAAAAGGGATCTATTAGTTGTGTAAATGCCCAGTTCACCAAAAGGCATTGGAAGTCAGATGTGAGTGTTAAATATTCACAATTGATAAGACAAATATCTAATCTTGATTGAGCTCAGAATAAGGGAGTAACAGTGAATGAGGTCCCCATGACCAACACAGTCGAGCTCTGAACATTCCTCCTAGATCTATTCCACTCAGAGGTCATGATTCCCCAACACTGAAGATTAAAATTATTTGTAGCAATAACTACTTGAAATTAATGAGTTAATAATCCTGTGTCTCTCTTGGAAACAGTATGACCAAGACTAATTACCTCCAATATTTAAAAAAAATACTTTTTTATTAACGTAGACTCCTTTTTCCACTGACATATCTCAAAGTACAGCACTACATTTTAAACAGAGAAGATGTAATTAAATTAGATCTCGTGCTGGAAAGCAATGGAGGCTGATAATAATTGCTTTTCAGACATTGCTGTAATTGGTGCTCCAAGGATTTTATTTCAAAGATCAAAGACAGTTTAGGAGGCTAATTTTATCTGGACTTGAGCTGCTTTGATGAAGACACTATGTCTTCATATGCCTAGGTTTATTTAAATTTAGCTAAACTGTTTTTTAATGATTATTTTAATCATTGCAGTACCATGATGCTGTTTTATGGCCACTAGAAGATAAAATTCAAATTCTTTTTCTGCCTATTAGTTGTAACCAAAAAAAAGTATAAGTCCTTGCTCATTAGCTATGTGATAGGCCCTTGAAATTACCTCACCAATAAAACCATCTCAATCATTTCATATCTACTATGCAGGATAGGATAGAGAGCTTGTTAACGAACATTGCAATGCACCTTTCATTTTTGCTCATTCTATTTCTGTCACCCACAATATCTACCTCTTTTTTTTTGTTTTGGTCCGAGTAAAGATCTACATATTTTTCCTGTCGTAGTTCAAGCGCCATTTTTCCCATGATGTTTTCCTTAGTTACCATAACAGGAGCCAGTCATTCCAAATCCAGATCGCAGAGCTTAGTTTTCTCATCTATACGGTGCAGTGATCACAGGACTATGATGATGATACAATGAGTAGAAACTTTCTGGAAGTGGGTACAATGTTATAATACTGTTAGGAGTCTTTCTGGGCTTGATGGGCACGGTGCTATCAGAAGTTGGCTGAAGGCTGGAGTCATCAGGACAAAATTTTCACCGCTGAGCAACCAATTCTCATTATCTACAGGATGTTATTTTGTACCTGGAAGAAAACAAGGGGGTCTTGAAGCGGACACATTTCCTGACTATGTAACCTTGAGAAACTTACTTTACTTTTCTGGGCTTGAATTCTCCTTGGTGCAAAGCAAGCTTATCCGACTAAATTATTTTAAGATTACATTTACTCTCGGTTTCCTGTGAGTATACTCACAGGTGGTGTAAACCTTAAAGCTGTACCCAAGGTATTTGTAGTATTAGAAGTAATTAACAACTTACCTAATCATGCCAACAGAGACCAAATTTCTCCTGGGCAATTAGCGTTCCTAACTTCACAAAGACAAAGCAGAGCAAAACTTCATTACCTTTCTACTCCATTCCAAGTTGATTAGTTATGTGAAATATGCTGAGTAATTAATAACTGGAAGTAGAACGCTCAGTCTTTTTGCTATATCATCACTTTGATAAAATGCTAGAGCCCCTCCTCCTTTTGTAGGGAATATACTGAATTACATGAATGCATGCTGCTTGGTGCTAAGATTAGCAAAAAATTGCAGTGATAGATCAAATAATGGCTAACATTTGTTATAATCTTTATGATTATTAGGGTTAGGGTTAGAGTTAGCAGTAGTAATAACATTGGTAGTGCTCCTGTTTGCTGAATGTTTACCATGTGTTGGGTACTATACTGCATGCTTCATATGGATTATATCCCATGCACAGTGAGATAGCTGCTCCCTTTATCCCTTTCAGCTCAGAAAACTGCGACTAAAGTTGATGAAATAGCCTGACTAGGATTACGCAGCTTATATGGAAGAAATGGAATTCATATGCAATTCGAGCTGCCTCCAGAGTCTTGGCTCTCCATTGGAAGGTTTATAAAAACACAATGAGGGATCACTAATAGGATTAGCATTCAGTTTGCAGAGGATGGGAGCTAGAAAGTACTGACAGTGATCCATGAGAGGTGCACACGTGATTCTCTAAACACTTAAAACACATACGTCCTTGCAGGGTGGAAATTGCTGCTGCCCCATCATGCTGTGCACCTGCTTTGCAGCCTCTCCTGTGGGACCTCTCTATCTTTGAAATCTCCCATTGCCTCTTCCTGACCTAGCGTAATGGGATGTTAATGCCTGTCACAGCAGGGGCACCCAAGACTCTGATTAGGGTTGGTATTCAGTTTGACTGCTTAGTGATGCCATAACAGTTGTGAATTTTAAAAAAAGTATCCAGAATTTTTAAAAAGATCCAGAGTCATCTTGGAGTGCCAGAGAGTAATGAAGTGCTCAAGACCCCAAACAAAAAAGAATAGGGGTACATTGAGAAAGCAGGAAAAGTCACTTGAAAGAACTCTGCATAACAATTGTAGATAGGCCTGCATTTGACCCAAAGAACAAAATAAACACCCATTATCCTACACTGATATAAATAACTGAACAAGTAAATGGAGAAATCACATCTTTCCTTTGTAAAAGAATTTCAGCTGATAAATGTAAAAGGAGTGAGAGGAAATAGGACATCATTAGTGGAACACACACTCATATGTGTCACCAGAAATAACTGTTGACAGAAGCTAAAACTGATAGGTAAAATTTTAAGCAGAAATAGAGTATTTGCATAATTTCAAAGAATGTCTCTCAAATATCTGGTAATTATGAAGGGAAAAGCAGTGGAGAATACTGATACTGGCGAATCCTGGCAGACACTGCCTTAGACAAGTGACTGGGGTTAACACTACCTCCAGTGGGGTAGGTGCTATGTGTCCCCTGACTGCACACAAGGAGAAGGGCACCGTCTATACAAAACTGAGGGAGTTTCTGCGGAGAGGCTTTCTGTACACACCTTGAGGTGCTTTCGTACAACTGCCCACTGCAGTGGTCCCTGCTCATCTGTGCTTTCCCTTTGCATGGCTTCAGTTACCTGCAGTCAACTGTGGGCCATATTAAGTGAGGAAATTTATCAAAGAAGAGCTGAAAAATCCCAGAAATAAATCATTCATGGGTTTTAAATAACATTTTATTACAGTGTAATTGTTCTATTTTATTATTAGTTATTATTACTCTTTTACTGTGCCTAATTTATAAATTAAACTTTATCCTAGGCATGTAGATAGTATAAATGTATATATATATAAGGTTATTATACATATATATGGTTCAGTGCTTTCTGCAGTCTCAGGCTTCCATGGAATATCTTGGAATGTGTCTCCTCAGATACGGGGGGCCACTGTGCTTTTCACAGGGGCCAAGCACATGAAGAGAAGGAAATATGAAAATACTGCAGATTGGAGACTAAGGAGACATGATAACTGAGTGCGAATTGTGACCCTACATTAGATTCTGAAACAACAACAACAAAAATAAAGTTAGTAAAAGCTAGGGGAATATGGATAAATTCTGCAGTTCAGATAACTGTAGTATAAAAGACTAGTTTTTCAGGCTTGATCACCAGCCTATAATTATGTCAGTTGTTACATGGGGAAACAGATCGGAGGGTATATGGGAACTCTGTACTATTCTGTAAGTTTCCTGTAAGTGTAAAATATTTCTGAAAAATCTTTTGCTAGTTCTGTGGGGATTGAATCCAGGGCCTCATACATACTGAGTAAGTGCTCTACCACCGACTTACACTTAAATTTTTAAAAAGTAAATTCAGGTTGGGCATTGTGATGAACATATGTAATCCCAGCGCTCTGGTAGGCTGAGGCAGGAGGACTGCAAGTTTGAGCCCAGCTTGGGCAATTTAATAACCTAGAAAGACCCTGTCTCAAAAGATTCTCTCTCTCTCAGTCTGTCTGTCTGTCTGTCTCTCTTTCTCTTTCTCTCTCTCTCTCTCTCTCTCTCTCTCTCTCAATCTCTCTCTCTATATATCTGTCTATCTATCTATCTATCTATCTATCTATCTATCTATCTATCTGTATCTCTATCTATCTGCTAGGGATGTAGCTCAGGATGAAGACTCTGGGTACAATCCCTATGGGTTCTGAGAAAAAAAAAGTAAATGTAAAGACCCAAACCCAGGAGAGTTTCTTTCATTCAAGCACCTAAAGAAAGCATTTTTTTTCTCCTTTCACAAAACCATGGAATTTATCATAGTAAGAACAAAGTTTGAGGGAAAAATGTAAACCACCGACCACTAATGGAGACATTTGCTTTCTTACAAACATATTGATTCTACCAGTCTTTATGGATCTTCTACGGTGAGCTAGGACTTGCGTTTTCACGGACATCTTTTCTTCTATATTGTACAACTTTCATTTCAAAATCTTTCTTTCCACCGTATGAAATGAAATGAATTTTCCAGGCACAAATCTATCTATTTTCTCTCAAGAAATTGTTTCTGGTCAGGTTGTGTTGCCAACAATGGCCTGATAAGGCTGTGGAGAGTTTTATTTGCTTTTTTGTGTTACTTTGGGTGCTGCTGGTCATGTAAGGGTTGGGGAAGTTTTTGCTGCATTTCACTCTGGAAAAATAAACCACAATGTCGGTGAGTTTCCTTCGTAAATAAATGAGACTAGACTGTCACACTGGTCTGCTTGGGAGATGTCAGGCTTAGCTGGTCTCCTGCCTCACAGAAAGAGACAACCAGGAGCAGAATCTTGACAAGGTGTTATCAAGGTGTCTCTCTTACATCCCACCCATGAATTCTACTGACACTTCATTCCTATGAAACTTAATTCGTGACTGCTGGGCTATAGCTTCAATTACATATACAACACGAAATGGGAAAATGAATCTAACCTGATAGTTTTGTGCCATGGATAATATTTTAAATGCACAATTCGATGTGAGGATTACATAGCATCTTGCAGACAGTAATGGAACATAACTATGGAACATCACAGGGGCTGCAGCCCCAGCCCGTTTGCATGACATAATTTCAGCCTTTCTATCAATTTCCTTTGTTTGCTTTAGCTTAAATCTTTACTTACCTTGAACTTTGCTCTACTGATGAGGAAAACAAAAACCTACTCAACAGATTCAGTGAAAGTGAGCAGAGGAGGGTAAAAGCTCAGATATTGGAAAGGGAATATCTGAGTCTTAAGGCTTAAAGAATACAGGAGTAATTGTGGAAGTAATAATTATGACCAAATGATGTTTATGGGAAAAGCAGCTAGAATTTACACACACAGGGTTATATAATTATATGCAGAGGATTTATACATATGCTGAAGTTGAGTAGGTTATGAATGGAAAGAAAAAATACGGAGAAATAAAAGACATCTGCTTTACGGGAATGAGTATGGATAAAATAGAGTGCAGTGTGTAGCCTAAATATATGCATGGGCCTAATTTGGTTCCAAATCTATACAAAGGTGCTTTCTAAAAGGCCCCATGTAAACACTGTAAGGTGTTTAAAAGAAATCCCCATCCTCACTTTGTCTCTTGATAAGCATTAAAGAAGCCTGGATTATTCTATTCAGTAATGCTTTTTCAAAGTTCCTTCCTGCGTTTCCCAACTACTTCTTAGACCCAATCACCAAACTCTTAAGTCTGGGCTTTGTGGTTCTTTTTCTACTATCCACAGTCCTTTTCCTCCAGTTCTTTATTATATAAGTTTACTGTACTAGCCTTTCAGCTCTGACCTGTTTCTTCCTTGTGATTCTGTTTCAGGAAAATGGAATCGCTAAGACTCTCTTTTACTGGGTGGTTGAAGATAGTGGAGGTGGTGGGATGGGTTCTGGGAGCACATTCCTAGCAATGAAATCCCATGTGAGATTTCATCAGCAGGTCAGGCTTGTTCCAGTCTCAACTTGGAAGTGAAAGGAATCCCTTTGGGTCCATAAAAGTTTCCTCTTCCTCCTCCACCACTGTTATCATGTCTCAGAAGCAGAACGAGCTTTTCTCAGATTTGAACATTGAGAAACTCAAGCCTAGGGCCAAGTTATATTTGCTACCCAGTGGTAGTTTAGATACAGTAGGCTCCAGGTAGTGCCTCTTTCACTCTTGCTAGGCAGCTGTCTCCTTAACCAGATTTTTCCCACAAAAGTTTCATAAAGCTTTTTTATTATGTAATTATACTTTTGTGCTTTGTCATTATGTGAGGTACCTACTCACTATTAGCATGTTTAATTAGGAAATTAGGTGTTATAGTCACAGTATGGAGCAAAAATTTGTCATGAAGTATTAGCTCATAAACAAATGGCTGTCTTTCTTAGAGAAAAAAATACACAAAAATCAATGTTAACTTTCTGTTCTGGCAGTGAGATTTAATTTATGTTTAGCACTAATGGGGAGGATTCCATCTGTTTTCCAGATGGAGTCTGCCTTCACCTTTGGTAGGAATTAGTCATTCTGTTATGTACCTCTCCCTTTAGTCACTCCTGGGCTATGTTGGGTTCTCTCCCTAGGGTTGATGTTGAGCTGTTTTGTCATGAGACATGTGTTTTACAGTGTGGATGCTCAACTGGTGTAGTTTATTCCATTCAGAGAAGGTTCAGTGTTGTCCTACTGTGCTCTAGATATTTTGAGGTGCTGGGATAAGTTAATCAGCCTAGCCAAAAGACAAAGTTCTAAATACAGGGGATACTGATAGTACGGAGTGTTGCAAAAGCACAGAAAAGGGCGTGCCTAATCATGGGAAGGAAGGAGCCACTTCTACCTGGCATTCCCTGGGAATCCAAAGTGTGTTCAGGTGGGGAAAGGTTGGTCAGTGAGTACTAAGTCATGATTAGACCGGAGAGTTCTGGCATGCTATTGCATTGTAAGTGGCTATAGATAACATTTTCTTACTATCTACTTCAAGGAGTTAGATAAAAGAAATTTGAATGTGTTTACTAGAAAGAAACAATTGTTTAAGGAGCTAGAGGTGTATAACCTGATTTAAACATTACATAATGTATACATCTATCAAAATATCACATGTGCCCTATTGTCCCATGTAGCCCTCATGGTTTTATGTATCAGCTAAAAATAATTTAAGCAAAAATGTATATCTAAAAAATATATATTTGAGCCATCTGACCAAATTGAGCTGTAAGGAATTTGTTCAGAACACATTGTGTATCCCTAAAATATAGTTCTTAACATAGACTTTAAAAGTCCCCCTGAAGATTCTGTTCATGGGGTTGGTTGTCTTCTGGGTCTTGCTTATTCTTTCTCAGGACTTATGATGACTTTACTTACCTGATGTGTAAAATATGTAATTGTTGATAAAATTTCATGGATTTGCATTTTTCTGAAGAAAAGACATTTATATGACATTCTCAGTGGTGTCTGTCACCAATAAAATGTTAAATATTGAAAATACATGTAGTCATTAATTTCATAAATACAGCCTGGGCCTGTGGTAGCAAAGCTGTGGTATGTGTGCTGCGGCGCCTGTTTGTATCATTGATAGCTCTAAAAGGTTTACTATCACTGGTCTAGGAGAAATACTGGTATATAACCTTACTTTCAAGATACCAGGAAATGAAAAGAACATAGGGATGGCAGAGATGGACCATATACCTAAGATATATGCTCCCTTGCCATAGAGGAGCTCTGTTGGTAGGAAGCAACCGTCCAGTCATGGATATTTCTCAACCCTCCTAATACCAAAGTGTAGTTACATGTTTAGTTCTTGTCAGTGGAGTGTGAATAATGTAATGTGTGTCACTTTCAGCTGACCAAGTTAGGAAGTAGGCTTGATTTCTTCACTGTCTTTCCTTCTTTATAATGCCCTTAGAAGTCATGTGTAGAGGATGGCAGAGCTACAAGATGGAAAGAGCCTGAGTCCTGAATGTCTAAGGTAAATTCTGCTCACTGAATGCTTGGACTGTGTGGGTTCAATAGACTGTTGTTAGAGCTAAAAATAAATTTATAATTTAGATACTATAAAGCTATGGTCATAAAATCCACCTGGTACTGGCTAAAAAACAGGCCTGAGGATCAATGGAACAGACTGGAAGAAACAGCCACAACCAAAAACACACTCAGCCACCTAATCTTTGATAAAGGGGCCAATCAAACTCACTGGAAGAATGATAGCCTCTTTAATAAATGGTGCTGGAAAAATTGGCTTGCTACCTGCCAAAGACTGAAAATAGACGCAAGCCTATCACCATGCACCAAACTCAAGTCAAAATGGTTCACAGATCTCAATATTAAACCAGAAACACTAAATCTATTGGAAGAGAAGGTAGGTAAAAACCTTGAAGACATAGGGGTAGGCAGAGAGTTCATGAACAAAAACCAAATTGCAGGTGACACACTTGAAAGAATCAATAACTGGGATCTCATCCTACTGAAAAGTTTCTGCACATCTAAAGAAATCACCAGCAAAGTAAAAAGAAAACCCACAAACTTGGAAAAAATTTTAGTTGATTGTCCCTCAGACAAAGGGCTTCTATCTAGAACATATAAAGAATTAAAAAATATCAGCCCCTCCAAATTCAAAGACCCAATCCAAAAATGGGCAGCTGAGATGAATACACACTTCTCAGACAAGGAGATACAAATGACAAATAAATATATGAGAAAACATTCAACATCATTAGTCATTCAAGAAATGCAAATTAAAACAACACAGATTCCACCTTACCCCAGTAAGAATGGGTAACATTAAGAAACCAACCAATAACAAATGCTGGTGAGGCTGTGGAGAAATAGGAACCCTTCTCCACTGCTGGTGGGAATGCAGACTGGTGAAACCACTGTGGAAATCAGTTTGGAGATTCCTCAGAAAACAAGCTCTAGAGATCCCATTCAACCCAGCTATCCCCCTGCTGGGTATTTTCCCAGAAGATCTAAAAACATCATATCACAGTGATGTATGTGCACCTATGTTCATAACAGCACAATTTGTAATTGCTAAGATGTGGAAGCAACCCAAATGTCCATCCACTGAGGACTGGATAAGAAAATTGTGGTACTTTTATATAATGGAATATTACTCAACTGTAAAGAAAGATAAGCTCCAGGCTTTTATAAGTAAATGGTCACAACTAGAGACCATACTCATAAGTGAAATAAATCAAACATACATGTGCAAGCACCACATTGTTTCACTAGTGTAAAACCTGAAAGAGTTAATTTAAACTAGGAGATATGATAGACATTGTGAATTGATAGGAAAGCACTCAAAGGTAAAGGGCAACTGGGATGTGGGAAAAGAGAAGGGAAAGGAGAAAGTTAGTATGTATGTATATGCAGGATAGTCAACATGGCTGTTCTACTGTCTTGTATTTCTTTGTTGAAAGAAACTGTCAATGAGTCCTTGTTGATCAGCATTGCATGTCTCTATCTGTTTTCATGAGAAACCACTTTGAAGATATCAATATCTTCAAAGATGCAACAAACATTGTTAATTCCCCACCACTTTGTTTGTAACTCCATACTGTCTGTACTGTTCCTTTGCTATTTTGTAAAATGTTGTCTGTCTGTTAATATTTTCATCCTTTTATTTTTAAAATAAAAACTTTATAATTTATTAGCTATTAGAATTTTCACATTATGTACATGCTTTAGACACTATAATTTTCTTACCTGATACCAAAGGTAAGTTCAATAGAATATAAAAAGTGCTACAATGATATCAATGTAGTTAGGATAATAAAAGACGAAGGGTGAAAAAGATTAAGGAAAATATTTAAAGTGGAATAAAGGGTAAGCAATAGCTAAATGATGAGTGAATACCAAAGGGCCCCAAGAAGGTCATGGAGGCCTAGTCAAAAATGGGTGGCAGAAGGCGAATCTTCTAAGCAGAGAAAATAAAAGCAAACCTTAGAGAGAGAAGTTGGTGGGGTTGCCTGACAGTGGTTCAGGATGGCTGAAGTAACAGTGGTATGGGTTGGACATAGGCAAAATACACAGGGTCAGATCCTGAGGGAGTTTACCTTAAACTGTAAGGATCCATTGGGTTCTTGCTGTACCCTAGGAAGGAATGGCGGCGAGAATGAGGAAAAAATAGACAAGTGACAAAAAGCTGGGATCAGGTGGAAGTCCTCTCTTTCCTGAGTGGAAAAGGGCAACTGCCCAAGAACAGTTCAGCATTTATTTTATACTCTTGAGATGTTGATTAATTTCAGTCTCTCTGCCCAGCAATCAGTTAACAAGCTACAATGGCTTGTTTACATGCTTCAAGGAGCTCCTGTGTTCTCAGGCTGGCTTCATCCTGCACCGGTTGGTCCTGTCCAGCTTCATCTGCTCCCAACATGAAACTAAGGGGCAGATGATATAATCAGATCTGGGTTTTTGAAAGGTAACTCTAGTCTCTGTGTGAAGGATGACAAGCGCAATACTTCAGGCAGAATGAGGAATGCCCAGGCAATATTTTAAGAAACAAGCATGGACAATAGAGGGAAGCAGTAGGATTTGATAATGACCAGATGAAGGAGGAATGGGTTTTACAGAGCTGGAGGCAGAGAGAAATTGTGGCGTCAGAATGGAAAGGCCAGAGTACTCAGAACACTGTACAGGATGGTGCCAGGCTTGGTTTCATTATTAGGTTGGCTCATGTTTCATTTTTTCCTCCTTATAAGTTAGTTTTACCTGTAAAATGGGGATATGCAACCCATCTGCAGAACCTTTGTCTGGATTAACTGATACAGTAGTGTGGAAGAATTAAGTAACTTTATAGTGTTTTATAAAGGGAAGGCTCTGGCATACAGATACAGTCTACAGTAGCCATTGTTCAAGCCTCTCATCCTCAGGAATCTGGCTTGTCATTAAGAGTTTGAGTTTTAGAGATTCCACAGAGGATGGATCATTTTCTACTTTGGTGGCCTAGCCTCACAATAATGTGGGGTGTGTCTCCTCAAAGAACCCACCATTTCCCTCCAGATAAGCTTCAGAGGCTGCAGGGTGCCACAGTTTTTCTTTGCTACAATGAATTTGGAGAGATCAAATGCCTAGCTTTTTGAGGTCACCCTTCCTTATGGGGTAACCCCAGAGGCCCTGCATTTGTAGCTTCTTTAACTATTCAATATTACTAAATATTAGCGAGAATATTATCAAGGTAAGTCCTGATACTAGCTGGACCCAGTACTATATTTCATAGTTAGTGAATAAGACACTGAGTTCATTTTTTAAAAAAAAGAAAACAGAACCATTTCTCTACTTAACTAGTAAGATTTAGGTAATTGCTTCTCCCTGACCTGCATAAACACCATTTATATATCTAGATCTTAGAGATTGACAGCATTTTTTGAACCAAAAAAGAGAAAAACTGATACAACAATTTTTCTTAAATGTACTTTGCAAAGCTTGGCCAGCCAACTTGGCAGGTGGCAAGTCACTGGAGTGTAGAATAGAATGAATCTTTGATTTAAGTACCTGGGTCAAAGATAAACAAGTTCATGCAAAACAGCAGCTGGTATTACAAACTCTTTGCATAAAACAACAATATGCAACAACTATAGATGTGCCATTAGTGATTTGGGAGCAATAAACCTCTCATTTGATTGCACCATTTTAAATATTTGATAGCGTCTATTGTGATACCTAATTTAGCTGCTCTGGAACAGCAGCATGGATGATATTCCCCATTTGTGTTTGCAGTTCATCAAATGTCTGCCAGTCTCCTGTAATGAAAAATGATTCCAGAAGGAAAAGAAAGGGGAGAGGGTGACATATAGTATAAGCTGTCAAAGAGCAATGCAGATATATTCAAGATGGCAGGCGTTAGGTAGAAGACATGAAAGTCCAGACTGGCCAGCCTTCTCAGAGGCAGGTCCTGACTGGCTCTGTCCCATAATCCAGTTGTAAAGCATCTGCATAGGATGGATACTGCAGTGGACCACAGTTTTGTCTGTTCAGCAGGCGTTCCCATCTTCTTTCTGACAACTGCACCTCTGGTCCATTGGGAAACTCCTCACAGTATCTGTAGTCTTTGTGGGCCTGCCAATCAGAGCACCTCCACTCCCACCCAATACAAGTAGAATGGGGATGTAGACCAGGCTGGGCAAGTTTTAGTGGACCTTTCCCTTCCAAAATGATGACTGGCTAAGGAGCAAGCATGTGGTCAGAGTCAGGACAATCAGATTCTGTTCCCAGATTTTATCGAACTATTTAGAGAGACAGCTTACTCTTGTTTTTGGCTCACAAGATGTGATTGTGTAGACCTATTAGTGCCCATCTTCCTCACTGTGTGGAAGGAGCCTTCCTATGTCAGAAGGGGACAAAATGAGTGTCCAAGGGAAAGAAGAGCCCAGACATGGAGAATGTGTTATAGAGAATTGATACCCCAGGCTCTGCAGCCAGGAATAAAATCCATCCTGGATTCCCTGCACATTTAAACTAACATGTTCTACTTTTCCCATTCTTGACACAGCTGCATTGAGATAGGCTTCTGTCAGATGAAATATACAGTTCTAATGATGCAGTTACTTAAAAAATGCAATTTCAATGAAGGAATCAATTAAAAGAGCTCATCCTATCTTGACCAATGTCTAGGTACAATTTATGTTAAATTTGTCTTTCAAGTGTATACAAAACTATTGTAGCACTTTAAAACATGGTATTTATTTTTAAAAATTACATTAGCAGAAAGTTAGCCAAGAGGCCATTTCTTTTCTTGTGTGGAAGGAAATTATATTTAGACTGATAACTGGTGGACTGATAACTTAGTGGATTGATAACTGGTGGTCAACTTATAACCCCCAGCTGAACTGAGTAAGTGTGGTGCTGGGTGTGGGAGGCCCACCTGAGGACTGTTGCCAACAGCATAAAGGCAGACCTGGAGAAGAAGAAGGAGGCTGTTGGGAGCTGAGAGAGGCTGTGGGGAGCTGGCTTACCTGATGAACTTGGCTGTTTTCACCCTCCAAGGAGCTTGGGACCTCACTGGCACTGAGAATGACTTCATTTCACTTTGGAGAGCTCCGGTCCTCACTTTGAGCATCGCTTCCTGATTCTGGAGGGGAAGGTGATGCACTGCCAGTCTCCAGAAGAGGCTTGCTGCATTGGCTTTCCTGATGGGAACTTGGCCATCTTGATCATCAGAGGAGCTCAGGACCTCACTGTTGCTGAGAATGGCTGTGGTGCCTTTCGAGGGAGCTCTGGTTCTTCTGAATGTTGCTTCCTGGCTCCAGTGCAGATCCCTCAGCATGCTGGCACAGATTTTGTAGATTCCACCACTGACCTTTGGGCCTTCTCAGCACAGATCTGTGAAACGGGCCTGCATGAGATGCCGTCATGGGCTCTGGGCCTCCAGCTGGATTCGTGGGAGGCATTGTTATGAGCTCTAGGTAATCAGCTGGACTCATGTAGGACATTGTTGTGGGATCCAGGCCCTCAGCTGGATTCCTTGGTCTTAGAGTGTAGACAGATTTCCTGCACTCTTTTGTATATCGTTCTTTGGGTGACTGTCATAAATAATCACATAAAGTATGTGTCCTGTATTATATTGTTCCCCTTGCAAAATAAGCCCCAAACCAACACAGATGTCAAAGCAAAGATGCTGCCATCCATCACTGCCATAACAGACCCAGTTGTGCACAGCAGCACCCTCTTGGACCCTCTTTTCTACCCTCTTGGTAGAAAAAGTTGCCTTTAAAGGTGAAGATTTGTTATGGGGAAAAAAAAATCTTCCCTTTTCCACACTACTATCTTATCTTTCATGTCAAGTCTCCATTTCTTATCATCTGTATTTTAAAAACTAACTTATGAGGGTATGTTTCACTTTACAATTTACCTGTTTAAAGTGTATGCCTAGTACAATAGTGTTTAATATGCTTACAGATTTGTGCAACCATCACCATAATAATTTCAGAGCATTTTTATCACCTGAAGAAAGAAATTTTGTACTCGTTAGCAGTCACCCTCCAGTGTCCCCTCCCCTTAAGCCAGGCAGTAGCTAATCTACTTTATGTCCCTGTATACTTTCCTATTCTGAACTTCCAAATATGTGGTATTGTGTTTTTGCTCAACAAGTTTTTCTGGGATGGTAAAGAGCTCATGTTATATGAGAAAGCATATTTGCTTGTGTTTTTCAAATTCATGAAATTTCTCTTACTAAAAGACTGAGTTTCAAACAAACTCACATCTGTTTCCTTATCCAAAACATCTATTTAGCAGAATCAGATCTATGATGTACTCTCAATATTCAATCTTGAAAGTCATGAAGGATTCCAGGCACTCTTCACTCAGAGGAAAGTTTAGCTTGAAATAGGCTCCTGTTGGAATTCATTCTGCATGGAGTGAATGAAGTTTTTAATAAGTCAGGGTTACCTAGGGTGTAATCCTGCTGCACTGAGCCTACCTGCATTGGAATTTGAAGGCTGCAAAGGCCTGGACTGTTTGTTCTATATCTTGTGATAAGGAAAAAACACCCTGCATAAGTACAAGTTCTGAATTCTGATCTATACCGAAGTACCATTCCTATGTCATTTCCTACATTGGTTATACTTCAACAGAATAGTATTTGAAAAATATTCAGAAATAGGACATAAAACTGCAGACTGGGATTGAGAATTTCTCACAACTGGATTATTATTAAATTCTGTTCCTATATGTACCAGGTAAATGGTTATGTACCAGGTTGCAGAATGAAATGGCTTATCTCTTCCTTCCCCACAACCTTTTCTCCTGAGAAGATGAAGGCCCCTGTCGGTGACTGGGTGATTGATAAGACACTAGAAAAGAAGAAAAATCATTCTTAGGTGACTGGGTGGTGCCATCTTTCGAGATAGAGAGAAACAGTATACACGGTGGAGTAAAATAGGTTTGAACCCTGTTGCTGTCATTACTACCTGTGTAATTTTAGACAAATTACTCAATCTCTTTTTGTGTCCATTTCCTTATCTGCAAAATGAGGACAACAACACTAACTACCTCATAGAATGGATATAAGAGCTGAAAGATTTAACATACATGAAGCAGTTAGAATTGTACCTATAAATATTTGGTTTCTTCCTCCCCTCTTTTTACATTTTGGCCAGTAGTATCATGGTCAACACTGCCATCATCATTATAACTGATTGGAGAAGGAAGAGGAATTTAAAGGAAAGTAGGTTAATAGATCTGTTGAACAGATCTCATTTTGGACACGTTCACTTTGGGGGTGCCTATGGGACATCCACTTAGGGACACCTAGGGAGTAAGTGAAAGAATTGGGTTGGAGATCAAATTGGCTTGGGCTGGTGATGTAATATATTGGAACCAAGAGTGCACAGAACATAGATGGATAAGAGCTCACAGGGAACAGAGGTGATGTGAGAAGAGAATGGGCGTGGATGGCAGTCCCTGAAAATGGAATAGAAAGGAAGAGGAGCCAGCTGTAAAACCAGTGGCCTTCAAAGTAGGAAGATACGATGGTTAAAGGTGTGTTGGAAATTAAGGAAGGAGAAGGTTTAATACAAGTAATATTTCATAATACTAAATGATCTACAAAGTTTAAAAAAAGACGAGGTCAGGCCATTGTACTGAATAATTAGAGGGTCACTGGTAGCACTTACAGAACACTCTTAGAGAAGGTGGCCTCCCTCATATAGCCAAGGGCTAAGGTGATGGTGGAAGTCCTTGGCTCTTAATTATGTGCTTTACTCTGGCAGGGAACAAAGTAAACTGCTGATGTTAAGAATTCAGGGAGCTGAGTCTTGTCTCCGTATCTCTTTCTCTCTAGGCTGTGAACAGAAGAAGCTTATTTCCAAGGAAGAATAATTCTCAGAATGAAGAATAAGGTAAGAATTTAGTAATCACTTGGCAAATCCTTAGTTCTACTGTAGGTTTTCTAAATGAAGCTGAACTGCAGCATGAACTAGAACATTTGCTCTGGCCTTTGGCCTGAAGTGTCTTACCTTTATCACATGGAAGCAAGAAGTTGGTAAAGAAAAGCCCCTTTCCACAAAAGGGGGAAAAAGTGAAGGAGGAAATGGGGTGTGGGTGGGCTCCTGATAGTGATCCAGCTTGCTAGTCAGTATGGCCTAATGAGCATCAAAATCACACTTCTCCTCTGTTGGGAATGCCCAATACTCCTTCACAATCTCTCCTTATGGGTCATTCCAGAAAAGTCCAAGTGAGGGGCCTTATACTAGTTCATCTCTCCTTACCTGAGCAGTCTGATTGAACTGAGATTGCAGATTACCAAGGTATGTATCCTGGAGGATATGATTTCCATATCTACCATACAATCCAGAAAACAATACTTCCTTCATCTTTTCAAAAAGTAGTCATAATCATATAACACTTGGAAGTTATTGTACTTTTCACAGAACATCATGAAATACTGATACATTTAAATCTAGAAACAATTTTAGGTAGAAAATGTGGCTCTACTCTGATGTCACAATATCAAATCATAACCGCAAACACATACATCCATAACAAACATGTGTTGGATTAAGAGTGATTGGATGTTTGCACTAACTTTTACTTGCTATTTTTTATTGCATTTATTATCATCTAGCACTCACCAGCAGAGAAGCAGTAGCAGGTGCAAGAAAGCTGAAAAATTCCAGCAAAGAAAAGCTTAAAATTATGTAAAGTTACTAACTTGTGTTCTCTGGAAATTGCAAATCTCCAGCAATTACTCCAATTTATTGATGGAATGTTTCTGTTTTGTAGAGATGGAGAATATCTAAACTAGTTCTAAAATTTCATGATGCAAACTGTAACACAAGGATCATGATCTGTCTATTAATTGATAATATATCAATGAAAGAATTCAAGCCTTGGCAGTGGGTTCAGGGAGGCAGTAATTTAGCTGTTTGTACTTCCTACTTTCAGTTATAAAATAGATAAAGTGGGTTTTTTAGTTCCTTTTCCCCTACTCTTATTAACAAAATATCATCCACCTGAAGAGGGAAGAGAGCTGCAGGGAGACAACAATCTCTCCTTCCTCTACTTAGTTCTGAGAGCTCTGGGTGCTATGGTTTCCTAAATTGCTACTGTAGTCAGCTAAATTGCTGATGGGGTCAAATTTGTTTATCTGTATTAGAATATAAGTATTAGAGAAAGGTCACTGTATCATTAACTATTGTATCTTCAGTATCTATGTTTAAATCTGAAGTTCTTATAGAAGTATTATCTTCAAAACGGCAAGTCTTTTGGAGTAAGACAAATATGGTTTTGACCTTAGCTTATAATCTAAGGCAAGGAACTTTACATTTCAAAATTTATTTTCCCATCTGTTCAGTAAAGAACTGAGTTACTCTAAGTAGAGCATGAATAGAGTGATTTGTGCCTGTCAGTTAATAAATGGCAGCCACTGTTTGCAATTTTGTACCCTTATGGAATTATGTAACTAATAAAGCAGTGTGATTTTATTATAATGTAGTTTGGAAAAAGTAGTACTTCACATTTTTAAAAACTATGTAAATTTACTAATTAACACATTTTAGCAATTAGCAGTACACACAGTGGGAAATTTCTTATATCTAATTTAAGTCTCTACTGTTAATAATTGAAAACCAGAACTTTGTCAAATAAACTCTAAAATTATTTGGTTACAGATTGAGCAAAAACTCATAAACCGTACTATTTTAATGGAAATCATTTTTGGACCTCTTCTTTTGAAGTAGACTTTGCTAATTAACACCACCAGTTTCTCTATGATTACCATTAAGCAAAACAGATGGGCTCTGGGTTGGAGAGCCAATTTTCTAAGTTGATTTGCCTATAAAAAGAACTACTGTGCACTATTTCTACCAAGGAACAGCTGATTTACCATTTGCATATCAAAGTAAATAAACAAAAAAAAGCATATGAAACCTATAACAAGGTCATATCAGTAGACAAAATAAGAGAACGACTACTGAGAATGACATTCTAAGCTAAATTTCAGAATTTGGATGGACTTTGGAGAACTATTTGGTCAGGGCCTTTTGAATTGTCATGTCCCAATGAAGCACTAGATATTATTTATGTAAGGAAGGGCATTTGAAAAAATGCCTTTTCAGAAATTTCTATTTTGCAAATTCATGACAATCTGGAGATACAAACATTAAAAGTCTAACTTTTCCAAAAAAGTGGGAGCATTGTCCTTTACTATGAGGTAGAGCTAGTTTTTTCTATTTGTATTAATGCCTAAGGAGAGCCAAGACCAATCCTGCCCCTACTGCTCTCAAACACACAACCTTGGACTGGAACAGATTTAGTTGACAAGTATGTTACCATTTGTTCATCATTGATGCTAAGTGTCAGCTACAGCCTGGAATTAGAAGAAACATCAAATATTAATGATGACTATGAGCCCAGGAATCAAATTTTGGAGAAGAGCTGGTCTCAGGATTGACTCAATATATGTAATCTGAATCTAAGGGCACTGGTAACATACAGCTTTCCCAATCTAGAGTCTATAGCTTCAAAATTTCTAACATTGAAGATAATCTGAGTAATTTCAGTGACTCCTGTTAAAATGTAAAAAATTAATTTCTTCTTTAAACCAATATTTACTGAGTATCTGCATCATATGAAGCACTGCTGATACAGCAGCAGTACATATATATATACACACATATACATGTATGTATATATATATATTTTTTTTTTGTAGTGGGTATTGAATTTAGAACCTTGTGCTTGCCAGGCAGGGGCTGTGCTGCTGAGCAATATCACTCGCCCAAGAGCAGTACATATTAATCTGGGATGATCTATATATTTTCTCATTGATGCCTCAGTATGAACATATTTATCAGAAAAATTTCCTCTAGAGAAGGCAGAATTAGGGAAAAAGAGAAAATCTGGAAACTGGAGATAAAGATAAATGTAATTAATCAGAATTTTTGGTAATAATAATATAAGTTGCACTATCTCAAGCATTTATGTTTTTCAATGAATCAGCTTTGTTTTTTCAAAATTTTCTCAATTATATTTTTTTTGAGGAAATAACCTTTATGTTGAAATCTTTTTAATTAATTTTATTGGTTAACTTTTGATATACATAATGATCACATTCATTATAGGGAATTTCTCCCTGTACATAATATCTTCTGATTCTTTATTCCCCACATCTCTTGCCTCTGTTCAACCCTTCTTTCTCTCCTTATACAAAACCTTTGTTTCCATTTTTTCCTTCTAGTTTCCTTTTCTTCTTCTCCCTTCTTTCCCTTCCGTCTCACCCAACCCTTGTTTTCTTTCCCACGTGAACATTGTATTACTACTTGCCAAAATTTATCATCCATTTTGGTCCTTGCTTGTACTTTTGGTTTCTCACACAAGAGAAACAATGCAATGCAATCTAAGTATGTGTGTCTGATTTATTTCACTTAACAGTTTGGTCTAACGGTGCATCCATTTACCTGAAAATGTCTCAAGTTTATCCTTTTTTTATGTCAGAGTAGTACCCATTGTATATAAATACCACATTTTCTTTATCCATGTTGATGGGCATATGGGGTGTTTCCAAGATTTAGCTATTATAAATTGTTCTGCTATAAACATGGATGTTGGTATATCGCTGTGCTATGATGCTTTTAACTTTTGGGAAGATGTAAAGAAACAGAATAGCTGGGTCAAATGGGGGCTCTAGTTCTGGTTTTCTGAGGAATCTCTGTACTGATTTCCATATTGGATGCAGCAGTCTACACTCCCACCAACAGTGCAGAAGTGTTCCTTTTCCCCTACAGCCTTGCCAGCATTTGTTATTGGTTGATTTCTTGATGGTAGTCATTTTTTCTGGAGTGAGATGTAATCTCAGTGTTGTTTTAATTTGCATCCCTCAAATGACCAGTGATATTGAACATTTTTTCATACATTAATTTGCCATTTGTACTTCTTCATCATCTGAGAATTGCTTATTCATATCAGATGCCCATTTTTGGACTGAGTGTTTATATTTGGGAGTGTATGAATTTTTGAGTTCTTTTTATATTTTCAATATTAGTCCCTTGTCTGAGGAATAGCTGGTAAAATGTTTTCTCTTTATATGGGTTGTCTTTTCACTCTATTGGTGGTTTCTTTTGCTGTGCAAAAGCTTTTTAATAAGATGAGATTCCAGTTGTTTACTCTGTAACACTTCCTGTGTGATTGGGGTTTTGTTCATAAAATCTTTGCACCTATGTCTTTAAGAGTTTTACCTATTCAATCTTTTAGCATATTAAGTATTTCAATTTTAATATGTAAAACTTTATTCCATTTCAATTTTAGTTTAGTGACTGGTGAGATACACGGGTCTAGGTTTAATCTTTGGCATGTGAATTGCCAGTTTTCCAGAACTGATTATTAAAGAGGCTGTCTTTTTTCTGGTGAAGGTGTTTGGCCCCTTTGTAAAAGATGAGGTGGCTGAGTTGTTTGGAGTTGTTTCCATATCTTCCACTGATCCTTGGGTCTGTTTTCTTCTGTTTGTTTTTGTTCTTTTGTTGTTTGCAAGTTCAATGTTGTTTTTATCAAGATAGCTTTGCAGTATAGTTTCAAGTTGAGGATTTTTTTATGATGCCATCTGCCTTCCCTTTGTTGTCCCAAATTGCTTTTGCTATTCTAGGTCTCTTCTGGTTCCAAATTAATTTTAAGATTATATTTATTTTCAATAACATTGATTTTCCTCTAATTTTTATTATTACTTTACTTCATGTTCTTAGCATAAAATTGCCCTTTCTCTAGTTCACTAAGCAGAAACTTTGGTTGTGGATTATAGAACTTTCTTTTTTTCTAATACATAGATGCATTTAATGCTGTAAGCTCCATTTTAAGTATTGCTCTGCTGCATTCCATACATTTGTTAAGCTGTATTTACCTTTTCCTTTACTTTTAATGTTTTAACCATTTCTCTAGGTACTTCTTTGGTATGCATGCTATCTAGAAATTGATTGCTTAATTTTATGATATTTTGGGATTTTTCAGTTATGTTTGTAATTAATTTCCAATTTAATTACATTGTGGTCTAAAAGCGATGTGTGTCAATTTGCTCAGGTGTATTTTATGGCCTAGAATGTGGTTTACCTCAGTTAAAATTCCATATGTGCTTGAGAAAAGTGTGTATTCTGCTGCTGTTGAATGGAGTATTCTATAAATTCCAGTTAGATCCAGTTGACTGATAGCACTATTCAGATCATATATCCTAACCAACTTTCTGCTTGCTTCATCTATAAATTGTTGACAGAGGGGCACTGAAATCTTCATCTACAGTAATGAGTTTGTCTATTTTTCTCTCCACTTCCATCAGGTTTTCCTCACGTATCTGACAAACTGTTGCTAGTCATATAGTCTATAAGGATTGTCAAATTCCCTTGAAATGACTCCTTTATCATTGTATTATGCCTTTCTTTGTCTCTGATAAGCTTCTTTGTTCTGAAGTCCGTTCTGTTTGAAATTAATATAGGTAGTTTAATTTTCTTATAATCAGTGTTGACATAATATATCTTTCCTTACTCCTTTACTTTTAACTCACTGAAGTCCTTTTATTTACAGTGACTTTCTTGTTGGCAGCATCTGTGGGTCTTATTTTTTAATGCACTCTGATAATCTCTGTCTTTTATTTGTACTACTCAGAAATTTCACATTTAAAATGATTATTAATATACTTTTTACCATGTTTGTAATTGTTCTCTGTGCATTGTATTTGTTCTATCTTACTTTTACCCCCTCTTTTTCTATCTTCTCTGGTTTTTAGATTTTATGACACCATTCTACTTCTGTATAGCAAATGAACTACACTTCCTTTTAAGCATTTCTTAGTTGTTGCCCTATGTCTATAATATAAGCAAATCACAGGCCATATCTTGGCTATTTTGAATAATTCTGCAATTAACAGTAGAGTGTATACAACTTTACACATGGTGGTTTAATTCTTTTAGGTATATCCCGAAAAGAAAGACTACTGGGTCATATGATAATTTTATTTTTAATTACTTTTGTTTATTTAATGAGTTAAATATAAGATCAATTAAGAGAAAGCAAATGAGGAAGTCTTTATATCTCTCTTACTTTTGAAGGAATAATATTGTTGACTATAAAATTCTAGGTTGATGGAAGTTTTCTTTTTTTCACTACTTTAGAAATTTCATTCTATTTTCTTCCTTGGATGCTTCCTGAGGAGAACGGTGCTGGAACTCTTACTCCTTTTCCTCTATAGGTAAAATATTTTTGTTATTCTGGCTTCTTTCAAGCTTTTCTCTTTGTCTTTGGTTTTCTTCAGGTTTCATAGGATGTGACAGGGTGTAGCTTTTGGTATTTATCCTGTTTGGTGTGTTCCTGGGTCTGTGGTGTGGTCTCTGTCATTAATTGGGGGAGTTCTTGGAAAGTATTCAAAAACGTTTCCACTCTCTCTTCTGCAGATATTCCACTTATGTGTATGATATTTATCTTTTGAAATTTTCTTATGGTTCCTTTTTTCTGTTTTTTTCTTCACTGTTTAGTTCGGGGAGTTTCCACTAACCTAACTTAAAGCTCCTCATATTCCTTCTTGAACTGTATGCAGTCCACTGATGAGCTCAAGTAAATGTTTCCCTTATTTCTGCTACAGTGTTTTTATATCTAGCATTTCCTTTTGATTCTTTCTTGGAGTTTTCATCTATACATATTTCCCATGTGTTTTTGCATGTCATCTGTTTTCTTACTAGAGACACTATCATATTACTCAGTTATTCTCAATGTCATTTTTGCTAATTTCTATTTCTATGTAATATAAGTCTGTTTCTAGTGATTGATTTATTTTTGCAGACTTTTTTCTTGCTTTGACCTGTTGTGTAACTTTTTGTTGAAACAGGACGTGTGTTGGGTAATGGGATTTGAGGTAGACAGTCCTTAGTGTAAGGGTTTATGACAAGAGAGCTAGGATCTGGACCATGTTTCATGTTTGATATAGCTACAGGTGCCAGAGGCTTAAAATTTCTCTAGGGTTCTTGTTTTTCTCACCCCTCTAGAGTTTAGGGTTTTTAAAGTACATTTCCCCAGGCAAAATTTGTGTTTTGCAGCTCTTTTAGCTGCAGTTCATTGTCATTATACTGTTACCTTATTGGTATGGTGTAAAGGATAGGAGGAGAATATTCTATAATGGTCTGATTAAATGTCAGTGTTTGATATGTAAATCAAGAAATATAATGCACTGTTTTAATAGATCCAAGGACAAAAATCATACAACCATCACAAAAGATGCAGAAAAGCCTTTTGACAAAGTCTAACACCCATTCATGGTAAAAAAAAAAAACCTATAGAAAATTGGAATAGACAGTCTTTATCTCAATCTGATAAAAGGCATCTAAGACAAACCAATAGCCAGCATAATACTAAATGGATGAAAACTGAAAGCTCTCTCAAATCAGGAACAAGTCAAGGATGTATATAGTCTCCACTTTTATTCAACATAATCCTGGAGACTTTAGCCAGAGCAATTAGACAAAAGAAAGAAATAAAAAGAATAACAATAGGAAAGGAAGAAGTTAAATTATAATTATTTGCAGATGACATGATATTCTACATATGAGACCCCAAAAACTCCACTAAAAAGCTGCTAGATTTAATAAGCAAGTTAAGCAGCATTGCTGGGTGCAAAGTCGACACTCAAAAATCAATAGCGTTCCTCTACGTTAGTAACAAACTCACTGAGAGAGAAATGAGGGAGACAACACTTTTCACAATAGCATCCCAAAAAAGGGAAATACCTAGGAATAAATCTAAAGAAGGATGTAAAAGACCTCTACCTTGAAGACTACATTACTCTGAAAAAGGAGAATGAATCAGATATCAGGAAATGGAAGGATATCCCTTGCTTTTGGGTAGGAAAAACCAAGATAGTGAAAATGGCCATGCTGTCAAAACTATTATACAGATTTAATGCAATTCCAAGCAAAATTCCAACAACATATCTCAGAGAATTAGAGAAAACAATCCTAAAATTCATTTGGAACCAGAAGAGACCTAGAACACCAAAGGCAATTCTGGGCAACAAGTGCAAAGTAGAGGGCATCACAATACCTGACTTGAAATTATACTATAAAGCTACTGTGATAAAAACAGCATGGTACTCGCAAAAAAACAGACCCAAAGATCAACAAAACAGATTAGAAGATACATAAACAACTCCACACATACTCAGCCACCTTATCTTTGACAAAGATGCTAAACATTTTCACTGGAAGAAAGACAGTCTCTTTTATAAATGGGGCTGGAAAAACTGGCTCTGCACATGCCAAAGATTAAAGTTGGACTCATATCTTTCCCCATGCACTAAACTACATTTGAAATGGATCAAAGATCTAAATATTAAAACAGAAACATTAAATCTTCTGGAAGATAGAATAGGTAAAACTCTTGAAGACATTGGTGTAGGTAAAGATTTTATGAATAAAACGCCGATTGCACAGGAGCTATCATAAAGAATCAACAACTGGGGGGGGGTCTCATTTTATTAAAAAGCTTTTCACAGCAAGAGAAGCCACAAACAGTGTGAAGAGCCAACCTACAATGTTTAAAAAAATATTTTCTGGCTGTTCTTCAAAGAATTACTATGGAGAACATGTAAAGAACTAAAAAAAAAAAAAAAAATCAGACTTCCCAAATTTAAAGACCCAATCCAAAAATGGGCATCTGAGATGAATATACTTCAGATGATGAAATACAAATGGAAAATAAATGTATGAAAAAATGTTCAATATCACTGGTCATTGAAGGGATGCAAATTAAAACAACTCTGAGATTCCATCTCACCATGGAAAGAATGGTTATTATCAAGAAATCAACCAATAACAAATGCTGGCAAGGCTGTAGGGTAAAAGGAATCCTTCTGCACTTTTGGTAGGAGTGTAGACTGGTGCAACCACTATGGAAATCAGTCTGAAGACTCCTCAGAAAACTAGGATTGGAGGTCCCATTTGACCCAGCTATGTCTCTTCTGGGTATCTTCCCAGAAGAATTAAAAACATCATTCCATGGCAATATATGTGTACCCATGTTTACAGCAGCATAATTTTTAATAGCTAGATCTTGGAAACAATGCAAATGCCCATCAAGCAACGAATGGGTACAAACGATATATTCTTTTTATACAATGGAGTACTACTCAGCCATAAAAGGATAAACTGTAGACTTTTATGGGTAAATGGATGCAACTTGAGATCATATTCATAAGTGAAATAAACCAGATGCACATGTGTAAACATTGTATTGTCTCAGTGTGAGAAGCTGAAATAGTAGTACATAAGATCCGAAATGTATAATAGATATTGTAATATGGGAAGAAACTTCAAAAGGAAAGAGCAACTTGGATGGGAGAATAGAGAAAAGGAAGGGAAAAGTAAATATA
>NW_004955421.1:10073884-10079030 GCF_000276665.1 Chinchilla lanigera | reverse complement strand
AAATGCTGATATCTTGTACTCTGAGTAACTAATTACATGATAACAATATGCAATATATTAACCATTGTTACCCTCCTATTATCTTGTTTTGAAATTTTAGGGCCTTTTCTCTTTAAAAAATTTCACTATTTGTGTGGCCTGAGTCTTGAGGTTGTGATCCTGACTAGTGTATCTCTAGTTTATAGCTATCCCCCTCTTGTCTTCTACAGTTTTTGGGGGGATGTGGTCATATCCAATCTCTTTCTGTGAAGCCCTAAACCCTCTCTGTCAGGGAATAAAGAAAAGCTAAGGAGAATGTAATAGGGGGAATGTCCTTGTCTATTGGATTAGGTTCTGGCAAAATCTGGATAGCAGGTCTTGGCTATAAGGGAGGCTTTGGGTGCATTTTTTACAATGATTTCTTTTTCTTTAACCATGCCAGAGCTATGAAGGATATCTTTTTGAGTTCATCATCAAGAAAACCTACTGGGATTCCTAGAGGTACAGTTTCTGGATGTGTGGGCCTCCCCAACACTGAAGTCCTCAGGAGTTGGAAGGAAAGTCTAAGAGAAATAATTGTTTTAGTTTGTCTAGGTTTTTCCAGTGGTAAGGACAGAGATGCTGTCTCACAATCTGTGTACATATCACAGGTTATACGTAACAAATCATGGCAAGGGGAGGCAGAGCCAGCTTGAGGAACAATCAAGCCTAAGGAACTGGATGCTACCCAGACTTCTTCTCTATCTGTATTGCGATTTCTCCATGTGACAACATTTCCTTTTACTAGTGCCAGTTGTCCATCTATTTTCTCTGTGGCTGTAGACAGCTCTGGACTCACACACCCTAATGGATCCATTACCAAAGAAACAAAAGATCACTTTCAGCATTAAAAAATAATCTTGTGGTTGGATTATGACTGGCTCACTTTCTTTCATGTGTCCACAACCTAAATCAATTACTGTAGATGTGCTGGAGAGGGATTGCGATTGGCTCATTCTGAACTTTGTATGTACTTGGTGCCACAGAGAGAGGGCCATAACCAGAAAAGTCAGAGAACATTCTTACCAGACATGGAGGCAGTGTAGGAGCAAGAAAAAGGGTAGGGAAGAGAATAAAGACAAGCCATGGGAAGGATACAGGGAAGGAGAAACTACTTCATTTCTAGTAACATTTGCCTGTTTTGCAATTGCCTGTGCTTAGAAACCCCCTTTAATTCTTTCAGATGTTTATTAGGAAGGATGGTTTCAAACACTGCCTCTGATAGTCCTTAGTAAAGTGGGTAACTGAGTCTATTAATCTGACAATGCATTTAAACTGAGTTATTGTGACAAGAGACTTGCACTATCTATTTCATCAAATTGCAAACTGTCAGAATAAATCTAATGGGGGGGAGATTTAAAGCTGCTTTCCTTTATTCACTGTTTTTATATTCCATGAATGTTAAATTCAACATGGTTTAATGCATAACTCAGAGCAGAAGGGGAAGATAGTAATTCCTACTGTACGCTCCTATAGCCTGCAACTCCCAGGAAATAAAAGTTAAAATTATCTATCATGACAATTCTGGCTGTCCAAACTGAATGAGTTTGCCACTTTTTAGACTAAATAATGTTTGCTCATTTATGTTTGACCCAAAATAGCCTAAATTTCCATGAACAATTTTCTAAAAAGTCATGAAAGTTTCAATAAAATTTTGTATAAAAACAATTAGAAAGTATGAGAATTCTCTTCTGGTTAAATCTAATTTGCACTCATTTTTGCCAAAAAGATATGTATATTCTCAGAAAAACACACAAGTACATTGTTGGGTATCAAGAAGGGCTTAATCTATGGTTTTAAATCTTGTCAGTAAGACTTGTTATTCCATGGCCTGGCTTTGCCTTTTGCAGTAGGCTTTATTCTTGGGCTACTTCATTATGATGTGATATACATTGGAAGTGACTCGTTCAAACTGCAATCTCTTACTCTAGTCACATGATGATAGCTCTCATTGGCCAAGTAGGTGGGTAGAGTTGGTATTTATAAAAATAATCTAAATTAAAGGGAAAAAGGTAGTTCCTAGAAAAAACTCAATGCTTTATCACCTAAATAGCAGTCATAGCTGTTTAAGAGGGATGTTATTAACAACAGCCATGTATAGGGTTCTGAGTATGTTCTAGTACTCTTTGAGCATTTCATATGATTTAACTAATATGATCTTTTTTAGGGAGGGTTCTTTTTGAGACAGGGTCTCACTATGCAGTTCAGGCTGGCCATGAGCTCACTTTGTAGCCCTGTCTGGTCTCAAACTCACAACAATCCTCCTGCCTCAGACTCTGGAGTGCTAGAATTACAGGTGTGTGCTACCATGCCTGGCTAACTGATGTAATCTTAACCACAGCTTCATAAGAAGACAGTGGTTGGAGTCTGGGCTCTGCCTTCCTGACCAGCATGCAAGGCAGACAAAACCTCGGGCATCCTCTGGGGCCTCGGTGGCTACTTGCCATACTCATAGTGTGTCCTCCCAGGCTGGGCGAAACCCTGGACATCTTCGGGAAGCCTGGTGAGTCTTGGCTCTGCTTTCCAGACCAGCGTGCAAGGCAGGCAAAACCTTGGGCACCCTCTGGGGCCTTGGTGGCTACCTGCCACACCCATAGTGTGTCTCCCAGGGCTGGGCCAAATGTCAGACACCTTTAGGAACCTGGTGAGCCACTCTGGTGCCTCCCCCACTAGGGTCTGAGGCACATGGTGCCCTGGACAACTTCTGGGGCCTTGGTGGTCACTGTCAGAATAACTCACACCCCCCTGGTAGCTCAGCTGAAACCTGAACATAGTCAGCGGCCTCGAGGAGTTCACCCTCACCCCTCACATTCCAGTGTGGGAAGCAGGCTCTGTCCTGGGAAATATCTGAAGCCTCTGTGAACTGGACATGCATCCCCCTCTACTCTTGTGGAAGCTGAGCTGAACCCCAGACAGTTGCAGGAATACTGGTGAGCCTCCCCTGCTCTTCCTACACACTTTTGGGAGCAAACTGAATGCAAGAAAGGTCAAGAGCATCTGAAACCCCACCTTGCCAGTGCTCACCAGCACAGAGGCTACAATCAACACTGGGGATCTTCAGACTCTCGCCCTGCCACTCACACACAATCAGGACAGTGAGACTGCACTACAGGGAGTCTCTGGTTCTTCAAAAATGACAAAATGAAGGAGTAAAATGCAATCTCAGACTTCCACACCACCCAAAACAAGTTCAGGAGGCATCAACACAGAAGACCCTGGAAGTCATACACCTGAAATTTCTGAAATGATAGCAATGAAGTAAAGAAACAACTCCATCAGGCCATACAAGACATCAGATCAGAAATAATGTCTCAGATGAGAAAAGAAATGACAACAATAATGAAAGAAATGTTCAGCATATCCAAAGATGACATAGACAGAAAATAGAAGAGCGTAGACAACTCAATGAAACCTCAGGGAACAATATAGGAAAGAACCAGAAGGCATGAAACAGATGCAAACAGATATCCAGGAACTTAAAAATTCCACTGAAAGCTTGCAAAACTGCCTGAATGAAGTTGAAGATAGACTTTCAGACCTTGAAGACAGCATTGCCACTACTGAACGTGAAAGGAGGGATCTCTTAAAAACAACAAGGAACCAGGGAAGAACAATTCAACAACTGCAAGGTGAAGCAAAGAGAAGCAATGTCAGATTAATAGGTATTAATGAAACAGCAGGTGTCCACACAAATGACATAAAAAGACCATTTGCAGAAATAATAGCAGAAAATCTCACAGGCATGGTAAGAGATTCGGACACCCAGATAAGTGAAGCATATAGAACTCCAGTTAATCATAACCAAAATAAATCTACACCCAGACATGTAGTGGTCAAGTTCCCAGAAACTTAAGAATATTAAACTTAAGAATATTAAAAGCTGTTAGAGAAAAGAAACAGATCATCTATAAAGGAAAGCCGATCAGAATTACGGCAGACTTCTCAAAACAAACTATCAAAGCAAGAAGAGCTTGAAGTGAAGTATTTCAGGTACAGATAGAAAACAACTTCCAACCCAGACTGATGTACTCTGCAAAGATGTCTTTCAAATTTCATGGAGAAATAAAATATTTTCGTGATAAAGAACTACTGAAGAAATTCATGAGCACCAAACCAGTCCTACAAAGAGTACTAAAAGATATACTAGAAAGAGATAAAACAGACCACAACTTCAAGAATAACAACAGAAAGGAACCACTAAGCAGAGGGAAAAAATTAAACAGAGGGTAAAAAGGAAGATCCAGCAGCAGAAGAATAGCATGACAAAGATAAGCCAGTACATATCAGTTATAACCATGAATGTAAATGGTCTCAGTGCACAAACCAAAAGAAGCAGACTTGCAGAGTGGATTAGGAAACAAAACCCAACTATATGCAGTATACAAGAAACAAATTTAACTCAAAAGGAAATTCAAAGACTGAAAATTAAACGATGGAAAACAATACTCCATGTGACAGGAACCCAGAAAAAAAGCGAGTATAGCTATTCTGTTTGCACACAACATGAACTTCAAACCAAGAACAATCAAAAGAGATAAAGAAGGTCACTACATACTTGTGAAGGGGAAGCTTCAAGAGGAAAAGATAACAATCATGAACACCTATGCACCAAATAGAGGAGCACCCACCTATATAAGACACATTCTAACAGACATGAAAAATGAAATAAATAGCAACACAATCATAACAGGGGACTTTAACACACCATTGTCACAAAGAGATAGAGCAACTAAACAAAAAATTGGGAAAGAAATAACAAAACTTAACCAAACGTGTAAACATATGGACTTAGTAGACCTTTACAAAGTGTTCCACCCAACAGTATAAGAATATACATTCTTCTCAGCTACACATGGGATGTTCTCTAAAATAGACCATATACTAGTACATAGAACATGTTTAAGTAAATGCAATGAAATTGAAATTATACCATATATACTATCAGACGATAGTGCAATGAAATTGGAAATTAATGACAAAAGAAAACACAGAAACTCCATAAGCAGTTGGAAATTAAATAACATCTTCCTGAACAACCAATGGGTCACAGATGAAATCAAAGTAGAGATTAAACACTATTTACAATCGAGTGAAAATGGAGATACAACTTACAGGAACCTATGGGATG
>NW_004955421.1:9992735-10071514 GCF_000276665.1 Chinchilla lanigera | reverse complement strand
ACCCCAGAAAGAATGGCTATCATCAAGAAATAAACCAATAACAAGTGCTGGACAGGCTGTGGGAAGCAAGGAACCCTACTCTACTGCTGGTGGGAGTGTAGACTGGTGAAACCACTGTGAAAATCTATTTGGAGATTTCTTACAAAACTAGGATTGGAAGTCCTATTTAACCCAGCTATTCCCCTTCTGGGTATTTTCCCAGAAGAATTAAAGACATCGTACCACAGCAATATATGTACACCCATGTTTATAGCAGCACAATTTCTTATAGCTAAATCTTGGAAACAACCCAGATGCCCATCCACTGAGGAATGGATAAAGAAGTTGTGGTATTTTTATAAAATGGAGTACTACTCAGCTATTAAAAAACATAAACTTGAGGCTTTTGTACTTAAATGGCTGCAACTAGAGACCATAATCATAAATGAAATAAATCAGATGCACATGTGCAAACATCATATTATCTCCTTGGTGTAGGAACCTGAAAGACTAGATAAAGCTAAAAACATACAATAGATGATAGGAAGGGGAAAGAAATTGCTCAAAGCAAGGAACGACTTGGATGAGGGAAAGAAGAAAAAAGAAAGAAGGCAGGCAAAACCTAAATAGATATATGAATAGCTGTGATGACTGTATTGCTGTTGTCGGATGGTATATTGAAATGAACAGTTAATGCTCACAATTTTTTATGTTCTGATTGACTTTGTATGTTTGCGTCTGGTGATCTGAGTAACTGATTTGAAGGTAACAATATGCAATGGAATTAAAATGGTGAAGTCCTACCGTCTTGTCTAGTGCTCTGTATTATCTCTAATGTTTTATTGAAGAATTATTTTCTTATTCTCTTTAATGATTTAAGCAATCTTTCATTCTTACATCTGATAACCTGAGCAACATAGTTGAGGATAGCGATTTGCAATGTAACAACCACTGTTGATTTTTATTAATTTGTCTTGAGACCCTTTATCATTTTGAATGTTCTTGCTCTGATTTGTTTGTGTTAGTGATACTGATATGCTGCTACTGTTCTATTTTTTTATTTCTCAAGTACTACTCTCTTTAAAATGAAAAAAGAAAAAGTCAGTGGTTGTATACTTTGCCAAAAGTTTCCCAGTGTCTTGGTATTGTTATAAAAAGTATTTAAGGCTGGATACTTTACAAAGTCAGTTATGTAGCTCATAATTCCAGCAATTTAGAAGGTCCAAAGTGCATGGCACAGCACATTAGTGAGAAATCCTTAGGTATTTACAAAATGGTGGAGAAGTAGAAAGGAATCAGCTACATGCAGAAAGTCTTTGTATATGAGATGGCTCCCTTCATGAAAACCCAGTCTTGAAAGAACTAATTCACTCCCATGAGATCCAAACCACCTGGGGTGCTAGCACTAATCCATTTATGAGGAGAGCCCTATGACTTAGTCATTTTTTCCTGGGCACCACCTCTTAAAGGATCTTCCACTTCATCACTGCTGTACCGGGGACTAAGCTTTTACACATGAAACTCTGGGACAAACCACATCCATACCATAGTACCCAACTAATCAGTAGTAGAAACAGAAATTGGACCAAGGGGATCTAATTCTATAATTAGTGTGCTAGCCATTGCTTAATACTCTTTCTTTAAAGTCATAAACGCTAAAACCCAGAAGCCATCCTAGAATGCAGAGTACGAGCACAGACAATGATCAGTATCCCTGGTCTCCCTCCTTGGAAGACATTTCTTCCCATGCCCAGTTGACTGAAAACTGTATCCTGATCTCAAACCACAGGACCCATTTGGAAAATGAATACATCTGGATCAAAAGCCAAAATCTTGATTTTTCAGTCTATCTTGTCCCTATTATCAGTCTACCTTGTCCCAATTTCTCCATCTTAGCCTCAACAGATGAATTTCTACCAAGAAGGATAGAGTGAACTAGGGAGAATTCTAGGGAGAATATTATATCTACAGTACCTAGCTGATTCCAGTAACATATCCAGTGCTGGTTTTTTTTTTTGGAAGAATTTAATGAAAGAAAGGAAGATTCCATCTGAGAGGGCCAGAGGGGAACCCCCAAAAGCGGGTTGCCCCTCAACTTGTTTAATAAACATGCACAGGTTTGCAAAATCTATAGATCTCTTAGAAGTGCTGAAAGAAGATGCTCCACTTTGCCAGCGCAAATTCTCTTTGGGATTCCCTTAAAACTCATCTGCTGTCAAAGGGCAGTGAACTCATATATCTGTGTATATGTCTGTATCTTTCTCTTTCTGCTTCTCTCCTAGAGGAAACTATTTCCACTTCACAAATATCAAATCAGCCTGCTCTTCTTTTCCCATAAACTCCATTCCTTTTCTCCTGAAACCCCATGAAATCCCACTGGGTTGGCAATGTGGAAATTGATTTCATCTTTGTTAGTTATGCAAACCACCTGTGGTGCCCTTTGACAGCAGATGAGTTTTAAGGGAATCCCAAAGAGAATTTGCACTGGCAAAGTGGAGCATCTTCTTTCAGCACTTCTAAGAGATCTATACATTTTGCAAACCTGTGCATGTTTATTAAACAAGTTGAGGGGCAACCCGCTTTTGGGGGTTCCCCTCTGGCCCTCTCAGATGGAATCTTCCTTTCTTTCATTAAATTCTTCCAAAAGAAAAAACACAAGTTGATATGTTACTGGAATCAGCTAGGTACTGTAGATATAATATTCTCCCTAGAATAATTTATGTTATGTAAAAAACAAAAAACCAAACAAAAACAAAAAATCATCCCAAGATCAAAGGCATAAAACAACAACCCTGTCTTATTTCTCTTCATCTGTAGCTTGACTGGGATTTAGCACAGGTAGGGTGTGCTTGGCCAGACTTGGTTCTGTTTCACATGGTTTTTATTCTCCTCTAGAAATCAGTAGGTCATTTTGGTCCTGGCCCTCTCATGATGGTGGCAAAGGATCAAAAATACAAACTCAGCGGTATATCTGCCAAATTTGCACTGACCAAAGCAGGTCATGTATCAAGCCCAGCACCAGGGCATGGAAAGTATGTCCTACCCATATACTACAGACTTACATAGTGAGGTGAGTAAATACAGGGAGGGGTAAAGAAGTTGCCATTCAAGCAACTTGCCATCTCCTATAAGATCTACTAGTGGTTGCTGATGAAATCATATATAGGCAAAAATTATATATAGAGAAATTATCTATAATTAGATGACATATGCATTATATCATTAACTCTTACTTTATATATATATGTGTATGTATATATATATTTCTATATCTATTTTACATACTTCTCTATATTTCTATACATATACATACATAGATACACACACAAAGAGATTAGTCATTAAAACATTTTGTGTTGACCAGAGGTTCTACCCATGACTTCAATGAGCCAATCAGATCATAGGCAATCAGATACTTAAGCATAAACATCTACATCAAGCTTACTGTACATCAGGTATTGTGTGTATCTATGTATCTATGTATATTTCTGTATATACACATACATACATATATGTAAATATAAAACAATAGAGTTAATGAAATAGTGCATATAGTAATACATTACCTAACTATGTATTGTGTTCTCACTATATAATTTTTGCTTCTATATGACTTCATTATCATAACAACTGCACGAGATAGGTAAAATTATTACAGCCATTTCATTCAAGAAGAAACTGAAGTACATAGAAGTGGGAAACTAGAAAAGCAAGGTTTTAAAGCTGTGTAGTCTGACTATGAAACTGAAGCTGTAAACCAAACAGGAGAAATTTGCAAAGTAGCAGAGAATGAGAAGTTATAAGGATGGCAAGTCAAAGCCGCATGTGAGCTTTAAGAAGAGAAAAATATGGAGGGTAGAGGAAGTTAGTATGAAAAGAGGAGGAAAAAAATAGAAGTAGAAAGAAGTGAAGATGAGAGGAGCTAAGACAGGAAATGAAGAGAAAAAAGTACTGACTTGGGCTTTGATAAGTTCCAAGGTCAGCTTTTCTCCACAGAAATTTGTGCACATCGACTGATGAATGTATAAAGAAAATGTGGATTTTTTTATAATAGAATGGAGTATTACTCTGTCATAAAGAAGGATAAACTTGAGACATTTCTAGGTAAATGGATGCACCTTGAGATGATGCTTTTACATGAAATAAATAAGACACACATGTTTAAATATAAGATTGTTTCTCTGATCTGAGAGACTATAAGGGTAAATAAAGATTAAAATATATAATAGACACTGGGAAATAGGAAGAAAACATTCAGATGGGAAAGAAACCAAGGGAGAGAGGAGGAGAAAGGGAAGGAAACAAACAGGAAAAAAGAATAGAAGGAAAACTGGAAACAAAGCTTTTGTAAATAAGGAGGGGAAGAGGGGTTGAAGGGAAGGAACTGGGGAAAAAGAATTATGATACATCATATGTAGGTACAATTTCCTTGTGATGAATGTGATCATTATGTATAGCTAAAATTTTCCAATAAATTAATTTTAAAAAAGAAATTTGTGCTTTTATAATGAAGTCATGTTAATATCCCCTTGTTTCCTGTAAAGAATCCTGCCTGTTCCCAATATTTATTTTGGAAAGTGTTAGGAAAAATATTTCAAGTATTTTGTGATTTATGACAAGAAGTCATTACTTGCCACAGTAGTATTAAACACTTTATAAATTTAATTTTAGATTTTCCAATCATAGAATAAGTAAAAGCAGAAGATTCTGGTTGAACAGAACATAGTTTCCATATGGCATCTTCTTCAAGTCATTTTTTCCCTTTATGTGCACTGAGGTGTACTCTGCTGAACCTAGGAAGACTGTTTTAGAGACATTGGCTTAGACTTCAGCAAGCTTCTCTTAAAGGGTCATATAGTACACAGGTATTAGGTATTTTTTGCTCACTGCATTGTTATAACTACTCTGTCCCACAACTGTAGTGCTAAAGCACTCAAAGACACTGTGTGATGAATATTCGTGGCGGTGTTTCAGTAAAACTTTATTTGGTATACTAAAATTTAAATTTCATACTATTTACATGTGTCACAAATATCATTCTTGATTTTTTAAAAACCATTTCAGAATATAAACAATCCTCAGTTCACAAGCCAAATACCAGCAAAAACTGGGCTGGATTTGACCTATGGACCACATATTACTGAGCTCAATCTAGACTTCTGTCAAGAGACCTCAGTTAAGGCTTATGGCCTTTCTATGATTAGAAACATGAACAATTGTAGGTCCATGCCAAGTTGTCTTACATAAAATATAACTTTAGCACTTGATGTTGTTCAAGCTCTAAATGTCCTCATTCCTTAAGATTTTACTTTCCACCAGTTCACACATATTTGTGTTCTGTCCTTTATAACCCACTGTATTCTACAGAAGATTAAAAAATTCATCTGAAATTCTGTAGATGTGAGATCCTTTCCTGAGAGCAAGTTTTGACCTCAGTGTATAGGGAAGAATAGCTAAGCTTTTCCATTCTTGAGGTTTTAGGATTCTATAACAGACATAGAAGAAGGTGGAAGCACTGAGAGAACATTCTGAAAGCAAACCTTGATTGTCCTGCATAAGGCCAACACTTGTTGCCAATCTATAGGATCTTTCTAACTTGGGGTTCTGGAACTGTATTATCAGTTTTCACTTTGCTGTTCCAACGAGCAAATGGGGCAAGTTTGGATAACTGAACTCTAACAACTCCTGGTAGCTGGTCTATGTCAATCTTTCACTAAGTTCTTCCGGAGCACTTCTTCCTTTCTAATTAGGGTCAAACAATATAAAAGTTGAAAACGGAAGAAGGAAGAAACTGGAGGTTTCAAAAAGGCTCCAAATATAATAACCTTTGGAACAATTAAGAGATGACTACATTTTTATTATTATCTTCTAAATCACCTTTGTGACCAGTGTTAAAAGCTAATTCACTTTGGCTGTATGTTTTTAAAAAAGTGTTTCCTTTACTCCTTAAGCTTAATACATAAGATTATTTGGGAAAAATAATCTCTCACTTGTCATTCTTTGAGTCCATGATAGTGCTAAACAGCTGTATCTTTAATACATGAAATTTGTTTCTTAGTCATGTGCAGAAGAAAAATTTTGAAAAGATAAGGCTTCTATTATGATTCATTATCACTTGTTCATTGAGTGGTCAAGTTAATCTGAGTGCCATATCAACCAAAAAAGTCAACCTCTTTTCTGAGACGGGGCCACAATGGATATACAATGGAGAGATGGAAATAATCAATTGTCTCCCAGATTCCTATTTCTCTCTTACCTTTTATAGAAGCACTTCACACTTCAACCTTCTTGCTCTTAAAGCCGTCCACTTAACCTGCAGCATGTCTCTCCTTTATTCTGACTGTGTAAACCTCTGAATAAAATATTTTTTCTTATATCTGTTGAAAACGTCATCAGACTTGGGCAAATATGATAACATGGCAGTGTGAGTGTTTTTTTCTCCCAATGGCAATCACACTGGTTTATGGGATATGTGTGTGTAGGAGACCTGATTTAAATGAAACCATTATTACATCCATGATACTGGAAAGTGGTAAGGGAAAATAAAAAGTATACATCTTCGAGTCTGTCTCTGTTGGGGAATCAGCAGTTACACAAACTAATTGTATTTTTGCAAACTCTGTTCTAGAAAGTACTAAAAATCTTGATTCATGATTTTCCCTGAAGCTGTCATTTGGACTCTGCGGGTGGCCAGGAAATGAAGTGCAAAATACCAGTGTGGCTGCATCTCAGTGAGTCTTCCCTTTGATCAAGCTTGGAGCCCAGGCAGGAAACAACACGCTCCTTGCTTTACTGCCATTGCAGATTGTTCATTAGGTTTAATTATTTTCCAAGATTTGGAGGGAGCCATCAAGAAATTAATCATGAATGGGAAGCAAGCAGCCTTTGTGATCGTAAAAACACAGGAAGTGTTTTGGATTATGCACCCTTTATGATTTACACTCAAACTTGAACTGAAAGGGGCATATGGTATTTCAGCATTTATTAAAAAGACATGGGGATTTATGATAAATCATAAACTCTATTATCAAGTAATAATGTTATTATTAAATAATAATATTGTGCCCTCTATTGTGTTTTTAAAGGTTATTTTGTCAGTCTGTGCGGAGAAGTCTTTTCCTAATTTTGAGCTTGCTATAAAAATAGACTAAAAGATAGTACAGTAGCTTCCTGTTAGGAGAGATTTTAACAATTAGGCTGGTATGCAATGTCTGTGTTCCTCTAGGAATTCCTAACAATTGCAAGGAATATCTCTTTTCTGGAACAGGCTGTAGTATTCTGGAATATATGAAAAATATATCAGAAATATAGAACCTTGCTTCTCTATGATGTCACTTACTTCTAACCATTCTAAAATAAGTCCAGTATTTCTTCCATGATAGCCTTTCGAATACTGAAGCAGCTATGTGGTGCCCTTAAATCTTCCTGAAGGTTAAAGAGCGTGAGCTCTGGAAACCAGTTGCTTAAGTGCTTGGGGTTCTATGACTTCCTAGATGGCTCACTGGCAGCTATTTAGGCCTTGCAAACCCTGACTTCTTACTCATAAAAATGGGGAAAATAATTATGTCTACTTACAGGTTGGTTGTGAAGATTAAGTGAGGATATTAATCTAATGTGCTTCACAGTACGCCAAATTGTAAGTACTCAGTAAATAGTAGCTATTAGTCTTGATACTAAGACTACATATCCGATGGAACAAATTTCAATATGTCTTTTTGTGACATGGCTTTGAACCTTCTCACTAGTAATGTGGTCAACTTGTTTTAGTTTTAAAAGAGAAAATCTTACATCCTGGGATTCTCACTCAGACCCAGGAAAATTATGACAATTTGTCACCCTACTTAACATATTGGTTATCAGTTAGGTATTTCCTACACTAAGTAAAGTATATTTAAGATAGCTCTTTAAAAAATTTGAACATGGCTTGGCATGATGGTGCACACTAGTAACCTCAGTACTAGGGAGACTGAGGCAGGAGAATCACTGCAAGTTTGAGGCTAACCTGGGTTACATAGTGAATTCAAGATCAGTCTAGACTATATAGTGAGACCCTGTCTCAAAAAAAAAAAAAAAAAGAAAGAAAGAAATCTGAACACAGGACACACCAATTAAAAACCCTAAAATGCCAAGAATTTTAGGCATATTTCCTGAGCCAAATCAAAACTGGGTGAGATGATATCAAATCATGATCAAATGTTGCTTCTTTTCTTGTAACTTTAATGTCATACCCCTGGTCTTCAAATTTGGGTTAATTCTGGATTACCTTTGGGTGCTTCCTTATAAATCTTCTTATTTGACCCTGCACTTGTACGTCTATCTAGGTGCTGGCTTCCATATCATACACTAGTGGGGCTGGGAATATAGCTCAGTGGCACAATGCCTGCCTGGCAAGTGCGAGGTCATGAGGTCAATTCCTGGTACAAAAACCCTCCAAAAAAAAAACAACAACAACAAAAAAACCATATCATACAGTGATGCTCACTGGTGCTTCTCTGCTGCTGGCTTGGTGTATCGCTGGAGTCTGCCTCCTACTGTTCTGTGAGTGTGGATAAAGTACCCTGCTCTAAGCAAGATGTGCACTCGAAAATAAGTAGAAATTAATTTATTGGCACTCTTGGGCCACTACTTTCCAGCCATTTTGGTACCTTTTCAGTTGGCATTGTTGTCTAATGAATACTTCCACTACAGTTTGGATTTGGCATGTCCTTCAAAGGCCTTGGTTTTAAAGGCCTGGTTCCCAGCCCAAAGCACAACCGGGAAGTGGTAGATCCTTTAGATAGGGGCACCTAATGGCAGATAGTTAGGTCACTGAGGGGACACCCTTCAAGGGTGTACTGGGACCTTCACTCCTTCTTCTCTCTCTCTGCTTCCCAGCCACTATGAGGTGAACAGGCCTCCTCCCCACCATGTGTTCTCCCAATAATGTGCTGCGTCTCTACAAAGCAACAGGGATAAGCTATCACGGGCAAAGCCCTCTGAAACTAAGAGCCAAAATATGCCTCTTCGTGAGGAGATTATCTCAGAAGTTTTGTCACAATACTGGAAAGCCGATTAACACAATTATGTGCCTATACATACAGTATGAAAGAACGAGTGAAGGCCTTCTGGGACTTTTTTTTATTAGTACATGTTTGTGATACACAGTGAACACATTCATTCTGCAGAGTCGATACATACACATAATGCATCTCAGTCCATTCTATTTCCCTTCCCTATCCCTCCCAGCTCCCTGTTCTCTCTCTTCATTCTTAGATTCCCTTCTCATCTGCAAAAGGTCTACTTCCATATTTCCCATCATTTAACTTTTACTTTGATCTTTAAATTATGCAAACTTTGGGTTTCTTATATAAGAGAAAGCATGAGATATTTAACCTTCTATGTATGATTTATTTTACTTAGCATTATGGGGTCAAGATGCATCCATTTTCCTACAAATGACTCAAATTTATCCTTCTTTATGGCCAAGTAGTACTCCATTATGCATATATAGATTTTCTTTATCCATTCATCTATTGATGGACATCAGAAAATTTAGTTATTGTGTGTTAAACTACTATAAATGTGGGTATGCATGTATTACTCTAATGAGATCTTCAACTCTTGTGTGAATAATATAGGAGTTAGACAATGGCAAATCTGGCTGCAGAAGTGGAAAGGACTTGTCAGTTGCAAGGGCGTGGCAAAGGCTTTAGGAATAAGGAGCCATTTTCATTCCACTTGGCAGCTCTAATGTTCTGCAAAGGTACAGAGAGCCAACCAGATTCCAAAGTGAGCTCTGGCAAAACCGCCAAGAGATGTCTGAGTCCTGGCTCTAATTGTTACCAGTAGCACTCATGAGGCATTGTAACACACCCCAAAACTGGGCTAAGTTTGACCGCATTTGTGGTGTTGTACAGGAGGCCATTTCTATCCTCTGGTATGGTAGTAGACCCATAGACCATGTGACTCTTACAATATCTCATTAATCTGGGCGAAGGACAACAAACTATCCAAATGTATGGGAACTGAGTCCTGCCAGTTCCTGGCCCAGGGAGATCATTTGGTGCCCTGGAAGCCAAGTGCCTGTGAAAACTTGGAGAGAGAGGACACCAAAAAATGAAATAAAGCCAAAATGGAAGAGTGATACTTGCAACACCCACTGTAGGAAAGATGGCAGAGATAAGCAGGTTCGTCTTTCTAGATTAGAGCTAGTCCCACATGAACTGTCTAAAGAATGAGATCACAGTTCACTGAGCTCGGGCTGCCCCTCTGCGGCTCCACAGTCCCCATGTTATTTTCTAAATGTATGTGTGTTTGATAGTATGTTTTCATTCTTTTACCTTTAAAAAAAAAAAGAATGAGATCTCCCAAAAGGAAAAAGCTACTCCTGTGAGCTTCTGCAAGACTTGAGATTTCTCTTCAAAAAGCAAGGCCCCAGGGTGCCACAGATAAGTAAACAAGATTTTGCTAACACCCTGGCTTTCAGACTCTTGATATTTATCTGACATACCTCTCTAACTTAAATTCTTCTGAAGAGGAAGCGTGGAAGTCTGACGTGCTCCTCACATTTGGGCTAAGTAAAGTTCCTTTCTCCCATCAGCTCAAGGGTCACTAACTCTTTTCCCATTATTTTTTGATAGGTTTTCCTTCCTCAATCCAGTCAGCTAGCTGCAACACTCCAAGAAGAGTATATAGTAGGTAAGGTCTAGAGCCTCTTCTAGCTTGAAGAAGCTGTAGAATACAGAAACCACTACTCTTTCAGCACCAGTAAAGGTTTATGGGATTTATTTCTTGGGGGAAATGAAATTAGAAGTAGAGTATGGCAGAGCTGCTTGGAGAATTGGGTGCCTGCTAATTTTAAGATCCTGGAGCTAGATGATTCTTAGGACTGTGGAACTTCTGTAGGGCTCTTGCAAGATGTGGGCAGCAAGAGTCCAGATGCCATTAGGAGCCCCCTACTGTGACTCTTCCTAAACTCTGGGTGTACTTTTATTCTTGATCTATTTTTCTCTTTTCCTCTTTTGTTTGGCCCAGGTTTGCTCTCCAAAGCTAGTTCTTCCATTACCCTTTCACCCCTCACCTTTGAAATAAACTTTGGCACTATTTTTGGCTTGTCTCATCCAATTTCTGTTTGAGACAAGGAATACCTGGAATACTTTTGATTGACAATCCCTTTCTTTAGAACTGCTTGACAATAGGAAGATAACCAGAGGCATTTACATTCCCATCACCAGTGTAGAAAGGCTTATTTTCCCCTCACAACCTCACTAGCATTTCTTGTTTTTAGAGTTTGTATGAGAGCCATTCTTTCGGGAGTAAGATGGAGTCAGTGTTGCTTTGATTTGCATTTCTCTAATAGCCAAAGACTCTGAACACTCTTTCATGTACTCATTGGCCATCTGTACTTCTTCTGAAAACTGTCTATCCATTGCAGTTTCTCATTTTTTGAATAGCCCTTTTATTTTGTGGGGGCTAACTTTTGAGTTCTTGCTTATGCCTGTGTTTTAAAAAATGTTACATATTTTATCTTCCACCAGATTCAGTATTTCTGTTGTTATATCTAAGTCTTTGATCCACTTGACTTTATTTTAGTACAAAGTGGGAAATATGGGCCTAGCTTCATTCTTTTATACATGAATAATCAATTTTTGAGGCACTATTATTAGCTGTATGTTCTCACTTGCTGGAACTTTCCGTACAGCCATCCTTTGGTAGCCCTGGAGGACTGGTCCCAGAACTTCTCTAGATGCCACATTCCACAGCTACTCATGTGAGTCCCTTATTTAAAATGTGCATGCAAACTATGCACATCTTTCCCCATATTTTAAGCCATGTCTATGTTATTTATAATACATAACACAATGTAAAAGCTCTGTAAACAGTTGTTATGCTGTATTGTTCAGAGAATGACGACATGAAAATGTCAATTTTCCAGAATTTTTTTCTGAAATAGTTTCAATCTGTGGTTGCCTGTACCTGTGGGTGTGGAACCAGTGGATACAAAAGACTGCCTGTACTTTCTTCATCCTATATTTATATACAATCTCCTCTGGAAACCCTTCAAACCCTAAGCAAACTATGAGGGAAATTATGTTGCTCTGGCATGGTAGTTGGTTTGTGTGATTACGCCTTTATTTTTAAACAGCTTCTAGATCATGCACCTGCTATTGCAATGTGCAGATTCATGAAAAGGCACCAACAAATCTGGGGAGAGGCAGATGTTCCTTCACTTTCAAATAATAAGAAAATTTGTATGTTCAGAGGTGACTACTCAAAAGATCATTAGTATGTTTTTGGTTTCCCTGATCCCAAAATTCCCCTTGGGGGGCTGGGGATTTTGCTCAGGGGCACAGCACCTGCCTGGCAAGCGCAAGGTCATGAGTTCGATTCCTGGTACCGGAAAAAAACAAAAAAAAACAAAAAGAAAAAAATCAAAATTCCGCTTGGAGGCCTATGGCTGGTTCCCCTCAGGTAGTGATGAATCCTCAACAAAAAAAAAGGTTGCACTTACTTATTCTCTCTTTTTTTTAAGCAATATGTGAGATTTTCATCCAGTGAAGACAGTATCTGCAAGTTTTAACAGCCACACACCCTTAAGTTGTATCAACAAATGTTTTGATATCAATAGAATATTCATGCAAGTTGTAGGGGACATATACATTGAGTAACAAAACACTCCAGAAATCAATATATGCACATTATTTACATATTAACTATATTTAGGTAATAGGAATATTTTCTGAGGAAAAAAAAGTAAGAAAATGAGAAATCACAGTGTGTAGTTTCTGTTCTCTAATAGACCTAACTTCTCAGCAAAACACTCATTTATTCTCAAAGGTGTTTATATCCTCCTTTGCTTCCAACTACCCTTAAGATTTTGGCTATGAGCCATCTACCTACTAGGTACAATTAGTTAGCAGAAAACAATCCCAGTACATATCTGAGTATCTACTACCGGATTTAGGTAACTCTAAGACAAAATTTCTTAGGCAAACCCTCCTTTGGCATAGTCAACTTTCAGACTTGTTTCAGGTTTGTTTGATATTATACACTAGAAAAATAGGCTGAGATTATCAATATAGAGGCCACTGGTGTACTGAATTTACTTTTCCCTTTCATTTTAAAATTCAGAAGTAGACTTGATAATCTCTGGGTTTCTGAAGACTTTCTACATTGTTTATTCTCTTTTGAGACTTGTGGTATCTCAATGCATAGATTCATGAAAAGAGAAGTATAGAATGCCACTGAGAGGTCCAGAGTGTCACTGATACATTACTACTTACAAGCAGGTTTTAGTAGCATATGGTTGTCTTTGAAAACCTGTACCTTTGCAGAACTTCTATAAAATTTAATTATGCCCTTTCTAATATTTCACATATATTTTATCTCCTATAAGATTGTAAACTCTTCAACAACAGCAAATCGATTTTATCTTTGTATTCTACACACTACTTAGTGTGAGAATTTTACAAAATGAGATCCTCTTTGTAAAGTACTTTCTGTGTAAAAGAATTATCACACTTACTCATGAAGTTTATTTGAAACAATTTTGTTGGAACCAGAGCTATCTAAGAGAATCTAGCATAAAGATTACTGGATACCACTAATAGACAATTGTTTAATGAAATTCCACAAAAAGGGTGGGTGGATTCAAGTCCTTTCCCACCCCTTCCAGCATGAGCAATGTCAATGAAAATAATTTCCATTTATATGGAATGCTTTGCCATAAGGTCTATCTTTTGAGGTTGGTTACTATGAATCCCATTCTACAGTTGCGAAAACTAAGGCTCTAAGAATATAGATAACTACTGAGGAAACAGAACTACTAAGCATAAAGTCATAATTTAGTTATCTAGCTCCTTCTCTTCCAACATGGGCTTCCTTGTATTTGGTGTTTCACTTATACTTTCATAGCAGTGAGAAGCAACAATTCAATGGAATATCAACAGTTCAACCACAAACCCAGCAGGGCACGGTGGCATGTGTTTGTAATACCAGCATTTTGAAGGCTGATGCAGGAGTATTATGAGTTTGAGATTAGCCTGAACTATAGAAAGTTCAAGGGCAGCCTGGACAACATAGTGAGACCCTGTCTCAAAACAAAGCAAAGCAAAACAAAACAAAACAAAACAACCAAACAAACATAAAACGAACAAAAAGAGCAAACAAATGAAAACCTCACAAACTCAGGAGCTAACTTCCCTTTCCTTCATGTCTACATCCAATCCATTAGCACGTCTTCTCATCCTTTCTTATCAAACAGGTACTGGATATACCTGTTTTGATCTCCACAAGTCTTCTTCCTGAGTCTAAGTCACCATTATCCCTGGATGACTATAATAGCTTCCTAAGGGGTGTTTTTCCTGGCACACTTCAGCATCCATGGTTCTCTACTTGAGTGTACGTCAGAATCCCTGGAGGACTTGTTAAAACTCAGATCATTGGGCCCTGCTCCAGAGTTTCTGATCCAGTAGATTTGGAGCAAGGAGTGAGAGTTTATATTTTAACAAGTTCCCTGGGGCCAATGATGCTGCTGATTTAAGGACTGTGGAGAACCATTGTTCCCGACAGGCTATTTTCCACCAAACAGCCTGAGCAATCTTTCCCAAACTCAAGTCAGATTAAGTCACACCCTTGCAAAGAAGCTTCTGATACCTTTTCTTTTGCACCCATGACAAAAGGCTAGTTGCTCAACTTAGCCTATGAGTTCCTTTTTGATGTAGTCCCTGGTGATGTCTCTCACCTCCTTTCCTCCTTGCTTGGTGGGCCTTCTTCCCGTTGTGCATTAATCAAGCTCCTTCCCTCCTTACAGCCTTTGACCATCCTCTGCCATGAATGCTCCTTCCCCAAATCTTGAAACAGATACCTCCTTCTTGGCATTTAGGTATCAGCTCAAGGCTGATCTCCCCAGAGATTCCTTCTCTGACTTTCTTACGTGCTGCCCTGTCAATAACTTTCTAGTCACCCATTCTTATTTCTCTCTTGGTTTTGTTTGTTTTATCCCCACACTACCAGAATGGCAGCCCTATGTCTGCCACATAGCAAGACTTCTTTGATGCATAAATGAAGGAGCCCCTAAGACTCTCTTAAACCTTACATTGTCCTGCAGGTGAGTAACCACAGATGATATCTCAGGTCCCATCCTGTGGGAATCTGAGCTCAGTGATCAGTTCTAAGCACTCCACAACTTCCTTTGTCACTGAAAAACAACTACATGAGAACAAGTACACCACATAACTGTGTTGATTCAGAGAAAAGTTGTAGCTCATGAAAATGGCAACAAGTAGAGCCACAGAAACAATTTCTTCATTATTTGGTTAATGCAGAAAAAAGGATTAGATTAAGCTACACCCAGGAATCAGTGTAGTAGCTATAGGTGTGCAAGTATTTGTGTGTATGAGTAAATAAACACACACAAAACAGACAGAGTATCTGTGGTCTAACTTGTGAAATGTCCTAACCTTTCTTCTCAGTATATTGGCCCTGGTGGAGAGTTATTCTGTACCCCTCTTCCTAGTGGTACATTCATGGCTTAAGGCTTATTAGCTTACACCATTCCTCTTGCAAGTGATTGGTCAAAGGGTATGTTACTCCATCCATTGCTGGGCCAATGAGAGTCCTCTGTAACAATTCTCGGATGCTATCAGGAAATATTCTCTGCCTCTAAAATCATGAGGACAATATAATCTTGGAGACTCCTGTAGCCACCTTGTTCTCTCTGAAAATAAAGCTGAATACAGATCCAAAGAGGTAGTCTTGATTGACATCTTTTAATTGCTAGATCCAGGTATGTCTGAGTCTAGTACATAGAATTTCTGCTTAGGTAGCTACATTGCTTTTTGCTTGTACATAAACCAATTTGAGTTAGATTTTGTCACAACTGAGAGAATGCTAAGGAATACAAGGCATCCTCCATGTCCTTATGAGACTCTTCTCAGAATAGTCCTGGTAGGCTGTTATTTTTCTGTCAACACCTAGATCAAAGGCAGTTGGAACCTCCCACAACATAGCACTAAAGCTACTGTGAATTCTGAGCCCACATATCATTGCCAACACAGTACAGAAAATGTTATTAATAACAATGCCTCCATATCTATGGAGTTTTCTTCTAATGAATTTGGCAGATTTAGTGTGCATTTCTTTTCTCTTCACTCTGTTCCTATAGAGAAGCAAGGAATATAGATATTCCCAAGCTGTGTAACCCTGGGAAATTACATCAGCTCTCCAAATATCAGTTTTAAGTGTTAAAACAGGCAGAGGACATGAGGTGGGAGTTTCAGATACAACATTAAATGAAACTGTGAGATGCAGTGTGAAATAATTAGCATCTTGACTGAAGAGTTCTGTGAAACAAAATATTGGTATTAAATACTATTGTCTGAAAGACAATACATTCTAGACAACATCAGAAGCTTTCAATGTCATTCAGAAACAGCATGAGAAAATGTCTCTTCTTTGTTTCCTAAACAGATCTATCATTCAAAAGAAATACATGGTGGTTGAAACATTTTTAAAGGATATACCTTATTTTACTGCCAGCTCATCTAGAAATATAATATTTTCATTTTATCATAAACCTTGGACATAAGGCAGTATAATGTACTCGTGTTAATTGTGACTTACAGATATCTTCATGTTTTCCCAAGACAAATCTGACTCTAAAAAGGATGAATTTATGTGACCAGATATGGCAAAAGTACATCTTAATTATTCTTCCTAAATGGGTTATAATTAAGCTGGTAATCTGCATTCTGCTACGCTTTAAAGTTCTTCAGGCCAATATTAGTGAAACATAAGCAAATAATCACGGGACTGTTAGGAAACTGATGTCACCATGTACATTTAGGTAGCCCTTCAAACACTTTGTGCAGGAGTTGAGGAACAGATTATATGGAAAAATGCAAAATATAATTCCTGCATCAGTCTAAAAATTATTCATTGGAAGTCTATGGGGGGACATCAAGAAAACATTTTCAAGATGACATTAAAACATCTTCTTATTAATCTAACAAATAGAATAAACACTGTAAGGTGAGTGAAAGATCCAAAACCTTATTACAGAAGGCTCTTAGTCTGAACCTGTCTAAAAAAATAAAAAAGATTAGTAAGTAGTTAAAATATTCTCCATTAATACAATATAGCATTTATGATTAGTCAGGGTTTGCTCTGGGTATTTTATGTCTTTCATTTATCTTTTTGAAAATCTATGAGATAAGTATTCCTTTATTTCTCCCAGACAAGGAAACTGAGGCACAGAAAGATTAAGTAACTTGCCCAAAATGACAGACTCCTGATGGGCAGAGGTAGGATTTGAACCCAGTTTGGCTGTGGGATCTATGCTCCTAACTAATACATAATTAGGCTAGGTGAGGTCTCTCTCACACAGTGATTGAGAAAAACATCTTAACATGTCCTTTAAAATAGCAAATCCCAGTGCTTTGCAATTGCTCATTCTTAAAAACCAAAAGTACAGCCCTGGGGAAAAATAAATAAACAAACAAACAAACAAACAAATAAATAAAACATCTCTCATGTTAAAGTGGGTCCCAGGTTATCCTCCACCCCGGGTGTTGTCTTGATACCCCCTTGAAACCTGCTGCAGTGGACTGCCCCTTTATTTCCCTAGCCCTTTCCTTCTTTCCTCCAAACAGCCTCGTGTCTGTGACCAAAGTCCCTCTCTGGCTCGCCCTGATGTCATTTCCTAATGGCATGGCTGCATTAGACGACATCATTACCGTACACCGAACCAACAGGTGCCCTTGGCCAGAAGTTTCCCGGCAATGTAGTAAGTGGTAGGGCCTCCTGGGAGCTGAGAAAGGGAATATGCTGCTCATATGCCTAATTTATTGCCAGGGACTCAGACATGATCTAAAAGCCCATTCCTTTTACACTATTTTATATTTGTCAAGGTTTGTCTTCAAGATGGGCAGGGAGCTTATTATATGTTTTCTATTATAGCTATTTGTCTAGAGCACAGCTATCCATATAAGAAAGAAGTAAATACATATACAACAGATGTTTCCGAAGAATTCCAGTGAAAAGAATTACATCTATCACTTAAGGGTTTTTTTTTTTTAAATTGAATTGATGCTCTAATTTTTACAATGGAGATGAAAGCTTACAATAAATAAGCTTTTAAAGCATATTTAAAAATCATTCAGTTCCTGAATTGACTTATTTTGGCTTCTTGTTCCATGCTCTCAATTTGTGGTGTTCAAGCATTTTACTTCTAGTAAAACATTTATTTTCAATGCAGTAATATAAAACCCTTTGCCCGTTCCTACTTAAGGCTGAGAAATAAGCCTACTTGTAATGAGTCTTACATGAGAATTGTATTGAATACTTCTCTGTGTAATCAGACATTACATGAAATTACAAACAATAGGGGTGCAAAATCAATCAGCCATGGCAGAGGGACTCAGATAGGAGTGACTCATTTGGCTAGGTTGTTCTGGAAAATTAATAACGGCAGAGGTCATTCATAACCTAGGACAACCAGACCCTTGATCATTCTTACATACTTTGAAACCTGCAGCATTAAGAAGTGTACCACTACCAGCCACAGGGCTTTTTGCTGCAGCCAACAACTGACTGGCTCAGGTGTTTCAAATATCATATTTTCTAGATTAGTTGTTTTTAGCTGAGGGTGACTTTGTCTCCAAGAGGACACCGGCAATGGTAGAACAACTTCTTGGTTTTGTACACTTGGGAGGTGGGTGCTATTAGCATCTCATGCGTAGAAACCAGGGATGCAATTACACATTCTACCATGCATGGGAGAGCCCCCTAATGGCACATGGTTATCCACCCCTAAGTGTTAAGGATCTCAAGGATGAGAAATCTTGTGCGTGGCTGCTTGCTCTAAGTCATAAATTGCCCTTACACAGAGCTCCAAAGCAGGTGAGAGTGCTAGGGAAAGGAGCAGCAAAGGTAGATTCAAGATGAATGGCTCATTTCCAGCTTCCTTTGGTTGAGGTCTCTATTCTGTACAAAGGGCTTGGCAAATCCCTTCATTTTTCTTTTAGTGCTATCTGCTTTCCAGTGCAGGGGCATATATCACATCCACATGTCTGCTGGCTCTAAGGAACCACTGCATGAACAGACAGCTTAATGCATCAGAGGAAAGCCACACTGGACACAGCTATCCACAAGGATGCTCAACTGGGAAATTTAACCTGGCTCTTTTCTCCCAGTGCCCCCAACCTTAGTTGTGTGGAAATACCTTGGAATTTACAGTTGAAAATATTTACTGAGCCAGTTTCCAGGTGGTAAAATGTGCAGGTGCATAAGAAAGTATGAGATCAATGAACTGATGTGCTAAAAATATCTGTTTCTCATACCCAAATATTGCTTATCTATTTTTCAAGTACCTTACATACAACTTGCCTTATTTTGTGCAAGGCAGATGGTTGATTACTTTGCAGTACAAGCAAAGCAATACAGCACACTTCCCAAATCAACTGCCAGGTCCACATAATCTTGAAATAGTAGAGCTTTTCCCTGCTACCTCTGTTCTATCTCTGTTGAACATATTGAGACATTTCAGTGCTAGAAAACACCATTTTTATCAGGATAGTGAAAAGTCAAATTGGGATAAAAATACTATCCAAATCAGCTGCATTAGGAATAATCATATAATTCAATTTGCAGTATGGATACTGCCTCTCCTTTGCCTCCTAATACAAAAGTTTCTTAGGTATTCTAATTTCCTATAGCACCTGAGTGCCCAGCATATATCCCACTCTGTTTCTGTGTGGACTCTCCTCAAGATCTCCAAGAAATTGCCTATTCCTTTCTCATCTTCAGCAATACAATCTTTATGAAGGAGACTTTAGCAGTAGGTCACCTCATATTTGTCATTATGGGGAATTTTGGCAAAGTAGAATGATGTGTCTCTAATGGTGGGACTCTCTGGCTCTGTGGCAGGTATGGGAGAAGATTTTAGTATGCCTGAAATCATTTGAGAAAATGATTGGGAGAAAATGCCTGATTTTAGTATGCCTGGATTGATACTCAGACATTATATGAAACTGTCTTTCAAATTACGTAATTATTTCCTCTCTTCTACTCCATCTGACACAGGCATTATAGCATACTGTTCAGAAGAGGTTCCCATTTCATATATTTTGTCCAGAGTTAGTAATTAACCTCAGCCCAAATCTCCCAATACGCATGTTTTCCAGCTTCTCAAATCTTACATAGTCATTTATCTAGAAGCATAGCTATTTTTAGAGATGCTCAGTTTTATTTTCCCATTTTACAGGTGAGCAATCTAAAACCTACTGCCTTTTCCAACGTTACTTTGACAGATTGCTATTCCTCAAGATATCTGCTGTCCTTCTTTATGGAACAGTTTTCTTTCTTTACTCCTCTACCCTGAGACTTGGTCATGTTTTCTTTGATGAATGAAATATAAGCAGAAATCACATACATCTCTTCCAAGCAGGATAGTTAAGAGCTATCGCATAGCTCTGCCATGTTCTGTTTGTCTTTCTGTGTGACACACACTGTCTGTCCCAGGTAGAGAATATTTCTTCAGCCTCAGGTACAGATCAAAAATGAAGAGAAGGAGAACTGCAGCCAATTCTGACAAAAATAAGTGAAAAATAAAGCTTTGTCAAGGTAAACTACCCGTGTTGTTGGTATTGCCTGGAGATGGTTTGCTACCCTACCATCATATAGCCCATACTGACTAATATAGTCACTTAGCTAGTTAATAACAGAGCTGTTTCAAGCCCCGGTCCAGATCCCTCAATCAGTCTTTTTACAACATACCACACTGAACAATACATATTTCAGCTATAGGAGTTACAAAAGAATACATAACCCTTGAACAGAAAAACCTTGGTTTTTAATACTTTTATCTTACATTCTAAAAATAAATAAATAAATAGAGGGTTTGGGCATCACTCCCATCATAAATCAGTTACATTTGTGGGAATAATTAAGGTTGTAACTCCCTAGCAAAGCCCAGCTGAATGCTTTAGACTTCTTATGAATTTATATTTCACACTATGAAGATGCTGAGTCTCATCTTACACAGCACCAAAACTGGAAATAAAACACACCAAAAAATCTCCTGAAGTGCAGAAAGCAACAAATGAAAAGTAAGACAAGATGACAGAAAGAAAGAAAATAAAAATAAAGAAATAAAGTCTCCAGACGCTTCACACAATTGTAAACATCATTTAGGTGTATATATTTACTTCATTATTTTCTAGATAATGAGCTTGCAAATAAGCTAAGAGCATTCTGGTGATCACTTTACTTAACACTGTAATTTCACAAACTGTCAAGAATGAAGAACTCCACTGGGGTAAATGAAGATATGCTTCGATTTTCTTAATTGCCACCTCACTAAGCCTGTGAGTTCATTGTTTAGCTATGTGACAAATGGTTTAAGCACTGTCAGGCAGTCGCAGGGAGACAGGGTTGTTACACAATGTGCCTGTCTCATTACTGTGTTGCTGACAGCCTGGTGAGATGGAAAACAAAACCCATTTCAGGAGTGTAGTGGAGTGGCCAGTGTGGCAGTAAGTGACAAGAATGCGTATATTTTATCATTAGAATGCTAGCCCTCCCTGCATGTGGTCAGGCTCTTTGGGACAAGTGTTGGCTTGAGGGTAAAGACCCAGTACTATATATGGGGCTTCTGTGTTAGCACCTGGAGCATGGCGTGCTCTTGACAAATGTTTGGACAGGTGAAAAGATGAATGCAGGAAACTTCTCTCATACCCAGTGGACTCAGTTCCTTTCTTTTCACCTCCCACTCCCAGGACTCATATAATGATACCACTGTGTCATAATGTCCCACAAATCACCTCTCCTTCCATACTGTCACTCTCTTATGCCCGATTCCCTGCCCCATCACTCCTCTGAGTTGTGAGTCTGTAGTTGAGCCAGTTTTCAATCCTTCTTAGTGTTTCACATTTTGTTTTGAGCAGGTATTCTACACACTGTGTTTTAATTTTTAAAACAGTGCTCAATATCCTTAATGTGCTATCTCTGAAATGTTTGCTATTAAAAAAATAGAATGAAAGTTGGAAATGATGAACACATGAAAATAAATGACTGAAGGAGGAATTTCAGATACAAAAGCAGAGGAAATATTTTTTAGAATCTTATTACATACATGAGTTGCTTCAAAGTCCTCAATCATAACCTTGCTCTGGTGCATGACACACATCCTTAGCGGAAGTGATTCTGTCTGCAAGAAGGTGAATACTGGTTCTAGTGAAGGAGTGATAGAAAATTGATAGATAAGGCAATGGTGTTTGATACTCTGAAAGGTCATAATACCTAAACAGACAGAATATCAATGGTATTAAAATTTCATGGTTGGGGTGATTAGGAAAAATCCATAAACAGTCTCTTTGGGGAAAAGGCAATGATAATGGAAAAAAAGTTAATAATCATTGGTTTACAAGGACATTTTTCCTAGCCCAGACAAAACTGGGCTGTGTGTGTTATTTCACAAATACACACACACACACACACACACACACACACACACACACACAGGTAGCACGGACAGATACTTTAGTAATTTTGCTGACAAGGCTTTTGTGGAGTAACCTAGACATTATTTTGATTTTGAGATTTTTTTTCTTAGTAAATTAAACATCAGATGATTCAATCGGTTTGAAGGTTAAAAACAAAATGCTTTTGGTTATTAAATCCTCCAAATCTGACAAACTATTTTGAACATTGGATACCTGCAGCAATGTGTAAAATTAGTCCTGTAAAATATTAAACAAAGTGACTAGACTTAGAGCAAAGCAAGGGAATTGCCTCATTGCCAGAAAGAACTTCCAGAAAAGTACACATTTCTGTAAGCCCCAGTGAATAAGTTGAGTTAATCATATGTTTCGGTTTGTGGTAAACACCCACTCACTCTCTGGGATGTTGACTTGATTCATTAAGTCTATGCATACTTCACCTGATGCCTCTCCCCCTCAAAAGTAATGTTAATTGTTAAATGTGCATTGTTTATTTGATATACTATTGTAAAATGTGCATTGTTCTGTATGTGTGCATTTTTAATATACACACAAAACAGTATGGTCTTCTCTGTTGATTCTTCTGCTGCATTGTCTCTCAGCTATATAACCATGAGGATATATCCACAGTGTTCTAGAAATGGACACACAGGTTGCCTCTAGTTCCTCTGGAGCCCAAATGCCTTGGTGATGAACCTGTGCATACACGTACCCTGGTGGATCTAGGTCAGAGTTCCCAGCACAAAACTCAGAGATGGATCTATAATTTAATCTTAAAGATATAAGAACCATGTTGAAACTTTTCAACCTTAGTTGCCATAAAAGTTTTCTGCAGTTTACAATATTATATGTTTCTGCATTATATTCCACTTGATCACAGTACATATTTTATACACTATTGAATTCAGTTAGCTAATGTATCTTGATACCTATGTTTAGAAACAAAATGCACCTATAATTTCTGTATTTTTCCCTGCTGTGATGTTTATCTATTTTTAAAATTAAAAATGTACTTGCCCATAAGACAACCTAGTTAGCCTTCTCCCTGCCCCTGTCTCTGCCTCTGTTCTCTTCTTCTTCCTCCTTCCTCTCCTTCAACAACTTGCATAAGAATAAACTATTTCTTGGAAGTTCAGTAGAATTACCTATAAAGACTAGATTGTCTTAGAGATAGTCTTTGACTACCATTGAAAATTAATTATTATACTATCCAAGACATCTACTTGTGCCAATTTTTCTAGAAATATTTTCATTTTAGTTATGTCTATAAAAAAACAATATCAAGTCCATTATATTTATGGTTACTGCTTTCTGTATTTTGCATTTCTAAGTAGCTTTATTAAGAAACAGTTTGCCAAAAATACACTTGTTTTAAGTATAATTTAAAGGATTTTTAGAAATTTAGAGATATGCAACCATCATCACGGGCCACTTGTAGAACCTTTCTGTTAAAGTAAACATAGGCACAACTGAGAACACCTAGACAGGCAGAGTTTAAGCAATGTTCTGGGACTTTATTGTACACCAGGTGTGGCTAGGCCAAGGGTGAAAGACCATTGGCCTCAAGCAATGGGCAGGAGCATATTTTACAGGGGAGTTTAGGTATGGGAGGGAGCATTGCTGAGGGGAGTGCAAAACTTTGGGTCTCTGAGTAGGGAGTCTAGAGCTAGGTGATAGGCAGGGTGGTGTTGGGTACTGGGCAGTGCTGGCGGGCACAGCATGTCTCTTGTGGTTTCTCACATAATCAGCCATCTGCAGGTTGAGCTGCGTGAGGCAGCTTCCAACTTCCAGTTAACACTATGCACCTGCAGAAAAACAGACGCTTGGGGAGTTTTTCTCCCCTGGCTGGGTGGCAGTCTAGTCCAGAGACCTGACAACCTCCATCACCCCAAGAGCATGGAGTGGGTGCCATAAAGTCGTTTCCTATTCTCATGCCCAGCCTCAGACAGCCACTAATCTCTGTTTTGTCTATAGTCTTGGCTCTTTGGGGTACATTCTATATTTTGTCTGTTTGCATTGGTCTTTTTAAAGAATCAGCTTTTAATTTTGTTAATCTCTATTTTTCTCTTTCTGTCACTGATTTTGAAAGAGTTCTCAGTCCATGGTACAATGATAGGAACTGACTGCTGAAGCAGGGCTATGGATGCAAGCCCACTCGTTCCTTTGATCATCATTTAAATTCTGCCTGGGCACAGGGTCTCCTGGGCTTTCTCTCTCTGGAGTTTGGGCTCGTTTGTCACATTCCTTGTGCAGGTGGCCACAGATCCTGATTTCTCCCAGATGTTAGGGATTCCACTGCTACAGAGGCCAACACTGAAACACTTGAAGTATAAAAGGACTCAGTTTTCTAGCCTGGATATCAAGCTCTCAAACTTATTTGGAACTTGTAGATTTAAATGTATGCCATTTTGAATTATTGTGTGTTTGTTCAGGGTGAGTAAATCAAGGTGGCTAGTCATTGCTCACAGAATACAAATACTTTCTGACCAAACCAATTTCTGATGACTAAAGACATCCAAGACTCCCAATACTGTCCCCAAAGTAAAACACCAGTGGATGTTTAAAAGACTAGAATAGAATTTGAAGTCCTGTATCTGTCTTGCTCCACAAACAGTGTAACCCACAACAGTGCCTCTTTTTCTTCTATATGCTAACTACCAATTGGGCCCTTAGGAAATTTATCTGATCTGCTTTGTGTATCAGACCTCTATCAATCACTGGCAAAAGGGAGGAAGATAATGTTGGGCACCTCAAATTTGCAGAGTGAGTGCTTTACAAAATTTTCTTTTTGAATAATAGCAGCAGAAGTGCAGATATCTCTTTGACACACTGATCTCATTTCCTCTGGATATACACCCAGTAGTGGCATTGATGGATCAATGCTAGTTATAGTTTTAATTTTTTGAGATGGTTGCAAATGTTTTCCATACTTCTCAGCATTTTGAGGTTAGTTTTAGGAATAAAGCACCTGAGAAAGGTTAGGTGACTTGCCCATATATATGTCCCTCATAACATGCTAGGGGCATGTATATGGTGTCAGAGACAACAAGTGGTATCAGAGCTTATTTATCTCATTGTAAGTTTCAGGTTCCTTCAGTGCCTGTATGCCTAAATGTGAGGCTGTTAAAGTCCTTAATCATCAGATGTTTATCTAAGATTATTATGAATGCAAAACAAGCAGAAGGACTTTTCTTCTGCTTACTCAATCTTCCAGAAAACTTTTAGTCTTGTAGAGAAAGAAATTAAAGTACAAGGACTATGTAAGAACTTTTCCCAGTTCCACAGCACCAGTGGTTGAGATTCATCTCAACGTGGGAGCTCAACACCAAATTATGCAACACCAAATTATGTCCCTTAACAAACCAGAGCAGTTGGATGGGTTTTCTCTTTGACATAGTTGTTTATAATACTAGGAAGTCTTGGGGCTGGGGATTTAGCTCAGCGGCAAAGCGCCTGCCTGGCAAGCGCAAGGTCATGAGTTTGATTCCCGGTACTGGAAAAAAAAACTACAAAAAAAAAAAAAAACAAAAACAAAACCAAAATACTAGGAAGTCTTGAAGGTCAGTCTTATTATTCTGATTTCATGCTGTGGGTGTAAGAAAATAAGATGTAGGTTTTTCAGTAACTTCTGGTGGTTTTATAATGAACATTTATATGCACTTTGCTCATCTCTATCCCTGATATATTAGAGCTATATGGAAATAAATATTTCTTAACTTCTGCAAGATGCTTGAGACAAATGGCTAGTGAAGGAAAGCTGTTAATTAAAAGTCACGGACTGTGGGCATCTTTTTGATGGTTCATCTCCTGCTTTGTCTACCATGGTACTTATATGGGCTTGTGGGACTGAGCTGCTCAGGTATTTAATAAGAAAATGCCAAGATTTGGCTTAATTTACTTGAAGGCTGTCTGCACTCTAACTCATACAGACAAGAACACTTTCAGTACGAACTGGAGAATATTGAATAGCTTAAGTCCTTGGAAATCCTCTTCAACAGCATCATATGATTAGGGAAAGGGCCTTCAGATAATTAAATGGAAGCTTAAATACTGAAGGATGAGCTTTCGAGACCCTCTTACTTGTTCAGAGTTTTCAAGTGAGGACAGATTCTATTTCTTGCTCCTCCCCTTCCTCCTCATTCCTCCCCTACTCCATGGAGCATTTCTAGACCTCACTGGCCCTGAGAAACTCTGAATTTATAGCCCTTTCTCCTTGTCCCATTTATTTGGTAATGAATGAACCTGGCAATATGATGCATCAATATCTTGTACATGCATAATGGTTGAAAGGGGTGAGTACAGAGGTGGACTGTTAGAACACTGATACTGAAGTCCTTACCTTTATCTCTGTTTATCTTGGTGCCTCTGGAGTTGGCAAACTGCCTTCTCCTCAGAAAGCCACTATGTTGATATAATCAACAAAGGCAGTACTTGACTTTCTTCTCCCTGGAATGCTCTTCCTTTTCATTCTTGTCAGGCTCACTTGTCATATTAAAGAGTCTGTGTATAATCTAACTTCAGGGAAGCATTTTTGACACTTGTGCCCCTGTGAGATATGCCCATGGACCCTCCAGGTATGGATATCTCTAGCTGTGCAGGCTACATAAGATCTTTGTTACAACTACTCAACTCTGCCACTGGGGCTCAAAAGCATCCCTGGGTGTGGCTGTGTTCTAACAAAACTTTCTTGACATGGACTGTGAAATTTTCAGGTGCTCTGTGAAGTATTCTTCTCCTTTTGATTGTTTTAATGACCATTTAAAAAGGTAACAAATGTTCTTGCTGTAAGAAGGGATGTCAGGTTAGAATTGGTCTTAGGGCTTTGTTTACTGCACTTTTCAGCTTCACCATACTGAAAGCTCTGTAGCATGGTGCTTGGCTTGTGTTGTCATAGAGTTTAATTTACCCAGTTTGGGCTGCATCACTAATTACATGTCCTGCCCACTCTGGTCCATGCATATGTCAGCAGAACGGACAACTCAGGTGTTTAGTGACGCAATGCCTTAACTGGGTTTAAGTTACACAAAGCTGTCATTGTGCCCCACCACACAGAGACAGGAAAAAGCACAAAATTAATGCAACCAGAGAGCATTAAAAGGGGCGTTATAGCCTTTAACATTATCTGTAGGGCCGGGGATTTAGCTCAGGGGCATAAGAGCCTGCCTGGCAAGTACAAGGTCCTGAGTTTGATTCCTGGTACCCCAAAACAAACAAACAAACAAACAAACAAACAAAAACCTATAAAATGTGGTAACATCATCTGAACTGTGTGTTCAAGAGAAGGGCCTTGGCCATGGCTCTGAAGGTGGAAATATTCTGCTTTTGTCCTTTTGCCCTTCCACATCCTAACTCCATAGCTCTATTCACCTTGCAAAACCCTCCCTGCTTGGTTAAAACCTTTCCAGGCTTGCGTTTCAGGAAGCTTCCCCAGTTTCCTGAGTTTTATGTAAATTGCTACCTGTGCTTGGACATTTTTTTTCTGAAGTGAATTCCTTTTCATTTTTAGAACTCAGCTTTTCTGTCATCTTTTCAAGGGGCTTTGTCTGATCGCTCAGACAATGTAGACCCCTATCTCTGTATTTAATTTCAGCACTGGCTTTTCCCTTTCCCACAATATCAAGATTTGTAACTCATTGCCTGTTTTTTATGTGTGATATTCATCACCACAGTTTAGCATTTTATGATATATAGTAGATGCTCAATAAATATAGGTTGAATGAGTGAACAGAAAGTTGACTTACTGAGTTTCATGGTTTATATTTAAATTCCAGCACATCATTGCCATTTTAATCTGTAAAATGTAAATAACCTACTTTGTAATATTGCTGTAAGAATAAAGTGAGAATAGCACATGTATAAAATTCTTAGCACATTGCCTGACACATGGTAAGCAATGATCTATTCATTTGTGGATCAGTCTGTCACTTTTCTATCATCTATCATAACGATCATTTATCAATAATTTTCATTACATTTGAATTTATTATCATCTCTGCAATGAACAAATTCCTATCAGAGACAATCCTACTAAAGGTTTTTAGATCCACATTATTTTCTTCTGCCTAAAAACAATAAACAAACCAAATAATCAGAGCGAGAAGACTTGTCATGTTTTCAGGTTCCCACCATATAATTACTCTCGGTTTGTACACAGAGATGAGCATTCACTCCTGGATAACTCTTTTAGTAGGAAGATCAAGTTATATGTTACTACATCGCCCATAGAGATTTCATACAACACTAGGAATATCATCAGTTGGTAACATTGAAAATTGTCACTTTTAATTTTTTTAAAGTCTCTGCCCCAGTTCTTAGTGCTGTTCAGTTTCCATCAAACCAAGACTTTGTGCTAATGAAAGTAAGATGCGCTCACTGAAAACTATAGAAAGGTATGCGGAGTTAATTGTTGCAATTATCCACTGAGTGGACTTAGACTGTGAATCCCTTGAAGGACACATGGCTAATTGCTGCTAAATGGTAATTAGATTACACTTTCCATGTTTTCAAAATGAACTTGAGTTTAGCAGACCTTAAAAAATAATCTGAGTCAAATTAAAGGGCAAGGAGGATATCAGCAGAATTTGATACATACACACACACACACACACACACACACACGGGCGCGTGCACATATACACACACACATGAATATAAACTCAGGACTTATTTGAAAATTATTCCTTTAGATCTTCCTTTTCAAGATATATAAGGCAGTTCAGATTTTATTGGATCATACTTTTCCTTTTCCAAATAATTGGTAAATAAATGAAAATCAATCCCTTTTGAAAATTAGACAAGAGTTTCTGAAACTACAGGCAAAATTTTAGTATTAATGTTGTACTGTAATGTGTAGGGTTGTTTTTTGCCATGACTCTTCTTTCTGTGAAAGATTCATTATAGTTTTGAAAACTTTCCATACTTGTCAGAAATTGTAGTGCCAGGTTAAAGCAATATATTTTTTTTTAAAGAATTTTTAGATCTCCATGTCTTGACATGACTGGCTTTGTTCTTTTTGGCTTTGGAGTAAGTACGTACTGCATGTGCAACCTGAGGGCAAATTCTATCTTTTTTTGGGGGGGGGTGGGTTTTTTTTACTGGTACTGGGAACCAAACTCACGACCTTGTGCTTGCCAGGCAGCTGCTGTGCTGCTGAGCTAAATCCCCAGCCCCCCAAACTCTGTATCTTGACACTACTCTAGCTTCCACTGCCCCTAGCACAGTGTCTGGTACAACACTGTCTGTATTAATAATACATGAATTCATAAACAAGTGAACATCATGCAGTGATATAAATTGGACAGTATGGTACTGAATGGAAGAACTATTATCCTATAACTCTTAGGAGTTCTAAGAGCCAATCTATAAATAGGCTATCTCCTCCTCGAAATAGTTTTTCAACAGTCCTCATTGATGATGCTGGCCAATCAGAACTTAAAATATTCTTGAAATGAACAACCCTAACTTCCATAACATATTCACTTTAATGACATTGTCTTTTAATACTTTTATGTGGATTAAAACAAAACAAGACAGACGGGGAGATATTTACCTCCACATACCCTAACAAAACAAAAACAAAAACAACCCTGAAAAAAGTGAAACAAAGAAACTTTTTCAAGCAAAGTGCTTTAAAGCACTGTGTAGACACAAAAATATGAGAAATAAAAATGTCCTCCATTAGCATCAGTGAAACAGACTTTTAGGTCCAAGTAAACTTACTTGAACCTGATGTTCTACCACCATTACCTACGACATTACTAAGTTTGCATTTTATAAGAGAGATGTTGTATTAACCGAAATAGTGGACCCCAGAGATATTAGGCCCCAATCCTTGTAACCTGTAAATATTAACATAAAAAAGAGATCTTTGCAAGCGAGATTTGTTAAGGATCTTGAGATGGAGAGATTATCCTGAATAACGGGAGGGGAGTCCTAAATGTAACCACAAGCATCCTTAAAAGAGGAGAGGAAAAGAAATTTCAGCCACACATAAAAGGAGAAGGCAATGTTCCTATAAGGGCAGAGATTGGAGAGATGCCACCACAAGTAAAGGAATGTAGGCTTCTACAGATGCTGAAGGAAGCGAGGATAAATCTGCTATGGTTCATATCTAGACGTCTTTCCAAAGCCCTATGTGCTTATAGGTGGGGCTTTTAGGAAGTGGCTGGATCATGGGTGTGTGATGCTCATCGCTGGATTAGCCCACTGCTGGGTTTATAGCTGGGTGCGATGTTGGGATGGGAAGACTGGCAGGATGAGGTGGGCACTGTGGCACGAGCTGGAGATAGACACTTAATAAATCTCATGTGCAAAGACCCCTTTCCGTATACATCCCACCCTGGATGGCTGCTGTTTCCTGTTTACCTTGCCACAAGCTCTTTCCTCTTTGCTACGTCACCCTGCCTGCTGCCATCTGACTATGGACTGAAACCTCTCAAATTGGGGAGCTAAATAAACTTCTCCTCCCTTACCTCGTGGGTGTTGGGTATTTTGTTCTGGCAATGAGAAAGTAAGACAAAATCCTTCCCTACATCCCCCAGAGGGAGTATGGACCTGTGAATACCTTGATTTTGGCTCAGTAAAACTGATTTCGGACTTCTGGCCTCCAGGGCTATAGAAAAATACATTTCTGCTGTTTTAAGCCTGCAAGTTTGTTGCAATCTGCTAATGTAGCAATAGGATGGAACTGAAATTCTGCTATGTTCTATGAATTCTTATAGCTAATTATTACCATATGAGGGTGTGTGGGACATACAGAGTCTCTAGCTCATCTTTGGAATCAGGATTTGTAATTTGACATGATCCCATGTGATTCACATGCACATTCAAGCTTGAGAATCCCTTCACTGAAAGATGCCACGACCTTTTGATCAGAGGCTGCTTCTCATTTTCCTAAAGGTTAGAGGTTATCACCTGGTGAAGGATTAAATTCGGAATTGACAGGCTGGTGAAGGTCCTGTGAGAAAGGGGCCAGCATTGCACTTTCAGAATGAATTCTGAATGCTCCTTATATGTGAGAAGAAATATGTAACTGGAAGCTATTTTGGAGCTGGACTGGGTAAGACCAGGGTTAAGGGGGTGTTCAAATACCTAGATATCATCCTGATATTTACACTGCCAAATAACACATTTCACATTTATTCTAACAACAGTGTTATGACTTGTGTTTAGATGTCCCTCCCAAAGCCTCATGTGGTTATAGGTGGGTTTTTTCAGAGGTGGCTGGATCTAGAGTATGTGATACTGGGATTGATTCATGGTACAATGCTAGGCTCAAGGGCACTAGGATTAAGAGGGTGAATGCTATCCATCCTAAGTAGCCTGGATAATGTATAAGGGACAAAAAGTGCTGTGGTAATCCCTGGTTGCTTTGCTACCTTCTGCCTGCCATCAACGTTTTTCCTCGGTAAGGCCTATCTGCCATTCTGCTCTGCTTTAGAGCCAGCCAATTATGGACTGAGACCTGTACAAACTGTGGGCTAAATAATTCCTTTAACTTTGAGTGTCAGATATTTTGTCTCCACAACAAGAAGAGTAACATGACAAACAGAAAAAGATTCCTGATGTTCAGGGACACCCTAAAGAAAAGAGCTTCTGGGTGCACATTGGGTTAGTGACACACTGAAAAGGATAGTGCTGGAACACAAGCTTTAAATGTTACCAGGTGACTTTTAACACCTTATAGTAGAAAGCTTTCAGTAAAAACTTTGTATTTCTATGATTCTCAAACACCATTAAAACTCATAGTTACAATTTTAAAGACAATTTTTAAGTAAATTCAACTGGTTGAGTTATACTGTCTATAACTAAGGAAGAACTCATTAAACAGTTTGGATGGATCCCAATAGCTGTGCAAGACTATTTTCTGACCTGTGGAAGAATCCAGCAGAGGAAATTTACCTGTCAACTCCTGCCTTAATAAGCAACAGCAAAATGCTGGAGTCAACAACACAAACTATAAATGTCTATGGCAGCTAATTTTTAATTGGCACTTTCTCTTGCACCTGCCATAGGAGCTTCACACATTTATCAACGTATTGAAAATGCTTACTTAGTATTTGTAATCTTGTACCTTTCACATGTGATCAACACTACAAATTAGTGTCCCTCTGAGCACTCACAGATATGTGAAGTGAAGAAAATATTTTGTAGTTAGGAAAAAATCTCAGAGTTAGTTCCAACGCTTCTAAAAACAAAACAAAGCAGAACAAAAGCTCCGTAGTTAGAAGACTCAGGATTAGTAGGCTGATACCTATGTCTTGTGACTCTCAACAGTCCCGGAATTTTCTAGGGTGACAGGCCATCCAACCAGGATCATGAGACATAAGCAGGATGAGACATGAACAGAGACATGGTAGGGAAAATAGATGAAGAGGTTATAGCAAGAACATCAGTGTCCTACCCTGGACTGAATTGTGTCCCCTCAAATTTCATGTCCACCTACAGCCTTAGGGTGTGACTTATTTTCCTACTTGGAAAGAGGTCTTTTTAAATGTAATTGGTTAAGATATTATACTGGATAAGGGTGGACTCTAAATCCAGTCACTGCTGTTTTTATCAGGATGCCCTAAGGAGGGACATACACACACACAGAGGACAAGACCATGTGCTGGCACAGGAAGAAACTGGAGGGATGCTATTACAAGCCAGAGAAGGTGAAGGATTCCCACAGCCGCCAGAAAACAAGATGGAAAAAGGGAAATTTTATAGCGCTTTTAAAGAAAGTATTTCCTAGCCCACACCTTGATTTTGGTCTTCTAAGACTCCAGAATTGTGAGTAAAGAAATTTGTATTGTTTTACCACCCAGTCTATGATAATCTATAATGACAGCCCTAGGAAATAAATGCATAATATGTTAGTCAGTGTTCCATGACTGGAACACATACCCAGGGTAAAAAACTTATGAAGAGGAAAGATTTATTTTACCTAACAACTTTGTAGGTTTTAGTCTACAACTGGGAGTCATAGTTTTCAGGCCTCTAGTAGAGGTGAGGGAAACAACATATCATGGCAGGTGTGTGTGTGTGTGTGTGTGTGTGTGTGTGTGTGTGTATGATGTAGCAAAACTCCTCATTCATGGTCAAGAGTAGGCCCCACCTGTTAAAGTTTCTACCACCTCCAAACATTGACATCTTGGGAACCAAGCATTTAACATATGGGCCCTTGGGAAACCTTTCATGTACAAACTATAGAAGAGGCTCATCGTAATTTATAATGAAAAATGGTGATGGTAATGATGCTGATGCTTTATATTTATGAGGCTTTCTATGATCCAGACACTATGCTAAGTCCTATACATGGATTAATCCATTTTACCCACACAACAATCTTCTGAGGTAGCTTTGCTTGTTATCCTTACTGTACATACAGTTGCTCAAGGAACTATCATAAGTAACTGAGCCATGGTTGGAAGACTTGTAATTCCGAATAAGTTCATGATCCTCATAGCCACTTTACTATCTTCCAGATGATGGCCAACTCATTGCTCCTAGAGTTGAATGTGTCCTCTCTTGGCTCTACTATCTCTTTCTACTTCTGGAAAAAACAGAATGTTCAGGCAAATGACCAAGTGCTCAATTGCTTTAGCATCAGAAAGCAAACAGAAAATTTTCCAGCAGGAAACTTCTGCAATAAACTGTGAGGCTTCTTCAGTAACTGGTTAACAACTGATGACATCTTATTACAACAGACTCAGTAACTATTATCTTTTCTAGATGGGAGAATGTTGAAAAGTCACTTTGAGGGAACTAAAATCATATATTCAGCTGTATTTTTCATCTAATGGAATCACAGGCATTTTACAAATAAGGAAGCTGAAGACAAGAAATGAGAAGGTCTTATTTAATATTAGAGGCATGATAACCAGAGATACAGGGCTAAAACCCAGGCTTCCTACTTAATCCAATGTTTATTATTTTCCTTCTGTCTACCACTGTACTTTCTTATTTATCATTTTCCATTTATCTATATTTCTATGCATCCACCTGAGCAAGCATTTACCCATTTTCCAGCTGTCCATCTATATAAGTGTTCATCTATCTGCCACTCACCCATTTGGTAATTATAAATCACTTATTAAGGATGATGGTTGCAGATGTAATGCTGCATGGGACTATATCTCTGCTCTCAGGAGGTCAGTATCACATAACATTTAAATGTTTGATTCATTATTTAAGAGTAGCTACAGTGTTAAGAACATACAGATTCAACGGAACCTGTGTGTGGTCAGCTGTCAAAAGCAGTTCTAACTTTAATGTTTTTTTTTCATGTAGACTCCAGTACTCACATTTCCCTTTTCTTAGTTTTCTGAAATTAACTTCCCAGTTTCACTAAAATGTAGTTTTTACATTAACAAAAATTAATATCATGGGCTCTGTCTTCAAGATATCAAATGTCTCATGGAGCTACTGAAGTTCTGTTTATTTGTTTTTAGTTCACTAAGTCATTGTGCATTGGTATATTTACACATTTTTAAGCAGGCTCTATGTCATGTAAGTTAGTGCCAAAAGTCTTAAAGAGGAGGAAAAGGGAGGATAAGGGCAGGCAATAGCTAAGATGAAAATGATCAAAATACATTATACACGTGGAAACCTCCCCAAAAAAGTGAAATTAGTGGAGAGAGTCATGTAGGGGAATGGTAGTGGGAAATGATTAAAATAGATTATCTGCATGTACAAATCTGCCAAAATAGAAACCATTAGTCTGTGTAACCAATATGCACTAATAAAAATTGTGATTTAAAAAAAAGCCTTAGAATATAGCTAAGATAATTATACTAAAGCTTTCTATTCATTCACTGAAAGGAACGGTTAGTGCTTATATTGTTTGATCAATTTTGCATGGCTGTATCTGGTAATCTGAGCAACTACTTGGAAGACAGCAATATGCAATACAATAACCGCTGTTAATTTCCTATCATCTTGTTTTGGAATTTTATATCATTTTTATCGTATTTTGAAATTCTCTTTATAATAAAAAAAGAGCATTAGAGAAATGCTGTTATGGGGAGAAGTACGCAATATGTTCGCATTCAGGAATGCAATTGTATTTCATTTTTGCTTTCCCTTTCCTTCAAGCTGCGGGGATTCACACAGAGCCTCAATAGGAGGAAATGGCTAAAAGGTTCTCTCTGTGAGTTCCACAAAGCTGGACTGAAATCTTGCTTCACCTGATGATGCAGGTAAAATACTTACTTTCTCTGCTCTGATTTTCTTACTTATAAAGTAGGGTTGATGAAAGTACTGGTTTACCTATATTAACCTTGACCTTATGGTTCTCCTTCCACCTTTTCTTACATCTTGAGAGTTTGCTTTGTGACCAAGGAGGATACCGTCTGTGGTCTCTGCCATCTGAGGGCCACAGGTGTTGGACAGTGTCCTGGCAGCTAGCCAAAAGATGGGGAACTCAAAACACATAAAATATTGAGCAGTTGGCCAGGTGTGGTGGCGCATGCCTGTAATCCCAGCACTTGGGAGGCTGAGACAGGAGGATCGCTGTGAGTTCAAGGCCAGCCTGGGCTACAAGTGAGTTTGAGACCAGCCTGAACTACATAGTGAAACCTTGTCTTGGAAAGACAAAAGACAAAATAAGATATTAAGCAGTTGTATGTCCAACTGTGCCAAGCAAGCACAGGAGTTTGTCTTACTAAGAAGCTGCAATCCATGAGGGGCTTTGGTTATCCTAACCTTGTTGCCCGGTTATTTTTGGAAAAATTATCTCAGTCTTTTCTGCTGTATCAAATATTATTGATAAGTTATTAAAAGTCCATTCTGCTGTAGCATTTGCCGATCTTATAGTATGCTCATCATAGCCAAAAAGAAATTAAGATATAAAACAGCTAAAGCATCCACTATCTGAATTCCTTTTGTGCAGTGAACTGTTTTACATTTATATGCATAGGGTACTAATCAGTTATTTGATGCCCCTGCAACATTACTTGTAGTGGATGTGGTGTGATGTGGTAGAAAAAGCCCCTGAAAGAACTAAGGAAACAAGACTTCGAGTTGTGGTTCTTTTAATTGCTGCATGTGTGGCCCAAACAATTTATTTACTTAGTTCTTAAAACAAAAAACACTTTTACAGAGATCTAGTATCAATATCCCCTCTATAGATAAGAGCAAGTCAGATATATTCAAGGTTATGCACTTCTTAGTATCAGAACTCGTTAACTTTAACATAATTATAACTTTCCCTAAACCTAGATTAAATTGTTTCAAACTCAATACAAGCATTCTTTATGTTGATCAATATTGTTTTCTTTCTGCTTAGTTTTCTTTATGCTTAGGACAGATTGCCTATATTTAAATCCCAATCTCCTTAGCTGGGTAACCTAGAACAAATAACTTTTGTATTTCAGTCTGAACTATAAAATGGGAGAAAAAAATACTACTTACTACAGTTTTTGTAAATATTGAATTGTATAATCCAATGAAAATATTTTGGACAATACTATTTGTAGTGTTAAATTAAATCATCTTGATTTGTAAGGCTTTTTGATAAATGTAAAATCCTTAATTTCTTAATATTTTCAAAACATAAGAAAGCATCTTAATTTCACTTAACATTTTTTTGCTAATTGGCCAAATATTTGTGGACTACCTATTATTTGTGGGCACTGTTCTAGATTGTGGACTATAACTAACAAAATTCATGGCACTTCTTTAAATTATAGTAGGGTGAGAGGACAATAATAAAATAATGACCAGTATAGATTATAGGATGCTAAATACTATATAGAAAATTTAAGTATGGGGGGAATAAGGAATATAATAGACATGAAGAGGACTGGGCAAAAGAAGCGACATTTTAAATAGAGTGGTGAGAGGGTGACTTTTTTTTTTGTTTTATCTTTTTGAGGCAGGGTCTCACTATGCTGGCCTTGAGCTCACTTTGTAGCCCAGGCTGGTCTTGAACTCACAACAATCCTCCTGTCTCAGCCTCCCAAGTGCTGGGATTACAGGCGTGCGCCACCTTGCCCAGCTCAAAGAGGGTGACATTTAAGGAATATTTGAATAAGAAGAGGAGGTTAACCACGTAGCTATTGGGGTACAGGATGTCAACGAAGGGAAGGGCAAAAGCAAAGGCACTGAAGCAGGAGTGGCCTGGTGTGCCAATGGAACAGTAGTAGAGTCAGTGTGATCAGGAGGGAATCAGTGTAGAGGAGAGGAATAGGCAATGAGATCAGGGAAGACACAGGAGCCAGGATTTATATGCCACTGAGGGACTTGGCTTTTTCCTTTCCATGACTTATGAAGCCACTCAGATGTTTGGGCAGAGGACTACATAATTGTAGTTTAATGGACCATGAAACAGGGATTAACTGCTGCTATGTTGAGGATAGACTAGAAGAGGCAAGAATGGGAGCAGAGACACCAGAGACAATTCTACACATATTGACCAAAGCAGTCCCGTTTTCCTAATGGGTCTGTGTGAAGACTCTATTTTCCCACTTTCTGTACCAGAGCAAAGCCATAGGCCTAGTTCTGGACAAAGAAATATAAGTGGAGCTTGGTGTAGTGGTGTATGCCTATAATCCCCAGGCAGGAAGAGTGCTATAACCTCAAGGCCAGTCTGGACTACAGTGTGAGTTGAAGGCTGGTCTAAACTACATAGTGAGACCCTTGCTGAAAAAAAATGTGAGTGGAAGAGACATGTTATGCCCAGCCACGCTTCAGAGGTGTCCTGCCTTTCCATGGCCCTCAACTGGTGCCTGTGGGGCTGGATGCTAAGAATTCTTGAATAGTACGGATAAGATGGAAGCAGCAGAGATCCTTCCAGTATCATTTCGAGGGAAGCCACCCAGAAGCCCTCAGGCCTGTTTATATGTAGCAGTGAAGAGAATCAGGACATTGTAATGACTTGGAGCTGGATGTTAGTGGATTATTAAAGGTGATTAAATTTTGGGCATATGTTAAAGGTAGCACCTACCAAATTTTCTGATGGATTTTAAATGGGGTAAGAGAAAAAAGTTTCAATGCTGGTGCTATGGAGTTTGGTCTGAGCGGTCAAAAGGCCAGACTGTCATTAAATAAGATAAGGAGGACCACAGTGAGAGAGGTAGGCATGTCAAGGTCTGTGAGGCAGGTGGACATAAGGAACTCAGCTTTGGGGACATGAAGTTTGAGATGATGATCAGATAAAGGTGAAGATGATGAATACCCAGTTATACCACTGTGCATGTGATATGCTAGGGCTTACTTCTATCAACCTGTAAGAAACAGTTATAAAATTTTCAGTCGCATAACCAGTTATACAGTTAAACTGTTGGTAGCTTGAAATCAGCCGCAATGGGAACATTTACACCACAACATTGGCAAATGCTCAAGTTACAACTTACTTTTAAAATTTTTCTTAGAGACCTGGTGGTTAAACATTTATTAGCACAGCATAAGGAAAAGAAAAGGAGGAGAGAGAGGGAATGTTTACAAATGAGATTACACTTTTATGATTCTTTTCTTCAGGATATCTTAGAATTTATCCTGAATGTCAGAAGTACCTTTTTCTTAAGGATATTTGTCTTGCTCACAATCTATTAATCAGTGTTATTTTTAGGTGAAAAATTCACTTGTAACTCTACTGTATGAGGTTCGCTATGTGTTGACGGCTATTACACAGTGAAAATATCAAGTATTTTCCACTATTGTTTTGTCTATTTAAAGCAACAGAAATGTAGTTCAGTTATTTCACTATTTTAAATCTCAAATACATTTATGTATCTTTGGTAAAACTTCCTATCTTTTCAGTATCCCAAATATTCCCATCCTTGTTTTCTGGATGGATAATTGTGAAGAGGAAGAGAGACCCTGGATATAAATGGTCTCTGTTAACAGGAAGCAAGCAGAATAAATTTTGATAGTTGTGAAAGAAAATGATAAAGAGTCTCTGCATTGACTGTGATCCTCAAAAGAATTAGTAATGACTTTTTTGGTGGATGAACAGTATCTTCAGAGTCAAGCAGGTTGATATGGTGCTGTTCCTCTGGAACTTCATAATATGATACAGTATGAACATTAATCTGGAAGGGTTGCATGCCGACTTATATTTAACTTATGCAAGCAGAATGTGAAACAGTGCCTTATTATTTTCTTACTTTATTTCTTTCCTTACCCTGGATACTTCCTTACTACTGGAAAGAAATCTAAAATTTTTATCAGCTATAAAGATAGAATATCATTTTATATATTGTTTTTTTGTCTTTGACTTTAAACAATGTTTGTTGCAGAAGGTGCTTCTCTCAATATTTTAAGTCAAACTAAGTTACGCTAAGAAAAGGAAAAAATAGTGCCATAATATAATCATGTTGTTTATGAGATGCAACAAAGATTATTCCTATTATTATTTATTCTATTATAAATCTGCCTGACTATATAACCCCCATATGTGGGATCTCAAATAATATATCAGTACTTTAAAATTTTAGTAAAAATGGCATTTAGACAAAAATAAGCAGAAATATTTACATATATCTGCATGAGTTAAGTGGAAATGCTTTTAAATATGAAATGTCATAGGGAGTTTTATGTGCTTAATGTCCCTCAACACACTCATTTTCCTTACATGTAGCTTGGTGTCTTGTTTTGGCTGCTAATGCTTCAAGAAAGGAATTAGATCAGAAATAGAGGCTCTGTGTAAGATAAGGCAGGAATCACTGTAGACCCAGTTTGATGCTGTGTTTGCGTCTGACCTCAGGCCATTTAAACTTTGGTTAGTCCATGGGGCTGTAAAGAAAAAGGTAAAATGACTGGGAAATAGAAAAACCAGTTTTGAGACAAGAACGAAGTACTCCTACAGTTAATGGGCATTTCCCTCTATTAAAGCCAGCGCTGTAGATGCGTATGTGAAGAGCTGCACAGGAAGAAAGAGTGATTTGGGGCAATTCAGGTTAGGATCAAATTCCATGAGAGGAGAAATTCCTATTGACATATTTAAACCTGATGAAAAACACTGAGGGAAATGCCTGACAAAGGCCTTTGCCAGTCACCTTTTTTTCTTTCAATATCTTGAAGACCCAGAGGGAACGCAGCTGTATGGTAGCCATAGTGACATGCACTGAGTGACGGCCTCAGCCCCACATCCTGAAAGCGTATGGAGAGATCAAAACTGACAGGAGGCTGTGTACTGGACACACATGCCAAGTCTTGCAGCAGGTGAAAATTTTTATTACATATATGTAATAACACCCATGATACACTTTGATGCATCTGTGTCCTCCTGACCTCATTGTCTGCAGAGTGTTGCAGTTTTCTACCCAAGTGACCAATACCTTATGGTGTTTGATCAGCTTCAGGTAGGAATAACTGATGGAACTTTGCTACATCTTCATCAGGCACTTCTTGTTTTCTTTCTGGGAGTAAGACATCTGAGCATCTGTTCCATGTCTATGTATACGCAACTTGGAAGTAGAGAACAATGACCTCCCCATGGAAGAAGCCTCTGATAATGGAAATTGACATGAATAGATCAATACACTTTGTTTTCCCTTGTCTGAGAAGCAGTTGTTTATATATCCTCTCAGAATCTGGTGGACCTAGAAGACTTCCAATCAGTCACTTCTGATACTACACAGAGGCCCGCAAGACATTGTACCATCTTTTTGGCTCTTTCACCAATGCCTCTATTGCCTTTCTCCCTTTTCCTTGATCCTGCTCCCATTATAGGATGCCGAGGCAAGATAATCCCTACCCTCTGCCATCCTCATTTCACTTTCCTATTCCCCTACATAAGCATCAACTGCAAAAATACATCATATATGTACTGGGTTTTTGATAACAAGAATATGAGAAACAGTAGATATATTTGCAGCCAAAAAAAATCTCAGCTCTAAGTTAGACTACTTTGATAAAAGAAATCATTATGTGAGTTCCCTAAATTCCTGTAATTAATAAGTGGAGATGGTATGTGAATCTAGTTTATCTGAGACTATACACTATGCTCTGATCTACTTTGTAGGGTAGAACATCAAGGAAGAATTCAAATCCATAGGGAATAATTTAAATCCATTTCACCAAAGAAATAAGGTAGTAGGAATCTTTATTCTAGAAAAAAATCAGTCAAACAAATGGAAGCCTATTTAGAATATGTCATTACATATAGTCCTGATGAGAAAGATTAGGATGCATAAACAGAACAAAAACATGACTATAAAATAAAATTTGAGCAGCATATGTGGCCCCCATGATCCCTGGTAAGATGCGTACAGCTCCTTTTTCCATTTTAACAACTAGAAATCAGCAGGTTGGACATTTTGAGTAGTTTGGTAAAAGGTCACTATTGAAGTAAATTGTAAATTTGGATTGGAACCTAGTCAATATGATACCAGAACCGTTCAACTCAGTCATTCAGTATGCTTCCCCTGCAGAGGTGCAATTGTGAGCTCAATGTAAGAGAGAGTATTTAACCATCAAGGATCTGGAAGATATAATTGCTTGCCTCACAGTGATGAAATTCCTATATGTGGAAATTCAGCAGACGATGTGCTGGAGTAACATGGCTGATTCTCCTCAGATAAAGACAGAACAGGTACGATGTCATCAGCTATATGAATTCCTCCATTTAAGTGGAGGACAAAAGCAGGAGTCAGTCAGAGCAGGATGTAGGGATGGCACAGCAAGAATTCCAAACATCCAACGGCCATTCCACAGAGTTACTAAGACTTGTGTGAGAGTTGGGTCCAGAGTTTGGCAAGTGGGAGTGTGGCAAGGGCAATAGGTGGATTGAAATCAGAACCAATCACTCAATGGAGAGAGTTACTGGTTCAATCAACATGAATCTTCTTAAAGTAGAGGCCTTTATACCTAAATAAGACCTCAAGTAGAATTGGGCATACCAAGTTTCCAGAATGGACTGTATGTTCTTTGAGGGAGATACGATAGATTAAATTTCATATATTACACAAGAGCTAGGCTAAATGACCTTCAGAACTCCTTCCAAGAGAAAAAGTATAACTAATTTTAGGAAGCCTAGTAGGGCTGGACCAGTGGGAGAGGCAACTCTAAAACCCAAGAGCTTTTGATGGTAACCCAAGAAGTTGATGACAGACACTTAGATTAATTAATTAATTCACTAGTTAATTAACTAATTAGTAGCTGAATAGTTAGCTAATTCTCAGTCAAATGTTTCATAATATATTTCTAGTAAGAATAAAGAGAATAAAGCAAAATGTTGGCTCCTGTTTGATTCACACAAGATTTTTTACTCCAAATGGATACATTTAAGATAATCCCTTTATTTCCTTCCTCAGCACTTCCCCAACCAGCAACACATGGAACTTGCATTAACAATTCTGAATGGTCGTTCATGCATAGATAGAGGGAAGTCAGCCTGGCAGCAATGACAGCAGTTTGCACAAACTGGCATAAGACAATGTGACTCGTGAACAGCGGGCATACTGGGAATACAGAGAATCCCACTGCATGTAGTCCTCTAGTCAGAGACAATTCCTTATCATTTTCTTAAGGCAAACTTTTCTTGCCTTTGTTCAATTATGCTTCATGTGCACTTATCTCAGATTTTAATTGAATTGGTTCCTTCACAGATGGGCGTAAAGTACATTTTAGTTTCCAAGCACCAGAGAAAAAAGAATGACTAGTATTGGTTCTCAAATTAGAAGTCATTAAAAAGGAGGTTTTAGAGCTTTGAAGGAGTCTAACCCCCTCTGAGTGGAAGTGGTGTTATTTCCTTAACGTGAAGAGGGCTTGGCTCTCGATGAAGAGATGAGGACGGACGGCTGATGTGGCCTCTGGTGCAATGCTGTCGAGAGTTGAAAGAAAAAGAGATATTTGCTCAGCAAGGCTGCATCTCCCTGTCTAGCTAAAGAGAGCTAGAGGAGTGGCAAAAGGCATTGGACCTCTTGGAGGCAGAAGTGAGGTGAGGCATGGGTGGGAGAGACTGGGAAAAGGCAGATTGTTTTCTTCTGCAAAGACAGTTTTCTTCTGAACACACAATTAATTATATTCAAAGTAATACTTATATGAACCCAATACTGTTCCCAACACCAGTCCTTATTCAAATACTAACTTCATGGAAGATCAGCTGTAACACGGAATACTCTTAAATAAATGAATTTTCCTCAAATGATTTTTAAATCACTCTAAGTCTATGAAATTATATTTCTACTGGGTCAAGATGACTTTATTCATAATCAACTGTGAGTCTGGCCCTCAGAATCAGAACCATTTCACTCCAGAGTCCTAATTAATCAAACACACACACACACACACACACACACACACACACAGAGAGAGTCTTGGTCCTGTTTTTATTGCTGAGACACAATACACAACATCCACAAATTTAGAGGAAGAGGCTCACAGTCTCAGAAGTTTCAATCCATGATTTGCCAGCTTGAGTGCAGAAACTTTGGTGGAAAGGCCTGAAAGGAGGAAAGATGCTTGTGTCAGCAGAGAAAGAAGTGAGGAATGGGAGAGGGAGATACACACTTCCAGATCACACCTCCAGTGACTTGCCTGCAGCCAGGCCCTACCTCCTAACAGCAAGTCAGCTGCTGTCTTAGTTGCTTTATTCTCCTTGCTGAGACAAAATATCTGACTCCCAAAATTAAGGAATGAAAGGTTTATTTAGCTTGTGGAGGTTTTAGTCCATAATCAGCTGGCTCTAAGGTAGGGCTCCATGGCACATGGGGCAAAAGTTTAAGGTGGCAGAAAACAGCAAAAGCAACAAGAGCAAAAAGGAGAAAGGAGAAACAAGCCTCTCTTCTTCCCTTATATGGTAAGCAGGCTGCCCACCATCTCCACGCCCTGCTCTTGCACAGAATGAGGATGTTTATAAAGCAAGGACCCTGGCCCCCTGCTAAGTCATTTAAACTTCTAAACTTTTGAAGTTGGCACAATGAGTCAACCATTAGAACATCCTGAAGAGTACACAGCTGCCCCAGGACATGTCCTCTACACCCTAGGACCTAGAACTGCTTTTCAACTTCTCAACTTGACACAATGTATCAGCCATTACAGCTATAGTGCCCACCCAAATGGAGTTACCTTCCCAAAGCCCTACCTCTGAACATGTGAGATGTTTTGAGGATATTTTAAATCTAAACCATAATACACAGACACACACTTTTGAAGAATCAGGTGGACATCACATGGGCTACATGGGAGGTAATAGTTACTGTTATTTTCATAGTTGGTAATAACTACAGTGCTGATAATCAGCAACTGTTTTTGAACCAAAGTAGGTTTTGAACCTACTTTGAAGCAGACTCAAGTAGGTCAAACCACAGAAAATGTTTGATTAGACATGAAGATGAACAAAGAAACTGAACAATGAAGCAAGTAGGAGTATTGTTATACACCAAACGTTTGTGTTTCCCATAAATTTATATAAAACCCAAATGTGAGGGTATTAGCAGGTAGGTCCTGTGGGAAATAAACAGATCAATGGGATTAATGTCCATAACAAGGCCCTAGAAAGCTGCCTTACCTCTTCTGCTGTGTGCATTTATGGTGAAAGATACTATGAAACAGAAAACTGAGCCTTACCATGACTTGACCACATTGGAACCCTAGTCTTGGATTTCCAGTGTCTTCACCTATGAGAAATATATTTTCATTGTTTTGAAGCCACCATGTCAATGGTATTCCTTTATAATAGCCAGAGAGACTAAGATGAGCATTGCTAAAAAATATCAATACCTTACTCAAGAATAATTAAATCTGAAATTCTGGGGATAAGGCCTGGATAGAATGTTTTTAAAAATTTCTTATGGTAACTCTAAGGAGACCCTTTGAACATCAAGATACCTTAAATATTTTTCAAGACATCTTCACTATTTTTCTACTAGATATTTCTCCCCTAAAGCTTAAACTGAAACCAGAAGTATTTTCCCTTCCTGCAAGTACACTGAAGAATGGATGTGCTATAAGTCAGTCCAGATTTACATGGATTCTGAAAACATGGATTGCTGGGCACCAGCCCTAGAGGATCTGATTCAGCAGACATAGGGTAGGGGCTTGTTATGATTTGTGTCTAGATGTCCCCCCAAAGCCTCATGAAGTCACGGGGTGGGCTTCTAGAATTTGTGATTGATTCATGGTCCAATGCTGTGATTATGGATGCAAGTACTACACCTGCCTTGGGGCATGTAACCTGCATACAATATAAGGGAGGGAAAGAGGCTTGCTCTGTCACTCCTCGCTTTTTGCTCTGGTTGTTTTTGCTGTTTTCTGCTGCCATGAACATTTGCCCTCTGCCATGTACCACCCTGCCTTGGAGCCAGCCAAGTATGGACTGAAACTTCCACAAACTGTGAGCTAAATAAACCTTTTCTTCCTTCATTCTGGGCATTTGGCATTTTGTCTCAGCAAAAAAGTAACTAAGACAGGGCTGAAATCTGTACTGTAAACAAGTTCCTAAGTGATGCGGACACTGTTGGCCCAGAGACTACTCTCAAAAATCACTGTAATAAAGGGCCTGAAGGGATAGTGGTGACAAAGTTATTTTCTGTTATACCTGGCAGTATAACATAGTTGTAATTAAGCCTACACCTAGTGATTAAATCTCTAAGTCCATGGAATCACTGAATGCTATCTCTGTATCCCTAGTTACTACCATTTCAGACTCCTGCTTTTCAGAAGTTTGACCAGTCTTCTCCCCCTATGGGGAGTTGCCACTATGGGGAGTTTATCTGGGAACTCAGCAGAAATTGAAGAATAACCCAAATCAGTTATATTCTTTTGCAAATTCACTTCCAAAACTGGCCAGCTGCCAAAGGTGGTTGAGAACCCTTGAATCTCTAATCTACTGTATTGTCAGCATGCCCAGCTGGATCCATGACAAGAAACAAGGAAAAGATCAAGAAAACCCATTTGAGATGCCATCAGGAAATCTTCAAAAAACCATGGAGGATGGACACAAGGGCTCTGCAGCAGGGCACTCTGCTATCTGGTCATTTAATGCCAGAAAAAATCCATGGGAGTCAGAGCATCAGCTACTCTGTCAAGTGACTCCATTTGCTCTGGGCTTGTGTTTCACTTTATATCCCTGTACAGGTATCTTTAACTTAAAAGGTCCACTGTATTTTCTGATCAGCTTCTGTTTGACACAGCCCTCTGGCAGGATGGAAGTTAAATGACATCTGTGGAGTTAGTGTAAGTAGTTAATTCCTAAATTACCAGGACCACAGCAAAATACAGAGTATGACCAGCCTGTCAGAAGCTCAACTTTCTTTTTTATTTTTCCTTCTTTTCCTCTATGTTTTAGTAGAATATAAATTTCATCTTTAGTACTATGTGTATCAGAATGGAGGAGGCATAATGGGTGAAAGCTGATTTGAAAATATTTTTGTGTTTAGATAGTAAGAGTATGGATAAGATTTTAGGTTTTTATTTTTATTTTTATTCTTTAATTGAGAAGTTGACTTATTTTTTTAACCTTATTAATAGGACTAGTCCATGCTGATGTCTAACACTGTAGATTCTCTTCCTATGTTGGAACTCTCTATAACTGAAATGATATAATATATCAGCTGTATCTGGCTGTTTTTACTCAATATTATGTTGAGATATATTCATAAAAGTATCAGGAGTTCCTTTCTCTTCACTGTTGTTTAGTTTTCCAATATACATCTTTATCTATTCAATATATGAAAGACATTTGGGCAATTCTTAGTGTTGGATTGTAATATCGCTTTTAATTACTCTTGTGCAAGTACTTTGGTGACCATTGCTAGCAATCACGTTGGGTATATATGGGTCATGGAAGATGCTTATGTTTAGTTTTAATAGACAATGACAGGCAATTTTGAAATAATGCATAAATTTATGCTTCAATTTACAGTGCATTAGAGTCTATTATTTACACTCATGCTAATACTTTGAACTGGTTTTTTTTTTTTCCTTTTAAAGCATGCTGGTAAGCATGTAATGGTAACTTATTATGTCTTTAATTTCTATTTCCCTGATGATTAATGAGGTTAAACACCTTGTCATACTTTTACTATCATTTGACCATTCTCCTTAATACATTTGGTTCAAGTATTTTTCTCTAATTTTCAGTTGGGTTGTCTGACTTTCTTATTTACTTGTAGGAATTCTCTATGTATTCTGGATTGGAACCCACAGTTAGTCTAAGGAATTCTTTATGTATTCTGGATTGGAACCTAGGGCAAATCTACCTGTTTAGCTATTTATCCACCCATCTACCTATCTAACAATCTATCAAATATCTTTTGCATGTGTATTGGCCTTCTTGTTCTTTAATGACACCTTTGCACAAGCGATCTATGTATTTTTGAAGGGTGTTTTCCTGCCCTAACTTGAAAGTGGTCTCTCTTTTTATAATTCTATCAAACAAATGAAAATCAATTATTTAATAAGAATGAACAAACTCAGCGGTGTGACTTCTGAACATGTGAGTAGAATTAATACTCTATTTTACTAAGGAACCTGACCACATTTTTTTCATTAATTTATGTGTTTGGGCCCCTAGGTACTCATTCTATACATAGTACCTGCCACTTACCATTTCTCAAGAATGGGCAACTGTCAGTTGACTTTGGTAACATTCTGTCAAATACAAGATGACTTCTAGTTATTATTCAATCATACATATCTTACTGATCCACCTAAGGGGCTAAGGAAGAAGAAAGAGAATGTTCAAATGTAAAGAAAGTGACTTAAAAAGATATCTGCGGGGGGCAGATAAGGTTTTATTCAGCTGCAAATTAAGTTTAGGATGAAGTCTTTTGACAATGCTGGTTAAGTGACCTCAGAGGCCAGTTTCTTTTGCACATTTAATCAGAAGACAATTTATGTAATAGAAGACTGGTATAAGAAGTAACCATAGAAACCTTGCCCTTCCATGGTATCTAGAGTGTTCATTTAGTGAAATCTCCCTATGTGCTAGGTATGTGAATTTCACACGGTTGGTGGAACATTTAATAAATGGATCAGAGTTGGAGGAAATGCTGCAGGAACTATAAAGAGGATTGGGTGAAAAGAGTAGAAGAAGATTGCCAAAACTAATAAAACAAATCTTTAGGGGTTTTAATGGAAATTGTATCTACTCAGGAAGTTATAGACTGGATCTGTGGTTGCCAAGATGTATGATTTTTATTACCTAGAGTTATGTAAACTCATATGGATAGGGAACAAGTCAAAAAATAAGGGGAATTACCCCATTGCTGTGTCATAATTAGCCTCTTACACATTTTATATGTTTGTAAATATTATACTGTACCCCATACACGTTTAATTGTTATGCAAAAATATTAATAAATTGTGCCACAGTTGTAGCTCTTAGAGATCTCTGGCAACAAAGTGATATACTTATCACCTCATGTAATCTGCAGATCTGAGTCTGAACTACCCATTGTTAACTGATGGAGAACAAAGGTGACTCATGGAGTTAGGCCCAAGGCAATTCTGTATCCTCTAGGATGTTCTTCTAAGACCATCTCTAGGTTTTTCTGGGCTCCATTAGCTATAAGCCCCAATGAACATATTGCTATATTGCTGACGCTTTGACATTAATATGTTAATTTTCTCTTGCAAATGATTAACATTGGCACCAACGTTAAGGTAGGTCATTTCTTACTCTGGTTTTCCATTTGAAATGATTTTTACTGTGATTACTCAGCAAGGTAACACTCCTTCTCCCTGAATCTCTGAGGGGAACTAAAACCAAAAATCAATACAATATATCTGATCAGCTTTGACTTGAAGTGTGTTTAAATCCCAAAGAGAGAAGAGCAGAACATTATTATATTCCAACTATCTATTCTGTGAGTAAACATTTAACAAGGTCTAGCAAAAGCATTTATAACCTTGTGAAGAAAACACTTATGTGATGTCATCGATAAGCAAAATGTAGAGCTTATTAACTAGACTATGACTCCTGACCAAGTGAGAGATTCTAAACAACAAACTCTGTCCATAGAAAATAGTCATTTTCATATAAACACCATTATAAAATGCTCACTCATTCCGATAATGAATGAGTATAGATTTTCAAGTATAAAACAGTGTCTCAGCAAAAGATCTTTGAATATCAATTTTCAAGAAAGAGGAAAAATGACATTATAAAATTCTCCAGAGCTACTATAATTATTTAATATATTTTAATGCCTTCTTATATCAAGGTTTATGTAGTCCTTTCACAAATAAACTCATGCACTAAATTGCTTAAAACAGCATTCTATCTGTTCTGAGAATACTTCCTGCATTTAAAAACATCCAGAATTTGCATTCATGAACCAAAATATGACTTGTGGCAACTTGTGACATTGCTTATTAGAAATGCTTCTTGCTTTTTGTGGTTATTGCATTAGGAAATTGGGTTTTTAGGTAACATTTCTCCATAATATACGCCCACGGTAAAGTTTCAATTGTGAATACTTCCCTGACAATTTCTCATGCATAATTTTGGAGTAAATTTTATTTGTGGGTATGGAATTATTTCTCTCAGAGAAAATTTCCTTATTATACACATTCTTTTCACCTTCTTTTCCTATAAAAAGGGAGGATAAATATGAGTGAATCATTTTAAATGTGAGATTACATGTATATACTTTTAAAAATCATGTTTACATTATTTTATCTGTTTTATAAAAGCATATGAAAGGAATTAGAATTTGACTTTCCTGCAGAAAAAATTATTTGATGAGTAGCTCTATCTAATTCAATTCTACAGCAACTTTGATGAACACAAAATACAAAGTGAAACCAGTTCAGTGAATAGCAAACTGAGGAGTTCTGCTATACTATAGAACAGTATACCAGAATGTTAAAAATCACTCATTTTAAGATCATTTCATGGTTTGCATAGATCACAATGCTTCACATAGTAGGTGCTTAATAAACATCTCTCACACTGATGGAGGTAATTCAGTAAGTTAAAAATGAGGTGGGATGAATTATATATGAACAATCACTAAAATGTGGAAATAGCTCAGTGTCCACTATCATGAGCAAAATGTGATATCTACATACAGTAGCCTATTACCCTCAAAAAGGAAGGAAATCCTGACACATGCTACAAGAAAATTATGCTAAGTGAAGTGAGCCAGGCACAAAAAGACAAATACTGCATAATATCACTTATATGAATTGCTTAGAGTATCAAAATTACAGAGACAGAGTAGAATGATGGTTGCTAGGGGCTGGGCATAGGAGGGAGGGAGTTAGTGCTCACTGGATTTAGAGTGTCAATTTTTCAAGATGAAAGGAGTTCTGAAGCTGGATGGGGGCCCACCATTATAGTCATATTTAATGCCACTGAATTATACACTTAAGAATGATTAATATAGTGCTGGGCATGGCAGTGGATGGCTGTAATCTAACCCAGCAACTGGGAGGCTGACACAGGAGGATCACCACCAGTTTGAGGCCAGCCTGGGCTATATACAGAATTTAAAGCCAGCCTGGACTACATAGAGACCCTATCTCAAAAAAAAAAAAAAATCATCAAAAAAGAGTGATTATGATAGTAAATCCACAAAATAAAAGGAAAAGAAATATTCCTGCCCATAATATAAAGTGATAACAGTATATTAATTTTTTTCTCAGATATTCTTGCAAAAAATGGTTAGATGGTAAATGGTATACTATGTGTATGTTAATACAATTAAAAATGAAATGAGGTGGGCTTGGGGTCTTGCTTTATCAAATTTTCCAACAAAACATTATAGTTCTCTTTACACCTTTGTCCTGTGACTTTAAATATTTACTTGTTGAAAACCTGCAAATTTCACCCTGTTCTGACTTCTGTTTCGAGCTCTGTTATCTGCTGTGCATCTCCACACGGTTGGCCCACAGGCAGCTCAGAGTTCATACTACCGAAATCATACCTGTCTACTATTTAACCAATTTCTTCCCAGTCATCCCTGTCTCATGAAGGAAAGTACAGTCAGCTCAGCTGCTCCAGAAAGTGACCTGGGTGTCACCTGGACTTCCTCCTCCTCACTCGGTTCTCACCTTCAAGGGCCTAGGAAATTCTGCTGATTATACCTCTAGGCCGCACCCCAGACCTGCTTGTTCTTCCTCTAAGCCACCATGCCCTCATCCCTCACCTGGACAAGGATAAATGACTTCTAATGCTCTCCTGACTCCTCTCCTGCTCATTATAATCCATTCTCCAAACAGAAGCCACCAAACAAATGAGATAGCATTCATTATGTCAAACGTGTTTCTGCTTTCCTGATGTGCTCAAAATAAAATTTATGTGCTACACTTAGGAGACTGTTGAAGACCTGGTGCCTGTGGGCCTCTTCCACCCCATCCGCTCTCACCACACCTATTGCTCACCCTGCTCCAGCCCACTGGCCTTCACTTAGGGACTTCGATGTACTGCCTTCCCCACCTGATAACCTTCATTTATGCTACACTTCCTGCCTGAAGCGTTCTTTCCCTGATCCAGGTCTTAGTGTATATGTTAACTCCTCAAGCCTTCCATGGTAATCCTGTCTGAAAATATTTCAACCTACTCTTTCACTCACTGAACTTGCTTTTGTTTGTTATTTTCACTATACATCCACAATTTATGTGCAAATGTCAATATGTGTATTTCATTCGCATCCTATTTGATGTCTGTTTTTCTTGTTAGAATGTATGCAATAAAAGTAGATGGCTATATCATATTCACTTTTGTTTTCCAAGGTTTTAGTACTACTAGACAGTGCTTGGTAATTTTGTTATGTTTTATTTATTTATTTATTTTTAAAGACATTGTCTCACTGCCAGGCGTGGTGGTGCATGTATGTAATCGCGGCACTCAGGAGGCTGAGGAGGGGAGATCGTTGGGAGTTTGAGACCAGTCTGGGCTTCAAAGTGAGCTCAAGGCCAGCCTGAATTGCATAGCAAGACCCTGTCTCAAAAAGACACACCCCCGCCCCAAAAAAGAAAAGGTCTCACTATGTAGTCCACACTGACCTTGAACTCAAGGCAACCTGCTTATCTTAGCCTCATGAGTGCTGAGATTACAAGTGTGTGCCACCACACCCCGTGAATTTTAGAAGTCAGTGAACTCTTTGTGTAATAAATAAATGAATGGTTGGATTGTAGCTACATGAAAGAAAAACCTTGACTCTCTTCATTAAGTCAAACAAGAGTCAACTACATTTGGAAAAAATGTGATGTGCTTCGGAAGGTAACATGTAAATGTTATGTAGGAGCGCTCTCATTTCCTACTGAATAGCATGGATGATTGAGAAGCCTCAATTTCTATAATTTTATAGCTGTAAAGGTTTTCAAAGATAGCCTTTCTCAACCTTCTCATGTAAGAGTTTATGAAACTTGCCAGTTTATTAATTCAGATGCCACCCCTTATCATTCATATGACTGACACATTTTTTATTCCTGTCTTGCTTGGCAATCTGCAGTTTTTGGCTCTGGATGTTGGTAGAACGCTTCACCACTGCATAAAATTTACTTTTGATTACACTTAGCTGATGGTCACATTTACTTTTTAAACTCAAAGTTTCATGCCACTGTGCACGGTTCTTGCATCTCAGGGGTAGAGACTGGAACCAGATTATCAAGACACCACCTCCCTATCTCTTTTTTCCTCCATAATTGGACCACAATGAGTTTAAAAGCCTCAGAAATCTGATCTTCTGTCTCTACATCTCAGGAGTACTTTGGATTTTTAGACTGGATGTGGAGAGCATAAAGATAAAGGAACATTTCATCTCCTTTCTTTTATCCCAGCATTATTGATCTGCTATTCAGGAATATCATTATGTTTTCAACTTGTGGAAAATGACAGCTGCATAGCAGTTACATCCTATGTCTTTTCAAACATCAAAACAAATAGATTGCAACTACCCAGCAACTCGGAGGTTTTTCCATTTGTGTCTTAATTTAAAGTTTTGTCAGTGGAACATGAAGGAAAGGAGACCCTGCTGATGACATGCATGGGATGTAAATGTGGATGTGGCAGAGACCTAACTACTTTGCTAAAAGGACTGCCATTTAGTGCCAGTAGGCACGTCTTTATTTAAAGGATGGAGACAACAAACAGACTTCAAACCTATGTAATGGCTTCCTGAAATGGCCTCTGCCTTGCTCTTCCATTCTCCAGACTGCCTACCCTGTACATTGTACTAAATCCAAGCAGCAAGGTCTAATGGCACATGATCACTGCCCTAAAGGGGGCCCACAGTATTTTGGTGGAGATTGCTAATTTAATCAATGCCTACTGTACACTGTGGTAAAAAACAAAACAAAACAAAAAAACAGCCTGTGATGGGAACCCAGAAGTAAAGCATGCAAATGAGATTGAGGGATCCAGGAAGTTTCTAGACTATGGGGAACGAAAAAGGCATTTCCAGCAAAGAGAAGCCCCTGCAAAAGTAAGCAAAGAAGATGGTGGGAAAGGGGAGGAAAAAACAATTCAGCTCACAGAATAGAGGTTAAAAAGAAATAAACATTCTACTTCCTGACATTTTACTCTGGCAACCCTGGCTATTTGAAGCATTGTGAAATACAACCTCTTAATCCTGGCTATAGGGAATGGCCAACTTAGACTGCATTCAAGGGTCGGGGAAATTCCAGTAGTGTTGACGAGTAGGGCAGGAAAGAGACCTGCAGAAATGCCAAGTGTTCCCCAAAGATGCAGTGCTAATTTGAACAAGATTTTCTTTTAAATAGCGTTTTCCATTCCTTAAATCTTCCACAACCTGAAGAAAGTCCTGTGTATTCCTTCATTTTGAGCAGTTTATTAAACTGCTCAAACAGATACCAAAGGGAGCAGCTTTGGAATCTGACCGTTTTTCATAGTCATTATTCTTAACATTTGCAGCTCTATACCCACTAAGAAGGGCAATGACTTCTGTGAACCAGGCAGGGGCTCGGCAACAAATCTTGGTGTCCTCCTGTTTTTATCTACCTCATGGGTTTAAAATGACTCAGGGCAACATCTGACAGATATGAGCTATGTGGTGCTCTGGTACACCAGCATAAATAAAATGCTGGTAGATGGAGGAATAATTGCAAGTCTCATATAAGCATTTATCTTTGTAAGAAGCCTAGTGACTCTGTACTATGTCAGAAAGATAATAAAAAAGTGGATAGCCTGAATTATGAGCATCTAAGTTTGCCTATTGGAAATAACTCCATTATTGAAAATAACAGTGTTTGTGATACAGGGTATGTTGGCTCTGTAAGACAAAGTGCAGGATTTAAACTGGATGGCAGAATTTGTGTAGGTTGATATATCCTGATATTAAACCTCTCCAATGTTTACTTTATAATTTTGTTAATATTATGTGATCTGAGGTTGGGTTCACCTCCTACAGAATTTTTTTTTGACCTATCAGGACAGTCATAACATTCAACTCTGGACTTCAGAGTCAATAGCTTCTATGTTTCCCCCAAATATTTGTCTTTTTCTTGTATGCTGTCTTAGTTGCATTTCTCTTGTTGTTGACAAAAAATACCCAACACACAGATTTAAAGAAGGAAAGGTTTATTTAACTCACAGTTTATGGAGGTTTCAGTCCATACTTGGCTGGCTCCAAGGCAGGGTGGTACATGGCAGAGGGCAAGAGTTCATGGTGGAGGAAAACAGCAAAAGCAACAAGAGCAAAAGGCTGGGGAGGGGGAGCCTCTCTTCCCCCCTTATATTGTAAGCAGGCTACCCCCACCCAAGGGGCATGTAGCACTCACATAATCGGCATGCCCTCCTCTTGCACCAGCTTGGGGTGAATACAAATTAACTACCATGGCCCCCTGCTCCCTCACTTAGTTAACCTTCTAAACTTCTCACATTGACACAATGAATAACATCCCAGAGTGGTTGTCTTTTTCACCCCAGGGTGTAGAACTGCTGAGTTATTTAGTTAAGCTTCTAGACTCCTCAAATTGACACAATGTATCAATCATAAGGTATGGGTAACTAACTGCTAAACAGCAATTTTTTGGTTTGTTATATGTGTTGGGATTTTGTTGTTATTGTTGTTGTTTCAGTACTTGGGATCAAATCTAGGGCTTTGCACTGAGTATATCCCTACCTAATTTTTTTTTTTTCCATTTTGAGATGGGGTATTGCTAAATTTCTAAATGACCCAAGTTGGGCTTGAACTGGTGATCCTCCTGCCCCACCAGCCCAGAGTGCTGGGATTACAGGTGTGCTCCACCATGCTCAGTTTTGTAGAACTTCAAATCCAGGGTTATGATGTCTCCTGCTCGTCTCTTGTTATCTAGGATTGCTTTTGATACTCCGTTTTTCCCTTCTGTTTAACTGCTCACCATGCCTGGTGTATTATTCTATTAGACCTCTTGTCATAGCTTCATTGTTCCTCTCTAGGTTATCCTTGAGAATTTTTTGGAGTACTGATTTGGAGGTCATGGATTTCTCAAGGTGCTCTTTGTCATGGAAATACTTTACTTATCTTTACTTATCCATCAAATTTAGAAATGGTTTTGCAGGACATATCAGTGCTTATTGGAAATTGTTTTTTGTCGGGGCTTGAAGAAGTTCATACCAAGCTTTTCTGGCCTTTAAGGTTTGTATTGATATGTTTGCTGTAATTCTAATAGGCTTATTTTATAAATGATTTACTGCTTTTTCTCTAAGCTTTTAAATTTGTTCTTTATGTTGGAGTTCTGGGATTTTGACTATGACGGGTCATGGAGAAGTTTTTCTGATCATGGTTATTTGGGGTTCTATATCCTTTACTTACCTGTATGTTAAATTTGCCACCCATATTTGGAAAGTTATCTGCTATTCTTTATATAAACAGATATTTTTATATCATTTTTGCTGTCTTCTCATTTTTCAACAATTCTAATTACATTAGTTTTCTCTGAGTCATTTACCAGGTGTTAGATCTATTTTTCATGTTCTCTTTTTTTTTTTTTAAATTTTGTTTTTTTTTTTGTTTGTTTCTTCAGGAACTGGGAATTGAACTCACGACCTTGCGCTTGCCAGGCAGGCACTGGGCCACTGAGCTAAATCCCCAGCCCCATGTTCTCTTGTTATTTTAAGGTGTCTCTGAATAACTGGTGTCTGACTGCTGCCCCATCTTCTTGTTCTGACACTCCTCACATTGATTACTTCGGCTGCCTGTACTTCCAATGGGATTTTTAATCTTCTGAATTTGTTTGGTTCCTTTTCATGCATGCTAATTCTTTGCAAAACTGGTCATTCATGTTTTGCAGTTGTTTGTTTAGCTTAGTCAGCTTTTTATTAGTATCTTCTCTTACCTCACTAATTGCTTCATTTATTAAGTCCATTATCTATTCAGTTATATCCTCTCTGCTCTCACTGGGCAACTTATTGATCTTTATCTATTCTTTTATCTTTTCAAATTACTCAGCTGTGTGGCTTTTGATTTCCTCCCCTTCAGTCTATCATAGATCAACTTTAGGGGAGTCTGGGATTTTAAGGGCCTTTTGTTGCCTGGCTTTCGCATGTTTCCTTTACCCTCTTTGTTCACGAGATGAACACATTTACTCTGCCATGCTCTCCATAATGTGCTGCCAGAGGCCCAAAGCAATGGAACCGACCAAATGTGGACTAAAATCTCTAAAAATGTGAGGCAAAAAACCAAATAAGAATCAAAAAGAAAAAAGCCAGACTTATAAATTATCTAATATTATAGTAATGGAAATCTAAAACAGGCTAAAAATAAATGACTTTCTTCTCTTTAGGTTTGCAAAATTTCTTGGCACAATTTTGAGCACTTAATACAAATATTACTTGAGGTAACAATGCTGTTGAAAGAACTTTGCTGTAATTTTGATAACTTCAAATTTATTTTGAATATAGAGCTCATCAAACTAGACCATAATACAACTGTAGTTTAGACTCACAGCTGGACTTAGGCTCTTGAGGTGAAAGACATTCCGTTTATAACTTAGTAGTCAATAACTTAGTTACCTCAATAAGAATATCCTTGTTTTTTCTTAGCTATTCGTGGAGAAGGTATAGTTGTGCCTTTCTAACTTTGCTGCCCTCAGACTATCTGGCTCTCTTCTCTAAAGCTTTTAACAAGCAACACAATGGTAATAAAATCTGCAACACAAGGAGATATTGTTAAGATATACATATGTCTCATGAGTAAGTTTTAATTTTTTTTGGTCTATCAGAATAAAATTTCCCATCTTTTTATGTTATAAGAGGACAAAGCACTTCCTTTCCTTTATAATTTGACTTTTCTGTTTTAGGCATAGTCTAACTTTTACTTGCAGTAGTGTATTTTAATCAGACTCAAGCAACACTTAGCAACCTTTCACTCTGTACACTTACTTGGATAGGGATAAAGGCTTCAGTGACATGGGGGCAAGAGCAAAGAAAAAGCTAGGAAGCAAAGGTAATGCTATGATGCTCTAACTGGAAGAGAAACAAAAATAGGGCAATAGAAATGTGGGTTTTTATAGATGGAAAATACTGGTCATAAGGAATGGACCAGTGCTTAGTTGGTGCTTAGGAAACTAAGTATACAAATGCTATTGGTAAGCAAGACATGAAACAGATCTGCACAAAACTCTACACCCAAATAGCTTCTGTCAGGTTCACCTATGATTTGCATAATGCTGAATCCAGTGGTCCAATATCTACCTTCATTCACTCAGCCTATACTAGGAATTGGTGCAGTGGGTCATTCCTCATCCTTGACGACCTTTTTCATTTGGTTTTTGAGATATCACTTTTCTTTAAGTTTGTTGTTCTACATTGACTTGATGTTCTGGATTTATTTTCCAAATTTCCATTGCTTCTAGGCTGCTGTCTCTTAGGCCCCCCCAAAACTTGCTTCTTTTAAAATAAGTGAGCCTGTATTCCAGCTGTCACCAGCAACATTCTGGCTTTTTAAATAGTGAGTGTCCTTTAGCTCCCGAGTCAGAAACTCACAAGGACCAAGCTGGGTCATTTCTCCTGACAACAATCTTGGTCAACCTCCAGGTCACTTTGACGCACAGCCATCACAGTTAGGAACCAATGGCTCAGACAATTGAGCAGTGTTAAAACATGAATGTCTTTGGAATAAACAAGATGAGTCCTGCTTAAAGACTGCACTGATAATAGCTGACATGCAAGTGTGAAAAAAGAACCAGAGAGCAAGTTTTAATTCAGGGTGGATGGAAATAATTTGACAGTATTGAGAGTGTTAATGACTAGAAACAGGGTAAGCTGCCAGGATTCAGACAAGGTTCAGTCACCGACAGGGTTCAGTCACTGTGAGGAATTGAGTTTGAATCCTGTCCATAAGGCAGCTACATAACTTTGGTCAAGGTGCCTTACTTTCCTCTTTCATTATTCGTAGAATATGGTGATATGAATCATGCTTATCTAAGGCTTTTGTAAGAATTAAACTAAATGAAATTACAAGTGCCAAGTACACAATTTTATTTGAACAATGTTCCTGAAAATGTTCAAGAAGGTAGCCATCTTTTGTGACAAGGAAAAGTATAACTCAAATACATGCTAGTTATCTCACCAAGAAGCATTACCCAGGCTTGCCAGTTTCATAATGACACAACCATGAAATATTAAGATTGCTTATGATTGCAAATTGAGAGCAGGGAGAAAGAAAAGCATCCCGCCTTCAAACTGAGAATGAATAAAAGTGTAATTTGAGTCAGCTATGTTAGCTGTACTAGCATTACACAGCAAGTAAGCCCTGCTTTTTAAATATAAAACTTATGCTGTGGCCATAAGCATCCCTGCAGGTGATGGAAAAAAAGAGTAACAAAGCAGAACTTCAATTTGACAACCACAATAACATGTGAATGTTTTGAAGAAGATGCCTTATCTTTGATAGTCACAGATTTCAGAGTCTTTCGTTATTAACCCTCACTACGTCAGCAACAGGATTCTTACCAATCAGTCTTCCATTGATTTTCTGGCTATAGGGCTTTAGCAGAAAAGCCATTTTTGTCTGTGGAAATATTGGCATTGTTTTTGCTCCCCAATGGGAAGGTAAGAGATGGCTCAGTATATTTTATGAAAAAAGTACATCAAGACTCTTTCATCTTTTCCTTCTTGCAGGATTGAATATAGCAGAGCGGGCTTGCAAAGTCAGAAGGATGGACTGCCAGAGATAGAAGTCTGGAGACTATTAAAGAGACAGAGAGAGAGAGAGAGAGAGAGAGAGAGAGAGAGAGAGAGAGAGAGGGCGCTCATTTCCATGGTTTTGATGTGGTCATATCTTCTGTAAATTATACCACTCAGATGGTTTCCCATTTAGTCATTATTCTGTCATTTGCTTAGCAGCAGATGCTTTCACCCTCCTTCTTACACAGACTGCTGTAAACTCCAGAAACAGCTGTTTCAGAAGCAAGCCAATTCAGGGAGAATAAGTATCAGAAAAACCAATGGTATTAAAGCAGATTAACTTTTATTTAATAATTTTACTTTTCATCATCAGGGACTAATCTGACCCTTTATATAAATCCTGTTCTTGGGCTGGTTTGGATTTGAAAGTGACAAGAATCTTTGCTGTTCATCATTTCAGGATGAACTAAAGACCCACTGTACTGATCATCTTTGATTTGTTCTTGTTGAAAACCTTGGAAGTTTTGTGGGAAGAAGAAATCAGTTTATATAAATAAAATGCTTCTGTCTTGGTTACTTTTCTCCTGTTGCTGGGACAAAGTACCCTACCCACAAAATTAAGGTAGGCAGGTTTATTTAGCTCACACTTTGTCGAGGTTTCAGTCCATTCTCAGCTGGCTCCAAGGCAGAGTGGTATACAGCAGAGGGCAACAGTTCACGTCCATGGAAGACAACAAAAGCAACAAGAGCAAAAGGGAGGGGCAGCAAGCAGCCTCTTTCCCTCCCTTACATTGTTTGCAAAATAACCTACCCCAGGGTGGGTGTAGAGCTCACACCCATGGGTCAATGATGATCTCTAGAAGCCCGCCCCATGACTGCATGAGGCTTTTGGGGGACATCCAGACACAAACCATATCAGCTTCCCAGTTGTTAATTTTTCATTTGGAACTTTTAAATAATCTTTTAAAAGAATAAGGTACATTATTACTGTCACTATTGTTCTAGGCTGGTTATGACGTAGCCACATAACTTCATGAATGGGACTGATTCTTGATCTCTTTAAGCCTAAGAAAGAGTGGTTCCAGCAGTTTTGTGTATAATAGACATATGTAATCCTTTTCAATATCCATTTCATCTTCAGATAAAAAAGCTTTCTTTGAGAAAAGAATCCTCCCTCTTTCATTCTATTTGGCTTGGTGATGCTCTCAAACCAATATGATCAGCTGGATTAATGACATAAGCCTGACCATTCAGAATGTCTCATCTCCAGTCTGACTGGCTGAAGCATGGACATGTGAATCAAGTAAGGTCAATGACACTCAAATCTGGAAACTTCCCTGAGAATCACTGAGGAAAAGAGCTGCTTCCAGTGGTTTACATAGCTGGTAAACTATAAACCTAGAGTGCTAGTCTTTTCCGTTGGAGGGTGTAGTGGTTATGTCTCCCAGAAGTCTCACATGTTCAGAGGTGAGGCTTTTGGATCAGTCCTCTGAAGAGTTCAGAGCTGACTGTGCTGTGAGGATGTGGAGCTGGTTGGAAGAGGTGGGTCACGGGCTGTGACCTCGTGTCTCCTTTCCTGGCTCCTCACTTTGCCTGTTGCTTTTTTGCAACCACAGGTTGAACACTTTTTATTTTGCCATGCCCCTCTGTCATCCTGTTTCTGCCCTGGAGCCCACAGACCACAGAGTACAACTGTGAGCCAAAATAAACCTCTTTCTTTATGTAGTGTGCCAACGTTGGCATTTTGTCTTAAGAATGAGGAAAGTAAATAAGGTATAAGATCAAGACGACAGAGATGAGCAGAGCCAAGAGAGGACAGGTAAAGAGAGTGAGGAAGACCAAACAAGGGCAAGGGAAGAACAAGGCAGCATTTGGCTCCTGACTGCAACCTTATCGAAAGGTGTGCCAGTGATTGTCAATTACCTGACTCCAAAAGCCCTTAGTTTTGCTTAAAACCAATTGGCACTGTATTTTTAGTTGCTTTCAGTTAAAAGATTCCTAATTCCAATTCTTAATTCCAAAGATTCTTAATGCTGAGAGGATGATTTTTCTTTGTATTTTCTCCCAACCTCTTAGACTTTTGTTTTTATATAATATGCAATAATAGATGTGAAATAGCACTATTTTAATGCACGTTAAATGTGCAGTCAGTGATAGCATGCATTATTGTCATTGTTATAAATTAGTAATAACAAACATAATAAGTCAGGTCCTGTTCTTCATTTCATTGGAATCCTTTAAAAAAACTTTCTTAACTTTTGACAAAATGACTTTGACATTTAACTGATTCCAAAAGAAGCCCAATTGTGGTCATTTTTATCCAGCTATGTTAAGAAATAGACATCCTAGTTTTCCAGTAACAGAACAATTAAATGCATGCGTGTGTGCACATACACATGCATGCTCACACACCACTGGGCTTTTCTAATTGCAGCAGGTGGAGTCATCATTGAGTCCAGCGGTGCATTTCTAAAAGCATTATGAAAATATAAATTATAATAATCATGCAAAGTGCCACTTCATAAAAATCTTCTTTTCAGAATGGCATTAACATTGTTAGAAATTTCAGTAATAATATAACACAAAAAGTATTATTTTACAACCAGAGTAGGAAGATTACTTGGAATGTATTTCTCGAATAGAGTCTTACCTGTGAGCTACAAACTAGAGCTTGGGCTAACAATAAATACATCAACTTGATAAGAAAAATTTGAAATGCTAAGGAGAATGTTTGATAAATAAAATGTGTTTCAAGAGAAGTAATTCTCTCATATCTTATCCATCCATCTATTCATCCCTCATATATTCAGGTCTTAAATGTGACAACACAAATAAGACTCTCTCAAAAACAGTTTGTAAAAGACTTTCAATTGCAAAACAATAAGTTGGCTAAGTATTTCCATTTTACAGTTTTGTAGAAGAGAAACAGGTTTATGTTGCACTTAAGGGCACAAAACATTAATATAGTATAAAATTTCAGCATAAATTATGAAATCTGAAGCAGATCATAATGAATGCTAAGTGCTACAGCCATAGGACAATAATGACAAATTTGTTTTTTGTCTTTTTGAAACAGAGTTTCAGTATGTGGTTCAGGCTGGCCTTGAACTCACTTTGTAGCCCAGGCTGGCCTCAAACTTGTAGCTATTCTCCTGCTTTATCCTCCTGAGTGCTGGGATTCTAGGCATGCGCCTCCATGCCTGGCCCTTGACCATGACAAAACTGATGGACAAAAACCAGCCAGTCACTGATGCATAGGGAGAGTGTGTTTCAGCAAGTGGTCCTTGTTTTCTAACCTTGATTGGCTAATTTAATAAAAAAAACAAATTGCTTCTCTTGCCTTGTAAGTACAGTGGAGACTTCTTCTATTTGGACTGCTTTCAGAATTCCATTGTCAATTTGTGTATGATTTAGGAGGTGAGAACAAATTACTTGAAAAGATCTGTGATCAAGACTTGTTTTGACTAGTGTTAAAAAAAGACGTTCTCTATCTGAAGCAGAATTGAAGGGGCCGTTGATGTACAAAAGTAGCTTCAAATGTTTTGAACAAAATACTTGATTTTCCTTTGAAAGAATAGGAAATAGTACTTCAGTTCCAACTGTTCTGTTGCAACAAAGTTTTGCAAATTTTCTTTCTTTAACTTTCAAAACATACTTTCTCAAAGTATGCTCATAGCTTAAGAGGAAGAATGCTTCCTTTGACCAGGTGCTTTTAAGAAAAGATACAATATTTATATCCTGAGAGCACTGGTGCTGAAATTGAGAAGGTTTCAGTTTCATGATGGGTGTGGTGGAATGAATGTGAATTCTAGATGTGTATTTGTGTTCAAGTCCTGGTTTTGCCCTTAAATGGTTATAACCTTGGGCCGACATATTACATAAACTCTCTGAACTTCCTCCTCTTCCCCATTACGAATAGAGGGAAATTATATCTACTTCAAAGAGCTATAAGATAATAAGAGAAGCATTTACAAAGAACTTATTCCTGCCTAACATCCTAACATATGTAACTTGTGCCCTCCAACCTTCCCTTCCCTAATACAGAACTGTAAATTCTCATCTGGCTACCTAGCATGCATTCTTTCACTATCCTCATGAAGTAAACTATGCACCCAAACTTCGCTGTACCTTTTTTCAGCCAAAGTTTGTGTATCATACATTTCATTCTTGAACTAAAAATAAGAGGTGAAAGTTACTCAGAAAAGGTAGGATGGTATTGAAAAATGAAAAGAACGCTTGGTTTTGTCAGTTGACCTACCCAGGGCAAACCACTCACACTTAGTTTAAATTTAACTTGAGAAATGGCAATAATTCTACCTACCCACAAGGCAGTGATTTAAATGTTATTCTGTCAGAAGAATACATGCAATATACGTCACAGGCATATGGGAAGTTATTGTCAATAGTTACTTCTTCCTGAACTAGTTTCTTAACCTGGAAAAAATGCCTCTTAATGCCCTGTGAAAATGAATGTTTTCACCAAAACTCACATTGAAATTTATTAAATTTTAGTTTTAATTTCTGCTATTCTTTTGGTGCTGGAGATTAAACTAAGGACCTTGTGCATGGTAGGTAAGCAGTCAATCACTGAGGTATCCCCAGCCCACCTATGTTACAGTTCAGTTGTCACTATGGTGATATTCAGATGTGGCACTTCTAAGAGGTGATGACCTCATGAAGGCACTGCCTGCATAAATGGATTGGGGCTATCATAACAGGAGTGCTATCAAAGATTGGGTTATTATGAAAGAGGGCGCCTTGGCTCCCTTCTCCCATTCTGCTTTATTTTCCCCCTTCCCATTCCCTCCTTTCTCCTGCTCTCTTGTCATGTGATGTCTTCTGTCATGTATAAATAACAAAGAGACCTCCATAAGATGTAGACCCTTGATCTTGGAATTTCCAGCATCCAGAACCTTAAGACAAATAAGCTTCTATTCTTTATAACTTGCCCACTTGCCCACTCTGTGGCAGTCTGTTATAATAACCCAAACAGATTAAAATATATGAGGTTGTGATATAGAAAGAACCCAGTTCCTGAAGTCACCTCAACAAATACTCCTCTAAGGCCATTATTTTTTATCATTGTGACTTGGGACATATTTCTTTATCTGTCTTAGTCTCAATTTTCTCATGTAAAAAATAAGGAGTTTCCTCCTTCTTTCACTGAACATTTTAGGATTAAATATAATTACGTATGTAAAACAACTATCATGGTGTCTGGTATAAAGATATTCAATAAAAATGGCTACTATAGGTTGTGTAACCCTTTTTTGAAATGTGTGGGACCAAAAATGTTTCATATTTTGAAGGATTTTTTTGATTCTATAATATTTGCACAGATTTTTACCAGTTAAGCATCTCTAATTGAAATAATTAAAAAAAACAGGTACAAAATGTGAAGCATTTCAGATTTCAGAATTTTAGGTTAGGGATGCACAACTTATATAATAATATGGATTTCAGGCAATGTATAGTTGGACAGAGATTTTGTTAATGTAAATGACTTGTTTTCCACATGAAAGTTGTTTTGTTTAACCCTCTGAATCTTATGAAAGTTAGTATACAATTAAATTCCTTCAGACTACCATGGTGATGAATTGGTAGCAGACAGAATAGTTTTCCCTGAAATCAGTTGAAAATGAGGTATCACAATAATCCCCGCTAGTTTCTGAATATGGGAAAGGACTATAATGAAGTTACTCTCTTCAATTACAACTAGTACAAATGAAAATAAAATGAATGAGATCAGCCAACCACAGGAGTAAGCAGAACACTTGTAAATATGGTCTGAGAAGACTTGGAGTCTCCTACAGCTAATCAAGATAATGGCAAATCACTGACTTGTGCCAAGTGGTCACCGGGTGGAACATAGGAATATCTGTTACATTCAGTCATCCTGAAATTTACCTAATGGAATTCAAATGTGTGAGATATTAACAAGGTCTGCCCACAGTTAAGGAAGATGAAAATAGTTGGAAAGGTTTTATATGGCCCAGAGAAATAATCCTTCAGATCATTAAAAAGAATTCTTTTTCTTTGTTCACTGAAGCATTTTAAAAAACTGATTTGGTTTACTAAAGAGATGAGTGCTCCATTACAAAATGTGGAATATAACATTCTGTGTATTGGATCTTCACTGTAAATTAAAACGCTAATATTTCGCTTCACAGACTAATCTTTGATTCCTCGGGTTAGCATACTATCAGATCTGTAGAGCTGAGACATTTTTGAGTAAATTGTTCAGATCAGTGGATATGACATGACCTTAAAGAGGGGAAAGGAAAAGGAGTAAAGAAAAAGGTAATGTAGATAGTCCGTTATTTCTGAAATTAACACAAGACCCAGAAGTTTACCTCACGTATTAATACTACAGTCATCCCTTAGGAGAAACTATTGCAGAGCAGAATAAAAGTATAGTTGTCAATGGATTTGGAAAGATAGTACAGGATTAGGATGAGGAATACATGATAGAAGTACAGTAAGTCTCCAATTTACAAACATTTGGGTTGTGAACTTTCACAGATACCAACAGATCTTGCATTAGGTAGATGAGAACAAATCATGGAAGTAGCCTGTGTTTCTGCTGGACACTGTCACAGCTGTGCTGTTGTGTGTTTACTGTACAATATAATAGTGTACAGTAGTACAGTGCTCAATCAGAGCCCAGAAGGTTCAGAAGCAAGGGGATAGCACTGCTGATGTGGAGGTTTTCTTATGCCTTATATTGTACATTTGTGTTGACGGTGTATAAGGCATACTTTGTCAGACATATGAACAAATTCAATTTATGAATGTTCTCCCAGAATAGAGCTCATTTGTAAGTTGGGGATGTATTATATGCTTTGGGTAAGTTTCTTTAAATTTTGCAAACAGTTCCAGTTTATTTAATTCTCCCATTTGGCCTGTGCAGAAGAAAGATGAGTCTTGGAGAATGACAGTAGATTACCATAAACTGGGTGAAGTGGTGACTCCAATTGCACCTGCAGTATGAGATATGGTTTCCTTGCTTGGGCTGTTTAACACATCTCCTGGTACTTGTATGCAGGTACTGATTTTCCAAATGCCTTCTTCTACATACCTATCCATAAGGAGCATCAAAAACAATTTGCTTTCAGTTGGTAAGACCAGCAATATACCTTCACTGTCTTGGGCTATATTAACTCACCAGCCCTGTGTCACAACTTAGTTCATAGGGATTTTGACTGCCTTTCTCTCCCACAAGATATTACACTGGTTACATTGATGATGTTATGCTGATTTGGCTTAGGGAGCAAGAGGCAGCGACCACTCTGGATTTGTTAGTACAGCATTTGAGAGTCAAAGGAAGGATATAAATCCAACAAAATTCAAGGTCCTTGTACCTCAGTGAAATTTCTAGGAGTCCAGTGGTGTGGAGCATGTAGAAATATTCCTTCTAAGGTAAAAAATAAGTTGTTGCATCTGGTTCCTCCTACAATCAAAAAACAGGCTTAATGCCTAGTGGGGCTATTTGGATTTTAGAGGCAGCACATTCCTCACTTAGGTGTCTTCCTCTGGCCCATTTACCCAGTGACTCAGAAAGCTGCTAGTTTTGTGTGGGCCCCAGAATAAGAAAAGACTCTGCAACAGGTCCAGGCTGCTGTGTAGGCTGCTGTGCAGACTGCTCTCCCCCTGGGGCTATATGATCTGGCAGATCCTGTGTTACCTGAAGTGTCAGTGGCAGGTAGACATGCTGTTTGGAGTCTCTGGCAGGCCCCCATAGGTGAATTGCACTGGAGGTCTTTAGGATTTTGGAGCGCGGCTCTGCCATCATCTGCAGACAGTTATTCTCGCTTTAAAAATAGCTCTTGGCCTGCTATTGGGCCTTAGTGCAAACTGACCAATTGATCGTAGGACACCAGTTCACCATGTGATCTGAGTTGCCTATCATGGCCTGGGTATTATCTGATCCACCAAGTCATAAGGTTGGATATGCACAGAAAGTCTACCATTAAATGGAAATGGTATATTTTTGATTGAGCTAGGGCAATTCCAGAGGGTACAAGTAAAGTATATGAGGAATTTGCCCAGATACCTATGGCTCCTACTCCTGCTATATTACTTGCTCTTTCCCAGCATGCACCTATGGCCTTGTGGAGTGTATGATAGGATCAGCTCTCAGAGGAAGATTAGGCTAGGGCCTGGTTTGCAAATGTCTCTGCATGTTATTCAGGCACCACTGACAAGTGGACAGCTGCAGCGTTACAGCACCTTTCTGGGACATCCCTGAAGGACAATGGTGAAGGGAAATCATCACAGTGGGCAGAACTTCAAGCATGCACTTGGTAGTAAATTTTGCCTGGCAGGAGAAATGGCCAGATGGGTGACTGTATACTGATTCATGGGCTGTAGCCAATGTCTGGCTGGATGGTCAAGAACTTAGAAGGAACACAACTGAAAAATTGGTGACAAAGATATTTAGTGATGAGGTATGTGGGTACATCTCTGCATGTGGGCAGAGGAAGTAAAAATATTTGTTTCCCATGTAAAACACTCACTATCATTACCCAAAAGACCCATGATCAGAGTGGCCACGGTAGCAGCAATGGAGGTCACGAATGGGTTCAGTAATATGGACTCCCACTCACCAAGGCTGATCTTGGTACAGCCACTGCTGAATGCCTAACATGCCAGCAGCAGAGGCCAACAATGACTCTCTGATATGGCATCATTCCCCAGGTTGATTGTACTGGACCACTTCCATCATGGAAGGGACTGTGCTTTGTTCTCCTTGGCATAGACATGTATTCTGGATATGGATTTGCTGCACATAATGCTGCATATAATGCTTCTGCCAAAACTGCCACCCATGGACTCACACAGTGTCTTATCAACATCAGGGAATTCCACACAGCATTGCCTCTGGCCAGGGAACACATTTTATAGCCAAAGAAGTAAGGCAATGAGCTCATGCTCATGGAATTCACTGATCTTACCATGCTCCTCACCAGCCAGAAGCAGCTGGATTGATAGAAAGGTGGAATGGTTTTTTGAAGACACAGTTACAGCACCAGCTAGGTGGTAATAGCTTGTAGAGTTTGGGTGAAGTCCTTCAGAAGGTTGTGTGTGCTTTGAGTCAGCATCTACTATATGGTACTGTGTCTCCCATAGGCAGGATTCATGGGTTCAGGAACCAAGGAGTGGAAACAGGAATGGTACCACTCACCATTATCCCTAGTGATCCACTTGCAAAATTTTTGCTTCCTGTCCCCATGACTTTATGTTCTGCTAGCTTAGAAGTCTTAGTTCCAGAGAGGGAAATGCTCATACCAGCAAGCACAACAATGATACCATTGAACTGGAAGCTAAGACTCCTTCTTGGTCATTTTCATCTCCTCATGCCTCTGAGGAAATAAGTTAAAAAGGGAATGACAGTGTTTTCAGGGTGATTGACCCAGACTGTCAAAGGGAAATTGGACTACTACTCCAAAATGGAGGAAAGGAAGGATACATGTGGAGTGTAGGAAATCTTTTAGTGTTTTTTTTTGTTTTCCTGTGCTGTTATTAAAGTCAGTGTGAAACTATAACAACCTAATATAGGCACAATTAAGAGACTCATCAGGGGCCAGGGTCCTCACTTTGTAAACATTATGCAGAACAATCATTATGTAAACAATCTATGCAGAAAATGTATGTTTGTAAAGAAGTATTTATCTTCAGTATCTGTCTTCAGGTTGCACAGCTGATCATTTAGTTCAATTTGTACTAGAAGTCAACTCTTATAATTCCTAGACTATGGCCATTTTCTGTTGCTCCTGAAAGTTTGGGATAATTTAGGTTCTTTTGGACCTAAAGGTTAGCAAATGGTGCTATGAACCTGTTCAAGGGGGGGGGGGGCATGGAGATGGTGTGAGTGCTATAACCACCTGAGGACTGGTAGCATGCATACAATATAAGGGAGGAAAAAAGGCTTGTTCTCCTCCTTTTTGCTCTTGTTGCTTTTGCTGTCTTCTGGCACCATGAACTGTTGCCCTTGTGCCGTGCCACTTTGCCTTGGAGCCAACTGATTATTGGATTATTTCAGTAATCACCTGGCTCCAAGGCAGAGTGGCATGGCACAAGAGGAACAGTTTCACAAACTGTGAGCTAAATAAACCTTTCCTTCCTTGATTTTGGGCATCAGGTATTTTGTCTCAGCAATAAGAGAAGTGTACCAACATACTTCCTAAGATGAGGAAGAGGACAGTATGTATGCATATATTCTTGTTACAAGAGAAAACACTGGTCCTACACTACTTTGACCCAAGAATTTGTATATTTTTTGCACAACCGTCTGGTTGCTCAGGGATTGAGCTATATGCCCTAAGTGGAACAAAAAGAGCCATCTTCCCTTTAACCAGCTTCAGTGGACTGCCTCCCCTACAATCAGAAATCCCATGAGCACTTGTATGCTAATTGCTGAGCTGCAGTGCAATATATGGCCTTGTTTTATCTCTGAAAGCACAGTCCCCAATGTTACAATATAAACTGTGTGGAATTTCTCACCCTTGTCTGTAAATGAGGCAGAACCATTCTGGAGCTTACTGCCATTTCCTGTAAACCTAAGCTCATCTCTGTCTTCACCAAATAATTTCTTCCCCTTCAAGTGCTAAAGTGTGAAGGAGGACACCTTATTTTATAGCAAAATGAACAGCAAGTAAACAGGGAAATGTGATTAAAATGCAATTTAGTGTAGGCAGGAACTAAACCATCCCACACCCATCAGTTTCTAGCTTACCCTGAAGAGGCAGAAAGAAAAAGAAATCACTGCATCTTACTTGGAAAATTGTTTGGGGATTTTATTAAGTGAACCTTTTATTATCCTCTGCTCTCTTCACACACTATGTGTCCCTGCTTACACAAAGTGATGTACAATGTACCATGATGCTCTGGGGTACAGCAGGGCAGGGGGGGTTGTTGTTTGCTAGTTAGTGTAATTCTCTGTGGGGTGTAGACATTCTTGAGCTCAAAAGTTTGGAATGGCTATTTTATCTTTTGAGCTTTATGGAGGAAAATGTCAAAAGATAATCCAGTTAGTTTTCACAAGTGCCAAAAAAATCTACAGTCTTCGACATGTGGAAGCTGATTCTAGATCCTTAGGCGTGTAGTTTAAAAGAAAAAGTGGCCAGGAAGCAATGGGCTGTAATAGCTCAGTGTGTGCTAAGCGTATTTTTCCTGAAATGGCCAGTGAATTACATTTCATTGACTCCTGGGAAGCACTGGTAACTTGTCCAATTCAATGCTGCAAAGTCAGCAGGCCCAGGTGTGAATTTAGACTAGATCATTTATCATCTAGGGAGATTAACCTAAGGTGATTTATTTAAATTCTCTTAAGCTTTAGTTCCATGTGTAAAATAGGATTGAAAGAGAGAACACTGGAGTGTTCTTGTATGGCTACTTGAGACAATGTACATGAAGTCTTAATAATATATGCTCAATTAATGCTAATAAAATCTATGCAGAAATGTATGTTTGTAAAGAAGTATCTATCTTCAGGTTGCACAGCTGATCATTTAGTTCAATTTGTACTAGAAGTCAACTCTCATAATTCCTCGACTATGGCCATTTTCTGCTGCTCCTGAAAGTTCGGGATGATTTAGGTTCTTTTGGACCATTGGTTAGCAAAGAGCAACTATGGATCTGTAAAAACAAATGTAAAAATTTGTGTGAGGCTAGACTTAACAGATCAGATTTTACATTTTTAAATCCCTTCCCAAGTGATTCTCATGAAGCAGTTCTGTTAACTATTGGTCAGAGAGAGTGAGGGGCCTCCTGGGGGAGGAAGAGCGGTGTGAGGAGAGTACAGGTAAGTGCAGTGGCAGGAAGCACAAGGAGAGTACTCACTTTGGGGAAGAGAGCACCAGCTTGACCTCTTCAGAACTGGAACCAAATAGCCAGTTGGAGCCATAAAAGACAGCTAAAATTAACTAGAAAGAATTATGATATACAAAAGAATTATCTGACTCTAAGAGCAAGAGAAAATGTACTGTCCTGACTGATGAATAGTCTACTGAGTTACATGGAAACACCAACCAAGGAACAGGAAAGAAATGTTCAGTGAGGTCAGCAGCTGAGATAGGCACCAGACTTTGTGCCGATCCCCTGGATCCACTGGGTCCAGACTCACAGGCTCTCTGTCCACACACTGTTCCGACTTGGGCAGTCACTGGTGGGGAATTATTCATGGTGTTTAGTGCATTCCACCAGGATGGTACACAGAACCCAGTCAGTAAGTTAAACTGAAATCCCTGGATATTATGCTACTTCTGTTAAGTTCGCAAAGTCACGTGATAATAAATGTTTGGAAGATTATGAGTTAAGAAAACAAATGTTTATAAGAACCAAGCAATAATCATTTTTAAAGAGTCTGTTCTTTTAGTATTTTATATAATTTGGTGTTTTACATAATTGTTTTTTAGGTAATTTTCCTATTAGCCTTATAATTTTACTATAAAATGTGTAATTGATGAAGAATGGAGATTTCAACTATATTATTCTACTATATTAAAATTCTACTATGTTATTCTACTATATTAATATTATTAAAATTTACTATATTTTCTATAGCACTGAACAGTTAATGATTTACAATTATATGTCTCATAATTTAGTTACATAAGAATAGTTTAAGGTCATGGGAAAGAAATGATTAAGAAACTGTGTTGGTTCAAGAGAGGCCACATAAGCATAAACCTCTCTAAGTACTTTGGTTAGGAACATGTGGCACAATGTTGGACTTCCTCAACCTACAGCTGGTTCACAGCAAGGGGTCCTACAAGTAGACAGGAACCTGGTGAAGGTACTTATTTCAGAGTCACTATGATAGGGCCAATGTGACCCTGAAGCAGTCATTGCAGTGTGACTGCCCAGGTCTGGGCCAAAGTAGAATAACAGATCATGGAGGTAGAGAAGACTCAGGGTCATGGTGCTGCTAACTCAGTTGGGAAGGGTTACGGAGCACTGACCAAGCTGAGAGAGTGCCCAAGTCTGCCAACTGCTGGCTTTAGCCACTAATGCCAATCAGCTGAGCTCTACCCAGGCATCCCAGGGACATGGCCACAGATACCAGTCAGGACAGCAATCCTGTTACCCATAAATCCTCAAGAGCAAGTAAGTCTGCTAAGCAATTACCCAGATACTACTTAAGAGAAAAACAGGTAGGATGGAAGGTAGACTCAGAGACTGTGCTTTAGCTAATGGACTCTTTCAATGATTATGCTAGACTAGGTCACGGATTAGCACAAAAGTTGGAGTTCATGAAGAAAACAAATTAGTTGTAGAGAACAATAGAGAAGAAACACTTTCTCTACATCTCCCAGTGGGAGTGTCAGTAAATTTTTTCCTGATATCATGCTAAGATAACACTCATCCCACAGATTGAAGAGCAAGAGCTGGAAACAATTTTTTTATTTTAAAGACATTAAAAAATATAACAAAATAACAACCACATAGACAAAAACAAAGCAAAGATGAGCTATACCAACATCCTCACTTTTCAGATGAGCAACATAAGGCAAGAAAATGTTAAATCTCTTTGACAGGTAAATAGCATAGTGACCTAGACCCTAAGCCTTGGAATCTTGGAGCCAGACAGACGTGTAACTAAAGCATGCTATATACCATTTCCCAGTGATAGTACCATTACTGAGCCTTAGTGTCCATATCTCTAAAATGGGAGATCCATAGAGCTATTTCAGAGCATACTTTTGAGGATCATAGAGAGAATATATTTTGTTTTTTTATTTTTAAATTTATTTTAGAAATAAAAGAACGAAAACATATTAACAAACAGGCATCCATTTACAAAATAGCATAAGAAAAATACACACAATTCAGAGCTACAGACAAAGTGGTAGGAAATTAACAATGGTTGTTGTATTACATATTGATATCTTCAAAGTGGTTTCTCAGGAAAACAAATAGAGACATACAAGATTGATCAAATAAGTAATCATTAACTGTTCCTTTCAGTAAAGCGATACAAGTCAGGTGTACAACTATGTTAGCTATCCTGTGTATACATGCATACATAATTTCTCCTTCTTTCTTTTCTCTTTTCCCTCACTCCAGTTGCTCTTTACTTTTGAGCATCTTCCTCTCATTTCACAATGTCTATCATACCTCCTAATTTTTATTCACTCTTTCAGGTTCTTATACTAGTGAGACAATATGATCCTTGCACATGGAGGTCTGGTTTATTTCACCTATGAGTATGGTCTCTAGTTGTGACCATTTACCTGTGAAAACCTCGAGGTTATCTTTCTTTACAGCTGAGTAATATTCCATTATATAAAAGTACCACAATTTTTTTATCCATTCCTCAGTGGATGGACATTTGTGTTGCTTCCACATTTTAGCAGTTACAAATTGTGCTGCTATAAACATGGGTGCACATATATCGATGTGATATGTTGTTTTCAGGTCTTCTGGGAAAATACCCAGAAGGGGAATAGTTGTGTTGAATGGGACCTTTAGACCCAGTTTGCTGCAGAATCTCCAAACTGATTTCCACAGTGGTTTCACCAGTCTGCATTCCCAAACAGCAGTGGAGAAGAGTTCCTATTTCTCCACAGCCTTGCCAGCATTTGTTATTGGTTGATTTCTTAATGATAAGCATTCTTACTGGAGCGAGATGAAATGTCAATGTTATTTTAATTTGCATTTCTTGAATGACTAATGATGTTGAATATTTTCTCATTGCCATTTGTATGTCTTTATCTGAGAAGTGTGTATTCATCTCAGATGCCATTTTTGGATTGGGTCTTTGAATTTGGGTGGGGGGGCTGATGTTTTTAAATTCTTTATATGTTCTAGATAGAAGACCTTTGTTCATGGGACAGTCAGCTAAAATTTTTTCCCAATTTGTGGATTTTTTTTTTTTACTCTGCTGGTGATTTCTTTACATGTGCAGAAACTTTTCAGTAGGATGAGATCCCAGTTGTTGATTCTTAGAAGTATTTCCCTTGCAGTTTGGTTTTTGTTCATGAACTCTCTGCCTACCCCTATGTCTTCAAGGTTTTTACCTACTTTCTATTCCAGTAGATTTAGTGTTTCTCTTTTAATATTGAGGTCTGTGATCCATTTTGACTTGAGTTTGGTGTGTGGTGATAGACTTGGGTCTATTTTCAGTCTTCGGCAGATGGCAAGCCAATTTTTCCAGTACCATTTATTAAAGAGGCTATCATTCTTCCAGTGAGTTTGTTAACATATTTCAATTATGTAGCATAGCACCTAGAATAGTCACTCAATAAACACTAGTCAGTTTCACTGTCAAAGTTCAGACCAATGGGAAGAGACAGAACAAAAACTGAAGAGGGGACGCACAGGTCCCAAGAGGGTGTTTGCAGAACCCAATCTTGTGATTAGCACTCTTTCTGCCTGGGATTCAGCTGAGACTAGTGTTAATATTGCCCATCTGGTAGGCTACAGTAAGCCCCAGAGTTGGTTCCCCAGGGGTATTCATTTGAGCTGATTAAAGCTTTTCTAACATTCCGTTTACATCTGTTAGGTTCTTCTGTACTTTTCACATTGGTTTGTTATTATGCTGTTTACCTTGAACAGCTTTGTTCTTTTTAAAGAAAAAACATGTAACTCTTCCATGGAGGTCTAAGCCATGCTTTGAGTCACTGTTTTCCTGTGCTGCGAACGGCTGTGTAACAAAGCAAAGGTGGATGGCGGGGGGGGGGGGGGGGGGGGGGGGGGACAGGGGGTGACTGGAAACAGCACTTGGTGGGACTAAGAGTTTACTTCTTGCTGTGACTTTCTTATATTCTGAGGGTCTTTCTGAATCTTGGTTCTTTATTAATCTTTTTTAATGATAGGATTTGGCTGTGGTAATTGTGAAGTGCCTTTCTGCAATGAACTTAGAGGCTGCCTTTGCTAAAAACCACTGACTCCTTCCTTGAGGCTTCCTTTTGTACTTGTCTCCTTTACTACCTTAAACTCCAGGTCAGGTTTCTGCTCACTTCTGTGCATAAGGATGTTAATCACTTATGGACCATCCATTGTATTTTAGGGCTCTATTTTTTTTAAGCCCTAAATATACCTAACATCTCTTTTCAAGATAAAAAACCCGAAAGACAATAACTAAAGTATTTTTAAGATTGGTAGAAATATTCAACTGTAAGCTTTTATAACCTTCTCTTCCAGTCTCCCTGGAATGGCACCTAGAATTCTTTAGTCATTTCCCTAAATCTATAGATTCCAGGAACAGCAGAGCCATGCAGAGTGATTACGCTGTGATGAGATTCATGAGTTGGATCAGTTACTGCAGGACGGGAACAAAACTACCCCATGCAAGAAGGAACAATCATCACACAGGTACAGGATTATGTCCTCAAGTGCTAAGGATTTAATCAGAGCCAGTGTGCAGAGCTTGAACTGAGAGAATGGTCAATCAGATCACAGTTTGATCAACACTACTTAATTCTGTATATCTTTCACCCCTATCCCAGTTCTTCCTCTATTTAAGCCAAAACCTCCTTACAATAACCCTAAAGACAAGGCAAGAGATGCTTGATCTCACTCATCTTCCCAGTGTAGCTATCTTGATCAATTTGCTTTTCTCTCTCACTGTTCTTTTTTTTTTTTTCTGCTTGCCTTTATTTGCAGTTACTGGCCACACCTGATTTGTTGGGACCTTCAGATCAGGCCTCTGGCGCAGAAGTCCAGTATCATGTCTACTTCTAAAATCCTATAACCTCTTTGGCAAAATGGCAGGTTGACTGAAAGAGTCTGAGTGACTGAAGACAGCAAATGTACCTTTTCATCCATTTTGTCCTTGTACTGACAGCTAAGTATGACTTGAGGGCAGCCTGCTCCCACTTCATACATGCTGAACATCAATATGTAGATAACAGAAATTGATATGAAATGGCAAAATAGTTGAACAAGGAAATGAAATGAACAACCAGCCTCTGTGAGAACTCAGCATAAACCAGGAAGAAAGCTTTCATTACCTGGTACGAGTACCTAAAATGTTCAACCCTGTGGTACAGGGCTTCACAGTTTTCCATTTTTACTCTTGTCTCACAAAAATCCCAGTGAGACAGATATTCTTACTGGTCTACACAGGAAGAAATTCAAACTAAAAGCAAAGTAGTAGACTTACCCTAAGTTACTTGGTTATCAACTTTTTTCTGCTGCTTTTTCACTGGAACACTTGATTTTCCATGTTTCTTCCATTTTCCCCTTTAATTGCCAAAATCCTATTTCCCAAGTTATTATATATATATGTAATATACATATGTAATATATATATAATGCCTATATATGTAATATATATAATGCATATATATAATGTAATATATATATTTATAATGCACACTTCACCAGCGAAAGGTTTCCACATTCCCACCTGCTAATGTCAAGAGACTCTTATTAAAATGAGGGAAGCATTACTAGCCTCATCAAAATCCAATTCCTACTCAGGCTCTTGACCTCTCCTTTACTATTCCTTCTGTACGACACCATCAATGCCTCCATTCTAATGGGTCATACAAATAAGCTCCAGTATCTTCTATCTATAAAATATCTTCCTCAAATCCATGTCTTCCCTGAGCTCCTGTCCCATTACTCTCTTCCTTTTCATCATCAAGCTTATAAAAAGAGTTCTATATAACAATGACTCTTCTTTTATCAAACAATTCTGATGTGGGTTTTCCTTGAACCTGTTCCAAATTACCCTCACCAAGGGTATCAGGACCTCCGTGTTGCCAAACCATATGGATACTTCACTGCCTGTCTTTATCCCTGAGGAGCAGTTAAATCAGGTCAATACTGTTCACCACCAAACATCTTGACTGTAAACTTTGCAGTTTTCCTCCTGCCTATAGTTGTCCCTTTAATTTTCCTTAGCACTATTCCTCCTAAAACATCTAAATGTTGGAGTTCCACAAGGTTCAGCTCAGGGTCTCCCATTTTTCTCCCTGCATTTATAGTGGGATTCAATCTTTAAATATGTGTGCCTGTTAGGAATGTCCACCTTTCCATCCCTAGTCCCAGGGCTCTTCTCTGAGTAGCAGATCCTTATCTCCAGTTACTTAGAGGAGATGTCTCCTCTTGTAGATCTCTTTCATCTCAAAATAAATACGTATCTGATTGAACTCTTGATCTGCAGTCTGTACCTATTGCCTCCAATTCCTTGTCTCCCTTGTTTTAAGAAATGTCATTATTATTAACTACCCAACTGGTCATCCCAGAAACCTATGCAAGTCTTCCTAGCATTGCCTTCAAAGTAGAACTCAAAGCCATCTTCACTGTCTCATCCATGCCCAGGGTGTTTCACCTACTAGTGATAGGTCTTTAAATAACAAAATTTTTTGAAATATTTGTAAGGATATATAGGCAACATATCTTTTTACCTGGACAGGTGGTAGATGGTTTATAGACAGACAGCATTAGCACAGCCTGGGAGCTTGTTAAAATGTAGATTCATGAACTTCACTACAGATCTGCTGAATGTGGATTGCTGGATTCTGAAAGTAGGGTTTGGGAATCTATTTAATTGTAGTCTCTAGGTGTTGTTTCTGGAATACTAGAGGACTCCATGTTGCATGTTCTCAGAGCACCAGTGAAAAAGATGTAAGGCTCTTCCTGCCCTCTGGAAAAGTTTTCAGTGTGGTGAGAAGTACCTGGCATAACTATCCCAATGGATCATGGCTAGTAACCATGCGATGCTTGTGTACTGCTTCAGAAGATGGACTAGCACATTGAAACAGTGAACTGGGAATTCAGTTTTTAAAAAAATTGTTATTATTTTTTGTGTCCTTGTTTGTTTTGTTTTAGTTGAGGGATTTTTTTGTTGTCTTTTTTCTTTTTTTGGGTACTGGGAATCGAACTCAGGACTTTGTGCTTGCCAGGTGGGCACTTGAGCCACTGAGCTATATCCACAGCCCTAAAAAATTATATTAAGTTCTTTGCAAATATAATATATTGCAATGGTAAAAACAAATTTGAACTGTACAAAATACCTACAAGTGATTTTGCAATAATTTCTTTTTTTTTTTTTTTTTTTTTTGTGTGTGGTTTTTCTCCGGTACCGGGAACCGAATCACGACCTTGCGCTTGCCAGGCAGGCGCTTTGCCGCTGAGCTAAATCCCCAGCCCCTGCAATAATTTCAAAGCTACCATTATCTGTCCCTAGTGGTAATATTTTACATTTCCTATTTATCCCCTCTAGAAAGTTTTCCTGAGTACACAAGTATAAATAACATGTATACTTATATTGTGTATTTGTACAATCTGTCCTGTATTAACAGTCTGTCCTGAATTAGACTGAACCACATACTCTTTTTTTAAACTATCACATTTGACACATCTAGAGGTTCCTTGTTTTTTCTAATGGTGGTTTTATTGAATCAGCCTATTTTATTTAT
>NW_004955421.1:9952853-9992635 GCF_000276665.1 Chinchilla lanigera | reverse complement strand
GTGAGAAGTACCTGGCATAACTATCCCAATGGATCATGGCTAGTAACCATGCGATGCTTGTGTACTGCTTCAGAAGATGGACTAGCACATTGAAATAGTGAACTGGGAATTCAGTTTTTTAAAAAATTGTTATTATTTTTTGTGTCCTTGTTTGTTTTGTTTTAGTTGAGGGATTTTTTTGTTGTCTTTTTTCTTTTTTTTTGGGTACTAGGAATCGAACTCAGGACTTTGTGCTTGCCAGGCAGGCACTTGCTCCACTGAGCTATATCCTCAGCCCTAAAAAATTATACTAAGTTCTTTGGAAATATAATATATTGCAATGGTAAAAACAAATTTGAACTGTACAAAATACCTACAAGTGATTTTGCAATTGTTTAAAAGCTACCATTATCTGTCCCTAGTGGCAATATTTTACATTTCCTATTTATCCCCTCTAGAAAGTTTTCCTGAGTACACAAGTATAAATAACATGTATACTTATATTGTGTATTTGTACAATCTGTCCTGTATTAACAGTCTGTCCTGAATTAGACTGAACCACATACTCTTTTTTTAAACTATCACATTTGACACATCTAGAGGTTCCTTGTTTTTTCTATGGTGGTTTTATTGAATCAGCCTATTTTATTTATTCACTGCTAGTCATCTCGGTCGCTTCCAAGTTTTTGATATTATAAGCAATCCTGCAAGAAAATATGCTTATTCTTAGACACGTGTCTGAATATATCTGTGGGTTAATTGCAAACAGCACCTGCTGCTGTGTTTGTCTTAATTCCCTCATTTGACAATTTCCAGGGGCCCTCCTAGAGGGCTTTATTCACGAATCATTCTATTTTCAACCATATGTAAACCTTTGTTGATAAAGAAAAGACCTCATTAAGTGCATGCTGGCTTTCTGCTTGCACTGTGTCATGAAGAACCACACAGAGAACAGAAGTATTTTAGAAGCTAAGGAAGGATAAGGAAGGATAAGTTGACTAGGGTAAAATAACAATGGATGGTAAATGCTTATATCTCTTCTCTCTTAATGTTGCAATTGCTGTTTATTTTATGAGATACATGGAAAAGGAATACATCAGTTTTCTTCTTCTCTGTGTTGTTTATACTCAAGGTGTTTCTGAGAGTTCTATATTTTCTATGATTCACTCATAACATACACAAAGTATAGCTTAGTGGTTTCTGTTTGCAGGAGTCTGTCTGTAATAAGTTGTACTTTTTGCTTCGAAGTGACCTCATAGCATTCAGCAGAATATACGTTTACACACACCACTGTCACATTCACATATCACTACTAAAGTTGCGTGAGAAAATTCTACTGCAAGAGGGTTATAGACGAGTTTTTCTTTGCTTCTAGGAAGATGGAAGACTCCCTGACAAGGATTTTATTTTCATTGTAGTGGGCTGTCAGCATGGTCATTTATCATAGCCTGAATTAATAAGGAAAGAACAGAAGAAAGACGGCTTGCTGCCAGACAGCTTGGGGATGTTCAGGGCTGTACAGATCAATCAACTGGGCACATTGGTTATTGTCTGCTCATCAATTCATTTTCATTGAGTTTCAGGACAGATATGACCGGTTTTTTTTTCCCAAGCCATGATCCTAAACTGACTGGGTATCCTTGCTTTCCAATTCCAACCTTTTAGATCCCATAGGGCACCCATCAACGTGGCATATTGTGTTTAGATTAAACTACTTCTCTGGAAATCAGCCAGTGACAGACCACTACTCTTTCCCACTCACCAGATACAAAACAGTTTTAAGGACTTTTCGAAGCTAATAGGCAAAAGAAATTGGCATCAACCCGTCTGAAATAAAAAGGGAGACCTTTGTGCATTTCTGTTAGCATAATAAACAAAACAAAGCAAAAGTGCTTTCAAAGGTACTAGGAGGCACCCAGGCCACCGAGGAAAACTACATTCATTTTCATTTTAGTGTCATGGGCAGTTGTTGTTCTCTATCTTGTATTCATTCTCCTTCTACCAGAAAGAGTTTTCTGACTTTTCTGAGCAAAGCATGTCCATGCCACTTTTCATCCCTGTGCTTGGGGTTGAGCTCCACATGCATGTGTTTTCAGGGTTAGAGCATGAGTTCAAGCATCGCACAATGCAGCATCTCATTCCCCACACACAGTGACTCAATGACTCCAGTGAGATGTACTAGGATTTCTAGGATTTTTCCATATTTGGGAAGAGGTGACTTATAGTGGTATGGATATAAAAACAGAGTATCTGAAGGCCACCATAGATAACTTGAGGATGCAACCAATATAACAGAGGACTGAATTAATGGAGATTGAACTGTCTTGATGGCTTCTTTAGAGACCTGAGAAGAGGAGCCACAATCAACTACTACCCCTCTGGATTAAGTAAACTAATAAAATCTTTCAAATTAACAAATACAGTGTGTATTGGGTTTATGTTACAATAAGATAACTTTAATACCCAAAGATAGGGCAGTCTGTATTGTCATTTGTAATTGTGCTTATAATTGTGGCTTATTGAATTTATAACCCTGATTTGAATCCCAAAGCTTCAAGTTAGTCCCCAAAGTTTTTTCTCTCTTTCTCCAGTACCAAATAGCTTTTTGACCTAGAAATCAGAAAATATGAACATATGATTGACTAAATTCCTTCCATAATATTAATCCTATCACATGCTATGAAAATTCAACAACAGGGCCTTAACTTAGGGGTTATTGTTGACAGGATAATATGGAGTAGATGTCTTGTGAGGATAACTATTAAAGCTAGTGAAAAAAAATAGAAAAATGAGAAGAAGAGTTGAAATGATAGTAGATATGAGGAGGTTACTGTGTCAAGATTTAGAAGAATACAGTACTCAAAAATATAGAGCCCAGGATTTGACATTCTGGAAGAAGTTACAAGGCTAAGCAGTGCTTTGAAAGCTTATAGAGGGGGATTAAACTTCTTTAGTGTTTGCTAAAGAAAGGCTCATGATGAGCTCCCTGCAGTTTGTGCTAAGAGCCTGGATGGCTGTGTCCTAGGAGGAAAAATGAATTATAAGTGAAACATTTCTCATATGGACTGACATATCTGGATATCCTAGAAAAATAGCCACATCTAAAACTGATTTAAAGTAATCCCAGATTACTAATGCCCTTGTGCATTAGCATAAGTCAGGAAAAAAAATCTGTAGAGGAAGATAACATCCCCTTGGACACAAGTTATTTCTATACTTCTTAGAAACAACGGCTGGCACACAGTCAGAGGACATGCAAGGAATAAGACAGCATAGAAGAGAATCTTGGTGTGGAGGAGTCAAAAAAGAAGATAGAGAGCGAGCCACATTTTTCAGATAATGGAGCTAGACTTTGAAACAACTATGCAGCCTGGAGTGGAGGTGTACACCAGCAATCCAAGCACTCTGGGGAGCTGAAGTAGGATCACAAATTCGAGCTCAGGTGGGCAATTTAGTGAATTAGTGAGATCCTGCCACAAAATAAAAAATAAAAAAAAGTGTTGGCAATGTAGCTCAGTGTGAGGGCCCTGGGTTTAATTCTTAATACCAACAAGTGCATAACACAGACACACACACACACACATACACACACACACACACACACAATGCTTACTAGTTTAAGAAGCTAAAAGATATGACACAAATAATATGAAAAGAATTAAATCAAAATTATAGAATGGAAAATGATTAAAAGTAAGAACTCAGTGGAAAGACTTAACAGTAGACCCTGTCATAGAAACAGTTCATTAGAGATGTCAGAAGAAAGTATTTAGTACAAAGCACCAGGAGACAAAATGATGCAAAAGACAGAAGCAAGGGTGAGAGACAGAAGACACAGTCCCAAAGTTGAATATATGCTTAGTTGAGTTCCAAAATATAGGAGAGAGCAACTACTTTTAAGATAACAATATGCAATGTAATAACCACTGTTAATTTCCTGTCATCTTGCTTTGAAATTCTGTATCATTCTTATTGTTTTTTAAATTACCTTTAAAATAAAAAAATAGGGCAAAAGAAACCATTCATAAAATATAGCTGAGAATATCCTCAAACATATAAAATGTACCAGGTTAAACTTTACAGAAGTAAGAAACCTCAAAAAAGAACAAATAAAAGAAATATATTTAAACATCATTAAAAAATGAAGTAAACATCCAAATAATACATGTAGAAATATTTCAAAGAAGTTAGATTATTCAGGAAGGAGATAAAAGTAGAAAACCATAGGACATTATTGCTAGAAATGAAAGAAAAATCCCCTTCCCTGCCGTTTGCCAATGCCTTGAGATATATGCTATTTTTATAGACTGGCATGCTCAATCTTGTAATGATATTAATTATTCCAAAACTGATTTCTAGATTTTGTGTAAGCCAATAAATATTCCAAATGTCTTATTGTGGAGCTTGACAAACTTATCGTAAAATTTACATGGAAATGAAAAAAAAGAACCATGATTAACTAATGCAGTCTTGAAGAAAGCCAAGACTTCTTATGAAACAATAGTAATTTAAACAGGGTTTTGGTATAAAGATTAAAAGGTAAACTGATGAAACAAAAGAGAAAGCCCAGAAACCTACCTAGGGATATAGAGATGATGATAAAGGTAGCACTTCGTAGTGAGAAGAAATGATCTTCTAATTAGTAGTCCTGGGACAGCTGGAACAATGGCGGAAAGTAAAACAAAATTTAACCCCTAGACCATACCATACACAAAAAGTAATTATGGTAGATTTCTGACATAAATATGAAAGGCAGAACAATAGAGATTTTAAAAGATAATTTAGGTAATTATGTTCCTGACTTCAGAAAATGGGACCATTTAAAATAAGGATATAAAACACACTAACCAAAAAGGAAAACATTGAGAGATTGTATTACATTAAAAACAAAATCTTCTATTCCTGCAAAGAAATCATTAAGAAAGTTTTAAAGGAAAACTATTGAGGGGGAGAGGATGTTGATAAAATATATAACTAAAAAAATGACATACATAGAATATATAAAGGCTTTTTCCCACAGATACAAGCCCTGGAAAGGAGATGTTTAGATGATTTAAGTGACATGTCAGAGGTTCCAGTAACTAGTGAATGGAAGAATGAGGCACTGAAAATCCCAGGTCTTGTGCCTCTGATACTCTGCCCTATGACAGCTTTTGACAGTGGGCATCAATCACGGCACTGAATGACAGTGACATCTCTGGGCCATTGAAGCGCATGTGTGATGATTTTCTGTTAAAGTCTCTATAAGGCAGTTGCTTAGTTCGATTTTCATATGCAGTTCAGAACTTGAACTATTTACTTTCAAGGCTGTTCCTGACATAGGTGTATTTGAGTAAACTTAAAAAAAAAATGCCCTCCTTGAACTCCAAGAATTCACAAACACCAAAATCCCACAGTCTTTCATTTCCACACCCATCTTAGCACCTGTAGTTTTAGCCCTGACTACTGTATCACTGATGTAGGAAGCCACTTTTAAAAAAAATAGGACTTATAACAAAGTCAGCTAATAAAGCTCATTTCTAGAAGAAAAAAAAAATAAGTGTTTTGGTTTTGTTTTCATTGTTAATAAAGGATTTCAGGGCCATTGTTAAGAAACATGAAAAAAGAGACTGCTTTGGCTCCTCATCCGGCTGCCTTTCTGACGACTTTTGGCAGAGTTTAGTTAGCACTCTGTATAGAGAAAGCTAGAACTAGAAGCCTGCAGATTAATTTATTAAGCAGTTATTGAGTTTCTACTGTTTTTCAGGCACTGAGTAGGAGGCTGATGAGAAAGTGGTAAACAAAATACATAAGGTCTGCCTGCCCTCCTGGAGCTTGCAGGTCTAGTGAGCTCTCAATAAGTACAGACAAGTTACTTCAGCACCGTAAGCCTGAGTTGTCTTATTTTTCAAGAGGCTACTGGAAATCCTGCTCTGTTTAAGAGACGGTATCACTGTGTTTCAAAAAAAAAAATCTAATTAGTTCTATTTAAACTCTCTGGTGCCATTATGATATCATTCTTCATGAGACACATGTACTTACATATCTTATTAATATGCACTTCTGGTTACAGTGTGGAGACTGAGGCCTGTTTGCTAACTTTTAAAGGCAAGGAACTTTCCTGACTCTCCTGAAGTGTTATTTAGATTTAAAAGCAATTTATAAATGAATGCCGAACCCATGAGAAATGTGTTTATCTTCTCAGACTGAAATAAGCATAATCCGTAGAGTCCATGCTCATGAGTGTGTGGGTATAGAAGACAGGACGATAGCCTTACTTGATGGCAAATAATTTAAGTCGCGTTTTTATTTAAAACAATCAGAAATACACTATAATGAAAGGTAAAGCTGTCAGACTTTTTAAAATAAATAGAAACTGTCAAACATCTCAAACTTGTGAGAGCCTAGTGTAAACTAAGCCCTCAGACCTGTAAGGGGTAATCAGTTGTTTGTATTTTTCAACTCTTAGAGTTTTGTTGTTGTTAAAAACTTAAGGCAGATCAGAGAAGTGATCAAAGGGAACAATCCCACACTGCACAGATTAAATGAGAAAAGCAGAAAAGCTCTCCTCCATGCACTCAGTGTTATGGTTTTCCTGTGGTGTTGTTTGTTCCTGAGGTTTCAATACAGGAAATAGTGGTCCCTGATGGAGAATTGCTCCCAGTCATCTGGTCTGGCCATCTGATACAATACCCAAGGTACAGAGCAGCTGCTCCCAGTAATGGGGAGGAGGGATGGCGCACGCTTCCCTGGGTTCAGCCTAACTTGTCTCTTATTCCATGTTCCGTCCTGCAGAGCACAGTCACATTGGGCTAAGAGTTTTAAGAATGCAAGTTTTGCCTTGCAAATTTCATCAAGAATTCTTCGGCAGCTCAAACTGTTAGCTGCTAAGCAGAAAACTTTCAGGGACAGTCACAGAAGCTTTCCAAAAGAAAAAAGCTGTCTCTCTTTAAATGTCTGTAAACCTACCTTTAAAGTTATGTTTGTTTGTTTGTTTATTTGTTTGTTTGTATTGGATAAGACGCCAACTTCCTCACAAGGTGACCTAGTAGTGAACACTATGCCAGATAAGCTTGCCAGGTCATCTTGCCTCACTCTTTTAGGTGACCCAGAAGTGAACTTTGCTCATTATGCTGCTAAATTATCTGCCCACAGAAGTTGCCATCTGCCATTGCTTTGAGCGTGGATATATGAGGCACGAGGTTGAAATGAGCATGCTCAAGAATGCACCCGCCACTACCTGTGATGGTGGCTCTTCTTGGGTGATATATATGAGTTTCAGCAGTATATATCCCTTGCTTTGTTTGGTTGGGGAGACATTGATTTGGGAATTTTTCCCAGTCTCCTCATTATTTGCTGCAATAGTAAACCTCTTCTTACTCTGTATCTCCTGGTTGTGTTTGTTGGCTCTGCATTCATCAGAAGGCACTCACTGCATTTGGTTAAACTGTCTTGTATCTCCACCTTATCTCTCTAACTAGCTAGCTAACCCCTTTTATTCTTCAGAAGTATTTAAGGTGGCTCCTCCAGTGGAGGCATTCCATAAATACGCCCAATTTAAAGTTGTCTCTGCTCTGAATTGATGGATGCTAACTAGATCTTTTCCTATCATTTAAAAATTTTGGCTAAGAGAAACTGAGATTAGTAGATGGCAAGTACACATTTTAAGAGGTGTTTCATGAGGTGCTACCAGTGTAATGAGCACTAGCCCACCCAGAATAGAAAAAACAAGACTAGAGATGATGGAGGAGATTCTTTAAAATAAATTCTTAATGAAGAGGAGGGGGCACGTGCTACCCTTTCCTTCTCCTAGTATTTGGAAGACCTGTGAGAGGGCAAACTTATTCATTGATGGAAGTATTCCTGATATCAGAGAGAGCAAAGAGGGGTCAACAGGTAATTTCCACAGTATGGGGATGAGGGGAAGAGTGGATTCTTTGAGAGTCAACTGAGCCCCATCATGCTGAAGAATGTAAACCAAGAGCTGCTTGCCAAGATGAAGCAGGAACAAAGGAGAAGAACTACTGCTTCAAAGGGTCATTTGAAAATATGCCACTTGAATCATAAGAGCCCCTCCATACCACCCATAAGTGGACTTACACGTCTCACAAAACAGCTGGAGTGTGATTGATTCCTTGGCAGAATTCAGGAAGTGAGAGAGAACTGTAACCAGCTAAATAATAAAGCCTTTATTTCTCCTATTAGCATTTTTCACTTTTGGCCTCCTACTTTTTTGCTTTCCAGATACTCTGTTAAACCAATATTTAAGGATACAAAAGCAAAACACAGTGAATTGTGGAGCAAGGGACATGATAGAACAGGATCTGTCCTGCTTACTCACTTCTCTGAGCAAAGAAGTCGGCTGTGGAAAAAGGAGTCTATTTAACCGTCTGAAAGACTGAAGTTTTGACTTAAACTAGGCCAGGCTTTTTAATAACTATAGATGAGAGAACGATGGGGTTCATGAATGGAGGAGAAAGATCCAGTTATTGAAGGCACCGACTGAGAAGTTAAATTATATCCCACCAAATTCAACTGACTGAGCAAATGAGTTATAGTTAGTTATCATTTGATAACTCTTCCATTAAATGCCCAGAAAAAACATCGAACTTTTATTAAACACTAAAATCAGAAAAGTAGATTTTCTTATAACTGAAGATCAAAGCTTTGATCAAGGACCAACAGCAGCTTCCAATATGACAAGTGCACACAAAGACAAGTATAAGATCTTTTCTCTTTTCAGGAAATGCACGGAAGTGAAGCTCATACTGACTTGAGACAGAGGTCAAATGGAAGTTTTAAAATGGAAGTTTCAACACTTGTAATCACTTGTAATAACCCAGATGCTCACCAGCACTAAATGGGTTTATAAATTATGGCATAGTCATCCTATAGAATGGGAACGATCTGACATGTACCTGTGCAATATGGATGAGTCTCATATGTGTAACACGGAGTGAACAGTGTCAGATATGAGAGCGCATACCACTTGATTTAGTTAATGTAAAGTTCAACAATAGAGAAAACTAAACTGGGCTGATAGATGTCAGGAGTGGTTATCCTCAATGGAGAGCTCTTGTAAGGGATATGAAAGGGCTCCTGGGATGATGATAATGTTGTTTCTTGACCTATATTTATGGATTTATGAGTCTTACATCAACCATCTGTATACTTTTATATACATGTGCTACCATTCAGTAAAGCATTGAAAATATTTTTAACTCTCTCCCAAAGTAGATCAACTATTAAGAATCCAGATAAGAGTTAATCTTATGGCAGGGGAAGTGACTAGAAAACAGTAGTAGAAGACCTGAGTTCTATGGGTATGTTTACTTAATGAATATTTACTGAGCTGTATGCTTATTATATGTGTACTTTTCTGTATATAACTGCATGCATACATATACAGTGGTACCTTAGTTCACGAACACTTATTTGCCAAAAAATTTGGTTCACAAACAGAAGTATTGGCAAAATTTTCTTTTTGTTTACAATCTCTGCATTGGGTAACAAACATAAACATGGCTGTCTTTTCCAGAATCTTGGAATGAATTAAGTTCATGATATGAAATACCACTGTATATATACAGATAAATCTCAATTAATTTCTATCAAATTAATAGAGTATTTAAATTCCAAACTCATGTCCTAAATAAGAGTTCCCAACAAAATACTACCTGAGATCTTTTAGAAACCTTATGTAATGAGACATTTCCCAGTTAGTTTTTCATAAGACTAACATATATCAGCAGTAATCAAATATTTATTGATCAGAGGTCTAACGTTCTTGATCAATGAAATGCCTTCTTTGGATACTTTACTGTGCTTTCTGCTGGCTTGTTGGGATATTAAAATTATCATTTCATTCAAATTGGTGACAACTCCATCCCACCTTCTCATATTTAAAATATCTGTAGTCTGTATATGTGACTACATGTAGATGTGACCTGTAGATTGTACGTGTGACATATCACATGGCTCAAGGTTTTTTTGCACATCTCAAAAACATATCACATTAGAGATTCAAACAAAGCATTTGGGAAAACTTCTACCTGTGCAAGCGAGTTGTAAGGGAGGTCACTTCACAGCCTTTAAAACTCAGGCAAGCACCTGGAACAATAGATGGTACATCGATATGACAGTGGCAGGTTTAATTTCCTTGGATTAAAGATTGCAGACCTTAATCTCCTAAATCCATAGATACAATGAAGGCAGTGAGAGTCATTTTACCAGGAAACTAATACCATTTGGTAAATAGAGTCACTTTATCAGATGACTATGTGCAAGATTTAGACCAGCAACAAATTTATGTGTCATTGTTGGGTAGTTACCACTTTAATTATGCTAGCTTTTAAATGAGGAAGGTAGGGGTTTATGCCACTCAGCATATAGAAAGGCTGCAGCAAAATGGGTAGAGAAGATAAATACTGCATGTATCTCATTAACTTTTCCATCTGCAAAGCTAAATCTGTTCAATGTGCTGCTTTTGAAATGAGAAACTACTGAATGTACATGAAAAATGTTGAGTCACAGGCCTTGTTTCTTTCACAATTACATCCAATTACAGAAGGATAAAATGGTATATTGGACAACAGAGATGTTCTTAATTATTGAACAGTTAATACATGGAGCAATTAATAAAAGGAAGAAACATGGAAAAAAATAAGAGGAGGAGAATTCTTTGGATTTCTGCCTTAAACAAAATGTGCTTGGCAGGTGGACTGTTGGAGACCACTACAAAGTGGCTCTGAGCAGGATTTAATATTAACCAATTGGCTTTCCGTGTTCACTTGTGAATCTGTCCAAGGCCTAGGCTCCTTATCTGGAAATGGCGGACTCATAGTAGTGGACCTCTGTGAGTCACTAATCCCTACTAGAACCTGTAGTGGTGGATGAAACCAGAAAGCCTCAGAGGACAAGCCCAGAAAGCCTCACAGCCAAGGACACCTGGGTCAGATCTCAACTAGATGAGGACTGTAGCCTCAGGCATCTCATTCTTCAGTGGATTAACATTATACCCTACTTAGAGAAGTCCTTGAGTGGTTCTGCCTTTGTTGAGTACTCCCCTCCCTTCTTCTTATAATGAAATAAATATGGGCGACCCAGAGAAGGTCGTGGTCTTAGCCCAGAGAGAATCTTGAATTATGTGAGAGGGCTTTGATCCTCCTGGGGCCCTGAAATCGTTCCATTTGCCTCTTTTTATTTAGCCTTTGCCATACACCCATTCAGGAGATTGCAGACCTGATCAGCACACAATAACTAACGGGTATTATTATCCCCATAGTGGACCACCTGTTTGATTTCAAAACATGTATAGAAAACCTACCAAAATAACATTAGTAACAAGAAAGTGAATAAATACGAGTCACTATGACTCCTAACACCTTGATATGGCGTTTTTCTTCTTGCATAAAAGTGCCTAAATTGCTAGTCTGTGTCCAATTATAAAAGAACAATTCTTATAAGGTTGCTTTTAAGGTTTTATGTTAAGAAAATCAATTAACCTCAAAGTGCCTTATTAAATTAAATATTTTATTATGATAGCAAAAAAATGATAGGGCAAAAACCCCTTTCATAAGTTTTCAGAGCTATATAACCCAAAGGACACCATAGTTCAGTTATTGGGTCTGTTCTCAGGAAAGCCTGAGAGACATGGAGCAAGGATAAACCCTATTCGCCCAGGCGGAAGAGCCCAGGGAGACAGTAATTACTCGTTGAGACACAGTTGCAGATAGAGCCTTATCAAATCCAAAGATCAAATGTTTATTTCATTTTGATAAAATCATTAAGTCATGAATCAACTTACCCCAGGCTCCTATACACTCAGGAAATGACTATGTATACTGTGCTTAAATATATTAAGATAGTAAAAGGAACTTTTATTATGAAACAATCTTCAGATAGAAGCAATTTATTAAAATGCAAGCAGTCATCATTCACATTTTATTTAGCTACCAGAATAAGATTCCATATTTGAGTTCATGGTAGAGAATTTCAAAGCAGAACATAACTGTGGGAAAACCAAGACTCTAAAATGAAAGTTTCGACATCAACCTTTAAAATACAATATGCCCCATTTGGGCATTGTTTGTTCACACTGCACTGACTATGGAAGAATTTTCACTGCGAAGTACAATGTAAGTTTCCTAGTATTAATCCTAAACTGATGAAAGTTTTTTTTATCTTGAAGAATATTTTCTTCACCATGAAAAATATTCTACAATTGAAAAATGTCTACAAAATGAAGAGGTGTGTGATGGACTAAGTTCTAAAAAGTAGTAGCTCAAAAAATAATTCCATATTATTTTTATGTCTAAGAAATATGTGGAAAGTTTGGAGTTGTCTTCCCTTAAAGAGAGGAGGAATTTAAAGTGCAATAATTGTGTTTGCGTACGTACGTATGTGCAATATGCCTATGCCTGTGTGGGTGCAGTGAACCCATTCTACCTCGTTTCATGCCATCAGCCTTATTTACCTCCAATTTGCAGATGACATGCAAAGCGTTTCATTTATACTCTTTGAGCTCATCTAATACTCAGACTCTACATCCCCTTTAGAATATCTCAAAGATCCACCTATTTAACTTCTTTAAGACTTAATTCAAAGATGCTCATGCCTTTGAAATTTGTCTTTCTTCTTCCCACCAAGGATCTTTTCTCATACTGGCACTTGCCTGTTTTTTCTTTATTCTTTATTTAATGCTTGTGTATCCTTTAGCCCTCAGTTCTAACTGAATGTCTTCAGAGAAGTCTACCTCAACCCCATGTCAGAATTAGATTTCTCTCATATACCCTGCCATATCAGAGTGCAACTCTTCTTCGTAGAACTTCTTGAGCTATAGTTTTACATTTACTTGTACCCTCATTTGATTTGTCCTTGACATGCCTATGAAATGGGCATCATCCCGCACATACACAAAAATTAGGTGTTGAATGAATGAGAGAAGGAATGACTGATTACATACCTGAATTGTACTCTTTCAGTTTGTGCTAAATACCAAGGTGAGGGTAATTTTTGCGTTGGGTTGCTGTGGTAGCCATGAAAATGCGCCTCTTGACTGCATGCATATGAGTGAGTAGTAGGTAGTATAACTGACTGATGGTCCCACAGGGGAGATGCAACGCCAAAGGCATTCATTAGGCCTTTATTCTAGTTTATCTTTCCAAGAATAATGATCTATTGCAACAGTAACTCCTGCATTTCTATGCTGTGAGTTATATAGCATCTGCTTATATTCCATGCAGAACAAACATGGTTCTGTGCAGTCATCCGAGATATCTAAGATGAATTTATTTGATGTCTAGCATATAGTAAGAGTGCAGTAACAATGAACCATCACCAGCATCATCACCAAGAATACTCTCAACATACCTCGTCTCTTCTTTAAAGCACCCCTAGAAAGGGTGAACTAAGCTCAGAAAAAGCTTTTCCACATCTAATTGTTGGGCTTTCAGAAAACATTATATCATTATTTCTGGTGGAGGACATGACTTTACTAAATACCAGCCAATATTAAGAAATATGTTCTTTTTTTTTTAAATAGCCTTGTTATTTCATTCTACTCATTGATCAAATCCAAGTTCACGCAAGTATAGTTTTTAATCCATCTTTTGCCAACCTAAGCTGATAAAAATTTATAGCTATATTAAGCAGATAATAGTTGTCCAGACATAAGAGACAAAGTCTTGTTAGGATTCACCTTGGTATGGAGAAGTTTTTAGTGATTAAACCCTGATTTCTGAGAAATCACACATTACTTTCAGAACACTTGGTCACAGGGAAATATTTTCAATATTTCCAAATGCATCCCCCTGGCTGTGCAAGAACATTGTTCAAAATAGCCTTAGTTACTAAAACGTGTTTCTAATTTTGTAATCTATTTCAGTAATGTCAAAACAGATACTGGAGCTTAGATAAAAATGTCAAAATGACCATTGTTTCAAGTGAAAGGACCTCAGCGAAAATATTTTAGCCTTTTAATGGGTTCTTGAGATTCTGTTTTTGTGGCTATCCTCTCAGCAGGCGGATGCTCCCCTCCCAAGGCCCCTGGAAGTCAACACATGGCCCTGGGCTACTGTTCAGAAAGAAAAGATTTTTTTATTTTCCTATAGAATATAAGTGTATTGCTTGCATTGTGCCTTAAAGGGAATAAAAACACCTACACTAATTTATTTTTTTAATTGTGCAAGAGGGTTAGTGTGAATATAGAGAAAGAAGTAACTGGGCTTGATAGTAAAAGGAATAAGGGATTATTTCTCTTCATTAGAAGTTCCATACATACAATATTAATTGAATCTTAAGGTTAAAATTATCTGTGAGTGGTACAAAGATGAGAATTCTACTTTTTTCAAAGTGTCTGTGTTTTAACATTCTAATCAAAGAAATATAAATTTTAGAGTAAGTAGGAAGAACTGACAGGGGGCCTAGAAATTATACATTAATAGGATTCAGGCTGTTAATTTTCTAGTCTTTGAGGGATATGAAAGGATTAAGTTTGAAGACAATATAGTTTCTGAAATAGTAGCCCAAAACTCTGCTAAATATCATCAACAGACTTACCCTGAGGATAATAATATATTTATATTTTCCTTCAAATAACTTAGATGTACACATTGTAAAATATTTTCATTAAAAGGTGAAATTGAAAGCCTGAAGCAGATAGCTAATGTCCATGCATAGGTTTTAACTCAGGGTATGTTGCTGAAATGGGGAAAATATTTTTACTGCTAACTTTTCTTTAAGCTACATTCATGTTGATATCATGTATATCTGTGCTGCTAATTCCTCAAGTTTTTATATATATTACCATAACATTCATTTGTTCACTAGAACCAAGAGTATGAATCAGTAATGGGACAATTACAGGTCTGTTATCTAGAATAAAGCATTACCAACCCAAAACCTTTGAAAATGCACAGAATTCTCACTTAATTCTTAGCTCAAAGTCAAAATAAAAAAAAAAAAATCAAAGAATAGAAAATAATGACCATAAAGAAGATAAAACCTAAGAATGCAAATTAAGCTTTTCTCAGAGGAAAAAATATCAGATAATCAGTAGCAAATAGCAAACACTGAAAACAATGACCCGGGTTTGAGTTTAAAAAACTCAGGAAGAAAGCCCACAACCTATATAATGAAAGGAAAAAGAAAAGAGTAACAAATAAACAACACATTTACAAACCAAAGAAGAAGAAATGGATAAATAGATTTTTTAAAAATCCCAAAACTTAAAAAAAAAAAAAAATGGAAGAGTGACCAGCCAACAAATGCTGATGGTATAAACTCGAGGTTGTACTAATAATACAAAGCAGGGGAAGGTATCAATCATAATGCAGGGAGGGAAACACTGTAAGAGATAGTGTAAATAAAGAGATTTACAAGATATTTTAGAAATTTCTACACACAAATAATATCTGGTTAAAACAAATTATTTTCTAGCAAAATATAATATGTCAAATAAAACTCAAGAGAAGCAGATATATTTTTTTAAATTTCATATATCCAACTAGATTTTTAGAATCTCAAGTCATTAATATATGAACCTCATGAGCATACTTAAATAAACCTCCTGAACACCTTAAACTTTTAAACATGGAAAAACGAATGCTATTGACAAAGTTTTAGGTTACCTGACTAATATTTCCATTTATAGTCATAATTCCAGATTAAATGATTGCTCAGCTCAATATTTTATTGGAAATATGAGGCTAGTTAGTGACTTTACTAGGTCAGATTCATACAGCTAAGTCCTTTAAGCAAAAGCATTGATATAGGACACATGTATTTCATCACCTCATATATAATTTTACATTTCTTCAACAAAAGCAATGAGTTAATCCACTCTTTTGAGATGATCTTCACCAAGATTTTGTTTTGTTTTGTTTTTTTGTTTTTCTCCGGTACCGGGAACCGAACTCATGACCTTGCGCTTGCCAGGCAGGCGCTTTGCTGCTGAGCTAAATCCCCAGCCCCCTTCACCAAGATTTTTTAGAGGATATTATTTCAGTTGACTAAAAATGGTCAAAAATTGGGATCTCTGAAACCACAGGGCTGATCTGCAGGCAACATTCTTAAGATTCAACTCATTCAATACTAAATTCCTAGGTGATGATGGGGCGGATTTCCATCAAAAACAGTACTTGACACATTATGTCAACTGAGTTTTCTTGCAGTTAGGTTTCTTCAAATTTTTTATGTACACATTCTTGGTTCTGCACATCTCTCTTGGCTTCCTGTTGCTTCTGGCCGCCATTTTTGAGTCCTATTCCCTAATGCATCCCTTTCCCTCTCTCCAGAGTGGCACCTCATGCTTTCTGTTCTCAACCCTCAGCACTTGCTCCTCTGTTTCATTCAGAATTCCAGACCTTTCTTCCTATTGCTCTGAGAGAAATGAAGCGACTAGAGGTGAGCTCTGTGACTCCCCAAACCACACTCCCCACCCTCAAGCCTCGGCCTCCACAGAACAAGACAGGACACCCATGTTCTCTGTCAAAGTAATCCTTTGCCTCTGGTCTTTTCAAAGTTATCTTCTGCAATTCTCCTCTCTTTCTCATAGCATTATTTCCCCCTTCTCTATTAGATATGTTCCATTGTTATTTAAAAATCTTAATATTTTTCTGTCTTCAAAACAACCAACCTTCTGAACTTTGGTTCCTCCACCTGTTAAAATGATGGTTTATGCTTGTCATTTCTATTTCTTCCCCCTTATTTTCTGTTAAATCAAGTCCAAGCAGGATTTTTCCATCATCCTCCTCTTGTCCAGGCCACCCCGGATTTTCATGTTGGTAAACTGAATGAATGATTCTGAGTCCCTCTGTGGTCTATTGTGAGCATGTGACACACCCCCTGTACTGTGTTTACAGGACACTACCTGCTCTTACTTTCCGCATAAACTCACTAGTTTCCTTTCTTCCATCTCATTTTCTACTTCCTCAACTTTTTCTTAACCTTCTAATGTTGGAGCATCTGATTCCAGTTTTCACCTCACACTTATCAAAACTCACTTTCTTCGTGATATTGGTTGGTCTACTGAAACAAAATAATCACCTCCCATAGTCCAACTATTTCAATTTTTATTCCTCCAGCCCACACTATTTTCCACATCTTTAGACTCATAAGTCTACTTGCATAAGTGGTACATCTCCTAAGCACAGGGTTAGCAGATATCTAAAACTCACTACACGCAAAACTGAAGCCCTGAATCTGTCCTCAAAGCTTACCTTACCCACACCCTTCACTGACTCAGTAGAAGTTGACTGGTGCTAGTTGTTCAAGCCAAAAATCACAGAGTCACCCTTGACCTCTCTCTCTCACACCCACACATAATGAGTCAAGAAGTCACACTATCTATATATTAAAAACATACCCAGAATCTGTCTGTTTCTCTCTGTTGCCTTTGTCTCTAAGCCAGTAGATATGGAATTCCAACCTGTCTTCAGCTTCTGTCTTTGTTCTCTTGCATTTTACATCTACTTTGTTCTCCTGCCAGATTCATCTACAGTATAAGTTATCAATGTCCTCTCATTTCACTTAGAGCATCAGCAACGTGTGATCCCCTCCAATCCTCATACCACTTAGACCCCATTCCCTATAAATATCTCCTTAGCTAATAGGGCTCTAGACCCTGCTTGGTATACTTGCAGACAGCCTTGGCTCTTTTCCCAGAGGAAAAGTGCAATTCCCTCAAGTATTCACTTCAGAAACTCCCATACATGGTTCAAGTCTCTGCTCAAGTCATTTTCTTAATGACTCTTCTGACCTCTCTGCTTAACAGCACACTGTGAACCCACTCTGCAAACCTAAGACCTGTCAGCATGCTCCATCTTTCCTGCCCTTTGAACTTGCCTTTTACAATATCATATAATTTTTTATGGGTATTTGCTATGCATTTTGTTATTTCCTCCTCCTTCCTTTGAATGTAAATTCTGTGAGGGCAGGAATAGCTGTCCTTTTGTTCACAGAGTCGTCCAAGCACCCAGAACGCTGCCTGACACATTGTTGGCAGTTTTTAAAAAGCTGTAGTGCTGCAGCATGAGTAAGTCTAGAGAGCTAATATGCAGCAATAGGACAGCAGTGTTACAGTGTAGATCTAAGGTGGCTCTAAAGCTTCATTTGTCTTGAAGCTGATTAGCTTATGGGGGTGCTATAACTGATTGCTGTAAGGAAGTCAGATGAACCAGAGGGGTGGGGAGTTGGGGGAGTGACCCGGAAGGACATATCTCCCTTCTCAGGTCCTCCCTTCACTCTGCTCCCAGTTCACCATGATGTAAGCAGCTTTCCTCTGCCAGCCCCTGCCAAGATGCCTTCCTTCCTTGAAGTTGGCCAACTATGGACTAAAAACATGAGGAAAAATAAACTTCTCCTCCCTCAGAGGCAGGTGTTCAGGATTTTGTTCCAGTGATGAGGAAAGTAAAATATAGATCACAATACACGAATTGAGTATTTGCTGAGATAGAGATTAGGTGCCTATGCCACACACATACTAAAAGTAACTATATGAGGTGATGGATATATTAATTTCAATGACTGTGATAATCATTTAATATGTATATCAAAGCAGCATGGTTTATACTTTAAATAGATACAATAAGAATTATTTTTTAAATGCAAGGAAAAGGCAAACAATCTAATGAACAGATCACAATTAAAAGAACAGAGAGAAAGAATACAAATGACTAATGAATTAATAAAAATATAGTCAATCTCACCAACAATAAAAAGTGGAAAATTATTCCATGATACATTCTTTTTTTAACAGAAATAAGTAATATAGTTTTAAATGATCAACTGTCTCATACATGCAAATTGAGAGTATAAAATAAGTGTTTCAGTGTCTAGTGAAAATATGAAAAAACAGGGAAAGGATGTTAAAAATTATCAAAAAATAATTACTGCAAATAAAGAGGGCAAGGAGCAACAGGGGCCGCGGGCAGAATGTAAAGCACATGCTGGGGAGTGGGGAAATCCACAGGGAAGGGTCATGTCAATCACAGGCAGCTGAGCAGGGGGCCGAGCCAGCAAGCAGGAGGAAAATCTGAGAAACTGACTGAAAATATTACAAAAAGTGAAGCGCAGAAAAGTAAGAAGTAGAAAATATAAAAAGTTAACAGACATAGAAAATATTTTATCATTCTGTTAATTTGACAAATGGGATATTTAGATGAACTTTTGAACAACAATTTAAAATGATAGATAAAAGTGTTTAAGAATTTTCATAAAAGCCTTATAAAGCTCACAAGAGACTAATAAATTATCATATTTGTCTCAGCAAAGGCAAGAATCTGAAGAGGCAATAAAGCAATGAAAGCACATTAGTGCATGGTTTATGCCAAACCTGAGAAGTAGAATTTAAATTCTGGCAGTCTCATAAAGTTTAGACCAGCGTGATCAAAGCTCAGAGCAATAACTTTAATTTTCTGAAGGCAAATTCACCAAGGGAAAGTAAATAGCAGGAGACCCTTATAATCCCACCCATCTGACTACAAGAAAAGTTATCTTGAGCATGCAAATAGGGAAAGGGATGTTGTGTTGTGTGGGAAACAGTCTCTAAGACATTCAAGGCTACAGTGGACCTCAAGTTAACATAGATCCATATAAGCCCTCAAGGAAAGAAGCCATGAAAAAGAATAAGAAGAAAAAGAAAACAAAAATCCAACTCACTATAATTTGTTTAAAAGTTTGCAAGTTAAAAATCTCTTAGAGTATCAGATTAAAAAAATTTCAAGACATTGACAAATCCCAGAATTAATGTAGGTAGAAGAAAGAGATGTCCTCAGATAATACAAGTTGGAGCACTTTTGAAGGGTATTTTAACTATCAAATACAGTTTTTCAAACATGAATGCAAGGTACAAATAGATTAGGGCCATTTTGATTAGAATATTCATTGGTTTTTATCACCATATATGTATGGAAACATAGAAACATGAACATGTGTTGTGTGTGTGTGCACATATGCTGGTCTTTCTACACAACATTTTCAAGAAGGACTCAAAAGAATGCTGACAGTTATCTTAGCACTGTAGGAAGCTGTGGCAGGAGGATCTCAAATTTAAGCTCAGTGTGGGCAACTTAGCGAGACCCAGACATAAAAAAAGTTTAAAAAGGGCTGAGGACGTAGCTCAGAATGAAGGCCCCAATACTGGATGGCAAGAAGGCGCTAAGAGTCTTATTTCTGATGATTGTGAGAGGCATTTATACTTCACTTTTATACCTATATCCAACCCTAATTTTTGCCATATTTCTTAGCATTTTAATAAACATAAACAACCAGAAGATCAAAGAAAATTCACAATTGATCCTTCCCAAGACATAAAATTCATGTCAAGCATTTTTTTTAGGTACTGAGTATGCTCAAAAGAACAAAATGACCATGGCCTATCTCAGTAGAATTTCCATTCCACTTGGAACAAATTGAATATAATTACATTTAAGATTCACCATGTACCAAACTAAAATCAAAATGGACCGAAGAATTTAATGTTAAAACAGAAGCATTTAACCTGTTGGGAGACAAGTTGGTGAAACTCTTGAAGTCATAGGTGTAGGTAAGGACTTTTTATATAGAATTCTGATTGCACAGGAAAGGGCTCTGAGCATTAACAAACGGAATTGCATCAAATGAAAAAGCACAGGAAAAGAAACAACCAACAGAGTAAAAAGACAACCTAAAACAGCACTGAGACTCCATCCTGCTCCAGAAAAAATGGCCATCATCAAGAAATCAAATAATAACACATGCTGGCAAGGCTGCATGGGAAAAGGAACGCTTCTAAATTGTTGGTGGGAATGTAGGCTAGTACAACAACTATGGAAATCAGTGTAGAGATTCCTTTATAAACTGAAACTAGAAGGTCCATTTGATCCAGGTATTCCCCTCCTAGAAATCTTCCCAAAAGAGTTATAGACATCATATTACAGTGATACATGTTTGTCCATGTTCATAACAGCACAGTTCATAATAAATAAATTTTGGAAGTGGCCTACATGTCCATTAACAGATAAATGCATAAAGAAAATGTAGATTTATACAAAATGGAATACTACTCTGGCATAAAGATAGAGTTATTCATAGGAAAATGGATGCACTTTGACATCATAATGTTAAGTGAAATAAGACACACAGCTTAAATATCACATGGTTTATCTTATAAATGAATAGCATAAATAAACAGCAAAATAAAAGGTAAGTAGGCAGACAGTTCTTTGTCAAAAGGGAAAGGGATTGAGAGAGGGAAGGGTGTGAGAGGAGGGAAAGGAGGTGAAAATAGGAATTGAGATGTGCTATGTACATATACCAACTCCACACAAGGAATGTAAATATCATGTGCTACAAACAGATGCTAATAAATAAAAAATATATTTAAGAATAATTATGGCCAATCAAGTAGATGTTTTAAAATACATATGAATACCAAAAAATACATATAAATGTTATTTCCTGGATATAAATATTCACTTTATAAATGCATTTTCCACACAACTGACCCATGGCAAGATTACTTTCATTGGAAGTCAAGGATCAATCACATTCTAAATATGCATTTTTGAATGTTTTCATCAGTTTTACTATACAAGTGAATGAGGTAGATAACTACAGAAGTTGCTACAGCAACCTACTTGCCATATGTCCCTATGTTAATCTCTGCAGTACGCTTGGCTTCTGCAGAGATCCAAGGCTAATTGAGAAATAAATAGAAAATGACTGCCCATTACAATCTGTTCTTTAGTCACATCCTTTGGGCTTCATTTTCAGCTGGCCTCAATCTAGGTATCCAAATTGGACTGATTACTTTGCTTTAAATAATTATCTATGAAGTGTCCTACAAACAAAATAGCTATACGGTCAAACTTTCTTTTCTTGGGATTCACTATTACAAGGACTCACTGAAGGAATTACATCACACAAATTGGTAGTTTCACAGTAATGTCCGAGGCTTAAGGAGGTGAAATGTTTTGTCCAAGGTCACTCGACAAGACCTGTGTAGAAACAAGTGTCCAGACTCTCAACTCCAGAAGTTTCTCCATGTTACCATTGTACAATGTATACATATAAATGGCTAAGAATTAGGTGGTTACTATTTATCACTGGTTGAATTTCTTGTTCTTTATAATCTTATGGGCATCTCTCACATACTGTACCCTTCCTGTGGTATGTAATTCCCTCCTAATATTTTAATTACTCTGCAAAATACGATTACTCTGTCACCTTCCCTTTCTAGTTTTGTGCATAATTCAAACATATTTACAGGTGCAGACCAAAAAGGAGGAAAAGCAAATAATTTTTTTCTTAATATATGGGTACATGTGGGCAGATTCTTGATGTTACTTGGAGTCCATTAAGTAAATTAAATAGCTTTATGATCTGAAACATCCTGGATAAATATCTTCATTAAAACAAAAATGACAAGTTATAGAAGGGAAAAAAAAATTCCTCAAAGCTAAAAGCCTCTTCTCCTTATGTTGTGATGATTAATTAGTGAAACCATCTACTTCTTGATTTTAAGTAGATAGGACATTCAATAATAAAGATTTTTTTCAACGAAATTCTATGGTTGGCAGTATTATCCAATATTTGATTCTGAGGAGATATACTTAAGTTTTGGATGTAAACATGAAGAGGCAGTTTTAAAGTAATTATTTCATTTACAATGTTGTAACTTATAGTGATGTAGGTAAAATTATTTTACTTATGGCGTTTAATTACTTTCAGGGTCAATAAAAAAGACAGTGAAGTCTTATTGGTAGAAATGAGGACTGATTAAAATTTTTACTCTCTATTAATGTGTACTTTTTTTTTTTTTGGTCTTTTTGAGACAGGGTCTCACTATGTTCAGGCTGACCTTGAGCTCATTTTACAGCCCAGGCTGGCCTCAAACTTGCAACGATCTTCAGGCCTCAGCCTCCCGAGTGCTGGGATTACAGGCATGTACCACCATGCCCAGCAATGTGTACTTTTTTCTGTGTCCAGGTCTACATCCTAACTGAACATATATGACAAACAGCCATATACATATCTTGGGAGAGGAAAAAAGGAAAGAAAACATAGGAGAACACATCTGAATTGGTAAAACAAGTAATCAGTGCTATCAAAGGGACCTAAGATGTTTACTGACACCTAAGTATCTTGGTAGATGTACGCATATTTGTCTGTAGAGATGGAACGTTAAATATAGCAAATCACTCACAGTAAAGATATTCTATGGGAGATGGAAGATATTGTTAGCACCCAGCTCTCCATTTCATTTCTTCTCGTATCTCTTCATTTCATTTCTTCATTCACTAAAAGCCAGGACTTGATCAGAAAATTGAAGGTGTAGAGGACCCTTATCTTATTTAAAATATTTTCTTCCTAAAGTCTGAGGGGATGGAGCTGAATGAGCACAGGTGCAAAACTCAAATCTTGCCATCACCTGCACTTGGTTTCTCTTTCTTTAACTGGGAAATGCATTCTCTTTCTTCTGTGTATTCCTAACATCTCTAATGACTGGCAGAAAGCAAATAAAGGAAATGAAGATTGGAGCTGAGAGTTACCAGGTGTTCGGGTTCATTAAAAGGAGCTAATGAATGATTGTAACACACAATCCCCATGATTGTAGGTAACCAACATATGATTATAAAGAATCAGAAAACATTGTGTTTTCTGCATGCAAAAACTGAGATAACTCAACCTTTCACGTATCTGGAAGCCCATTTTAATGCTAAATTGCTTTCTCAATGTCTTTTCCTAAGAGATAGGCACAGCAGTGCTTCTAGATAATGAAGGTCTCAAATCTTGTGTTGTGCATTCTCATTGGTCCAAGGAAGCAGCATGAATGAGAAAGGAATGAAGTAAAATTTTTAGGCTCCAGATATTTTAAGCTAACAGCATGGGGCCAAGTCTGTGAGAGAAAACCATCTCTTCCCCAGACATTAGATCAGAAAGTGAAGGCTAGTCTGGAGTACTCTTCTCCACTCATCATAAGAGAATTCCTTATCCAGGTATTGGATTATCAGTGCTTTACCCTGAGATATAGAAGTTGGTAGAATTTCTTTGTTCTCTGGTCACTCTACTAGAATGGGGAGAAATGGAAGGAACTTAGATCAGTGAATGTAACAATGTATGGTGAAAACATTATATATATATATATATATATATATATATATATATATACTTTTAAATGCAAACAGTGCTTGTTGAAATGCAGATTGCTGGCCCTATTCTTAAGGCAATGGTTGTTATGGCTAAACAAATTATCTAAAAACTTAGTAACATACAACATCCATTTTCTCTTTTGGTTCCTAGTTTGTGGTGTTAAGGAATAACTCAGAAAAGACACTATAGTTTCTCCCATGGCCTGAATCAGATGCTGGCTAACGTCACCTTTATCTGAACGATCCCCTGGACTGGACATGCAAGGTGGTGCATTCACAGAGTGAGCAGTTCATGTTGACTGTTGGCTGCGAGCTTAGGTAGGACTGCTGACCAGACCATCTAGTGCACTGTTCCCTGAGTAGTCAGACCTCTCTTGAGTAGTCAGCTTCTCTCAGAGCAAAGTATCCCAATAGACAAGGTGAGAGCAGCAAAGACTGTTAGGCGCTGTCCGCAGAAGTCACACAGTGTTACATCTACCATCATTTGTTGTTTGAAATAGTTACAACTTTGCCCAGATACAAAAACAGTGAACATAGTGTCCACCATTCTGTGGGGTGATTATCACAACATTTGTGATTTTTCTAAAAAATTGACTTCTGGTTAAAAATTATTTATGTTCCTCTTATGTGTTAAATACTCTCATATCTTCCCTCTAAACCTCTGAAGTGTCTTATTGTGACATCCACTTGAGGTCCTGGGCCTCTTCTCTTAAGTAAGGTCAGGGTGGGCAAGTGGCCTTAGGAATTATTCTGTGAGTATAAGTTTATCTCAATCTGAAGAATCATGAACTAAGGAAATAGATTATCTCTCTCGTGCATCTCATAAATATACATCTATGAACAAGCACAAAATAACCACTATAATTACTTTTATTTTCTAAATAGGAAATGGAGATAGAAGCAGTCTTCAGTCTATAGGTAAGTTTGAAATTCCACCAGGCATGTTTCCAGTTTCTTAAATAATGTGAACTTGTTTTCTAAGGATATTCATTCACACTTCTTCTGAACACTTGGTTCTCTCTCCATCATCTGTTTCCATAAGAAATGGCTGTGTTTACAATTGAGTATCATTGCCACTGTATTTTCTGCTTCTTTTTATTTGGTGCTATCTTGTCCTTTTCAAAAACAGCTGATACAATGTAAGAGCAGGTGGCTTTCCTGTGCAGTTCATAAGGTATTCCATTAAACAAAAGCCACACTTATAAATGTCTTTGAAATAAGTGTTTCTTTCTACTTCCCTCTGGGACTTCCATAGGAGAACACAGCATTTGCAGGATGCCTGTTGTTTAACAGAAAAAGTCTGTGAAGTTTTGTCCTTTAAGGTCTTCAGAAAGTTTTGCTTGAAAGAACATATAAGGTTTCACTCTAAATCTGTCTTTGTAAAAAAAAATTATTTTGTAGTCATTCCCTTAGCTTCTCCTTTACCGAGACATTTTTCTAAATATTCTCTGGTTTTGATATTTGTTCTGGGGCCTTTCTTTGAAGTAAGAATATTCTCTGGAAGAATATTCCCTTTTTTAAAGCCTCAACTGACTTTTACCATTTTTCGAATGTGATTTCCAACATTTACTCAAAATAACTAGGTACACTAAGGGGAATACAGTGTTTGTGAACATAAGGAACAAAATGGAAATATTCTGTTGAGAACTAACAACTGAAAAGGAGTAAAACAAAAAGATCTACAATTAAAAATGGAGAAATTAAGAACTAAAAGTGTAAGTTTAACAGCAGTTAGATGCAAGATAATAAAGGTTAATGAACTAGGAGTTAGAAGAAAAAAAAATGGCTAGACTACAGCATAGACACTAAGGAATAAAGAATGGAGAAAAAGGCTTACAAAATATATACAACACAATGGGAAGAATAATGTGTGTTTTTAGGATTCCAGTAGGACAGGTGAGAGAAAGAGGGAAAAACAATATTTGAAAAAATAAGAACTGAGAATTTCCCCAAATAGACAGTAATAGTACCTTAAGCCATACCACAAACCCTTTATATTACTACTAGGAAATGAAAGCAGAATAAATACCAAGAAATAACAGTAAAATTGCTAAAGGCCAAAGAGAAAAAAAGTTAAGGTGAGATTTTAGGCTGTTAGGAACCAACCAAAACATGTGAAAACAATTTTACAAAATGTTAGGAGGGTAATATTTTGACACAATTAAAATACAAAAAATTGAGATGGAGCAAAAGACTCTTGTGTCATCTCTTAAGAGGCAACATTTCTAATTTATATTGGACCCAGATAAGTTAATATGAGGGAGGAAAACGTGACAGAGCAAACAAATCATGGAAGAGCGCACTTCAAGTATCAGTAGTTGCTTTAAAGGTAAATAGAATAAATAGCCAAATTTAGAAACAAGATGGTCTGAATACTTAAAAACAGTTCTCTAGATGTACAAGAACATACCTTTAATATAAAGATAAAAAAGATTTAAAATAAAATATGGCAAAAATATACCAGGCAATTTAGAAAAAGCTATACCAAGAAAAAGATGTTAGAGCAATACTGATTTGTTTTGCTTTTGCGGTACCAGGGATCAAACTCAGGACCTTGTTCTTGCCAGGCAAGCACTTGTGCCACTGAGCTATATCCCCAAGCAATAATGATTATGAAGCCAATTTTGAGGGAAGAAATGTGCCTGGAGATAAAGATAAGTATTTCATAATTAAAAGGATCTATCCACTAGAAAATTATCAGTCTCTATTCTAGGAAACTACAGGAAATGATAAAGATTATAGATTTGTAGGCACAAATTAAAACAGCCTCAATATGATGAGCAAAAATGAACAGAAAGTAGATAGCAGCAGGAAAAAAAAAACCAACCATGATGAGATAACTGAGTACCTATTTCTACCTAATAAAATCAATCCCCAAATCAGTGAGGGATAAAATATTCAGATAACATAATTAACAAAGTCACCTAATTGTCATATAGAGATTGTTATTTGTAAATAAAAACAGCAGGTCATGCATGATTTTAAAGCATTTGACAAACATACCTAAATAAATATGGTTGGCCATTAGGCAAGAATCAACACAATTCAAAAGATTAAAACTATGAAATATAATTTCTCTAACCAGAGGAGAATTAAACTAGAAGTGAGTAATAAACATAGTGAGGAACTCCCAAATTATTTGGTAATTAAGCCTCATTCTTCTAAATTACTGGGTGAAACAAGAAATGCCAGTACATAATAAAAAATATTTCAAACTGACTGAATGATAACCAGAAACCAAACATACAAACTGTAAAGTGAGGACGCAATTAAAATCATAAGTATAGTGAAATAGCCTATTTATACTTCAAAAGAAGAATAAAAATCAGTAATATTAAAACATCTTAAGAAATTCTGTAAAGCATAGCAAATTAAGAATCTCCAAAGAAGAAAAAGTAAAGATAAGTGGAAATGAGTTAGAAAAACAATACACTATAGAATCAATGCCACGAAGTCTTTCAACTGAATCTCCCATGAAAGTGACCAGGAAAAATAGCTGAGAAAGGACGTGTATCCATAAAAAATATAAGAATTCTAATACATATCTTCCAAAAAACCATAAGATCCTATTTAGCAGTAGACAAAACATATTGAAAATTACTTCACAAGGAAGGTAAACAAGTGAAAAGTGCTCAGTTTCATTACTGAGAGAAGTAGGCAAAATCACAATGGCTTTCACTGTAAAATCACCAGAATAAATTTTTAAAACAAAACAAATGACCCAAACCACCTCCTAACTATATGAAACGTTGGCATGAATGTGGATCAATGTTACATTTTAGGTGATAATAAAAATTGGTATTACTATGGAAACCCAACCAGCAGTATTTACTAAACACTAAACTCTAGGGCATAACACTTGACTTACAAATGTACTTCTGAGTGTACACTGCAAACAAGTCTGTACACCAAAACATATGTGCTGGAGTACTTTCTCCAGCATTACTTATAATAGCCTCACACTGGAAATAGCACAAACAGTCATCAGCAGTAGAATGGATTTTTCAAATTGAGGCATATTTGTAGAATGAGATTCTGAACGGCAATAAAATGAATGAACTGCTACTAGAAAAAACAATATTGATGATTCTAGGAATAATATGAGTAAGAGAAAAACAAAAAACAGTACTGACTGAGGAGTTCTATTTATACAGAGTTTAATAACAGCCTAAAGTAATCTGTGATGCTAGACATGACATACCACTGGGAGGGACCACCAGGCAGACTCCTGTAATTGAATGACTACTTGTGATTGAAATCATCTCATTTCTTTGTGTGATAAGACCTATGGGAGTTTTATTGTAAGTACTTATTTACATCCCTGTTTCAGCTACCCACATTTTACTTCTTGATCTTCATGATATTACATGAAAGAATTCACTTTGTGATCATTCATCAAATTGTACATGTATGGTTTGTGCATTTTCTTTGTATGGCATATGTCAATATAAATGTTATAAAAACAAACAAAAGTTCAGGTATCCCTAGCTTTGCACAGTCATGCAGGAAGAAATTTTTACAGAAAAAATTAATAGTTCAAGATGAAACTGTACAATCAATAATTACATTGATCTGCAACTTTTTAAGATGCTTTGGCACATCTTACTGTTTAACAGGAAAATTTTAAAATAGCAGTATTAACATTTATTTACTAGATTGGAGTTTGAAACATTAGAGAAGTTTAAGTGTTTTATTTCTTGGTTATAGAAAAGTATTAATGGATGGTCTAAGTAGTGGTTGACACCTTCTTATCTATAGCTTATGGCAGAGAACAAATATCTTTTACATGACTTGTTGAACACTCATAATGTTTTGGTTTGGATCCATTTCTAAATATCCTGTGAAATATCCTTGAGATGACCTTTCATGTGAAATTTTGTTTTTGCATTAACTTTTTGTCCTCTTTACTTTTTTTAGCCTGTCTCTAGGTATTTTTTTTTATCCTATCCCCTTTCTTATTTAGGAAATTGCAATAATTTGCCTTCACATAGTGCCTTTCTTTCATATACATTATTTAGAGTCAACAGTCTCACAGTCAGATAATTCTTTGTAATGTTTGCATTTATTCTAAATTTGACTTCTAGCATTACTGTTTTTATATTATTTGCTGCACTTTCAAATAAATTGTAAGTTGTCAGCCCTACTTGCCAGCTTTTTTGCTGTTGACACACAATAGGACACCCACAATTTATAGGAGTAGACTGGTCTAATTTGACCCCTGTCTTTAGGGATTCTAGTGCATGGATCTGCTGATTTCAAGACAGAAACATCATAGCAGAAGAACCAAAGGTACTTCATTCTTGGCTGAAAAGCAGAGGAAGGAAACGGTGCCAGGGAGGAACAGGAAACTATTCTAAGGTCGGGTCTCCATAACCCACCCAGACAAATCCAGGGGAGCATGCTTTACTACCTGCTGGGCATTTCTTAATCCAATGAAGTTGGCATATCAGGATTAAGTCATATTGGATCGTCCTGTCTTGGAAATGTCTATTTTAGCCAAGTGTCAAGGTGTTTACCATGTGAAGATCTGGAGGCAATAAAACTACATGCTTTCCTATCTGGGCATGAACTGGATAACACATGCTCAGAAACAAATGATTGACAGGCCTTGAAAAAGTGACATGACTAGTCACTGGTTATGTTGCAATCTATTGTTCATAGACAGTGCTGAAAATCTAACAGTGAAGTTTGTACCTATGAAATTATTGGGGGCTAATATATTGTGTTAACTAAAATTTAAACCGTATTGTGACATAACTCATGCTATTTAAATAAACCTTGTTAACTAAAATTCAGGCACTTTGGAACAATGCAAAGCAATGCCTACCTGTAATTGAAACGATTTCATTTCCTTGTGTGATAAGACCTACTGGATTTTATTATAAGTGCTTATCTACATCCTTGTCTTGGCCATTGTACTGTAGTCATGTCTGCATAGTAGTTAAACACTTATTGAATGAACAATCCAAGACATGAACACTTGCTGTAATAACTGAAGAGAACAGATTTGCGAAGTGACTTCTAGTGGTCCTGGAACATGTATTTTTAATTGATTTCATCTCTACTAAAACACTAATACTAATTCAGAATACCAATGTTTACCAACAAATTTTTTAAAATGCCAAGCACAGGTCAGACACAGTGTAATGTACTGGGAGTCAGAAATCAAGAGACAACTATGGTCTTCCTCAGGGAGCTTTCAGTATGTGAAGAAAAGTGCTGTTATGGTTTTTGTCTGGGTGTCCCCCCAAAGGCACCTGCAGTGGGGTGGGCTTTTAGAGTTTATGATTGATTCAAGGTAGAGTGTGAGAATTATAGATGTGAGTGCTACACATCCCATACAATGCAAGGGAGGGAAAGAGGCTGCTTGCCACTGCTCCTCCTTTTTGCTCTTGTTGCTTTTGCTATCTTCTGCCATCATGAACTGTTGCCCTCTGCCATGTGCCACTCTGCCTTGGAGCCAGCCAAGAATGGACTGAAACCTCCACAAACTATGAGCTAAATATACCTTTCCTTCCTTAGCTTTGAGCGTCAGGTATTTTGTCTCAGCGATGAGAGAAAAGTAACCAGGACAAATGCTACATTATCCTAGACTACAGGGTAAAGGCTGCTGACATTTGCCTCCTTTCATTATTAATATTTATGTAATCCATATTATACCCTCTTAAGAAAATAAGCCATAATTTCAGTCTTTCCTGAACTACTACCTGAGGCACAAGACTGACAGAATTACGCATGAAGACATTCTGCACAATATGAAGCTACTGATCACTCATATTCTTGATCTTGCAATGTAATTTACTTAAGTTTTCTAGGATACCACTTCAGCCTGACAGAGTGACCTTTCCAATGGGAAGATCGCCAGAAGCAAAGGGAGGAACACTGGAAAGGTAGATTCTAACAATCTGTGCCATGCAATCTTTGCTTAGGCTGTTGCTGTTCCCTCCTCCTCAAATGCTATTTCACCAGGCATCCTCAGTCCCTTTCATCTAATCAGTGTCAATTTAAGAGTTCAACTTGCTGACACTATAGTTTAGATCAAGAATTCTTTTAGATGGTCTTATACTAGCATACATTTTTTCTTCCTAGTATTTATCACAATTTTCAATAATTATATAGATATATTATTGATGTGAAGAACTCACTAATATCTATCTCCCAAGAAATGTCCAGCTTCATAAATTTACATACAGTAGCACTCAAAAGATACAGTATCTTCATAAAAGAGCTTGGCTTGTGTTTCAGCATGGCTTTGGCCATAGGAATGTGATAAAAGAGAAATTGTTCTTTGCTTTTCAAATTTGTTTTCTGATCATCGCCACTTAGCAAAAGTAGAACTGGTGTCTGCAGAGCCTTTCTCATTACTTCATTTCTGGCTTTTGTTTCATGACCTTATTTCTTCCTCTCTTCTCAGGAGAACATATTGTATAAGGTCAGCAAGAGGAATCTGGAGCCCAAGTTCAATGATTTCCCTTGCCAAGAAATCACTTGTGCTCAGGGGCACACACCTGCTCCCTCCGTCTCTGCCAGCTCTGTGAGGTTAGGCAAATTAGCATTGCTCTTCTTTCCAGGGCAGGTGGGATGAAAGCTTCCAGCTTCTTATACCTGACTCTGTTTCCTTAAAATAGCAAGTATTCAAGGAAGGTGAATACTGGGTTATGAGGGTGAATACTGGGTCACTGAGGTCATGATGCTGGACTGGTCCACTGGTGGGTTTATAGCTCAGTGTAATGTTGGGAGCTGAAGCTGGTAGGAAGAGGTGGGTCATGGTGGGTGTACCTGAGAGGATATGGATATATCTGCTTCCTGCCTGCCCTGCCATGAACTGTTTCTCCTCTGTGATGCCCTCTGTCATGCTGCCCTGCCTTGGAGCCTGCCAACTGTGGGTTGAAACTTCTACAAACTGAGCTAAAATAAACATCTTTTTTTCTAACTTGTGAGCTTCAAGTACTTTGTCACAGCAATGAGAAAGTAACTAAGATACTCATTATCCAACACCAAGCCACATCCTTCTTTGTGTTTTCTCCTAAGTGTTATATCAGCATTACCGTGGATTTTTCCAGCTGTTCTCACTAGAGTTGAAATCAGATGTGTAAATGGTAAATCTGATCTTTTTGGCTCCTTTGCATTCTTACACATTTATCCAAAGGCCTATAAGTTTCTGCATTCACCCTTAGGACAACAGAAATTCATACCATTCAACCCTCTATGTTTTTATTCTGTCTACTTTTTTTGCCTCTAAAGTATGTGCATTTTCTCTTATTCTCTGTGCCCTAAGCACTTTAGTTTCCTGAGGAGCAATGATTCTACCTATCTTAGAGCCTTGGCAAGGCGACACTTTTGTGAAGAATACTGTTCTCAATTCTTCAACTATTTAATTCCTCCTTCACTTTTAATTATCATCTCAACTACTGCTAATAAATAGAGTTGGGATTTGGATCCATGTCTATTTGTCTCTAAAGCTGGTCCCACTATAGTTTATTTTCTCTCAGAAAAGAAATGGGACATGGCAGGGAAAATGCTTGGGTCACAAGGTAGATCAAAATGTAGGAAATATTTCTGGTATAGGCTCCACCTAGGATCTGCTTTTAATTTCTTCTAAAAGGCAACTGCTACCTTATCCATTTCTTTCATTCTCCTTCAGTTAAGACCTTTTCACTCAGGATTTTATATGCCTGAAGAACTGAAATTTAAAGTACAGAACATCAGCTTGGATGTCTAGTAAAATGTTTCTGGGTACCTGCTCTGCTCCTGGCCAGCTGCATGAATGTATTCAGATGACATAACCTTGCTCAGTGTGTTGGCTTGGGTCCTCCAAAATACAAACATTAAAGCAGGGTCATGCACAAGAGATGTATGGGAGGAATGTCTGTGAAGCTGAAATGAGTAGATAGAGACTTTCAGACTATGGTGCTGGTGTACAAAGGGATAAGGGCTATGGAAGGAGAATTGCAGTTGGATTCTAAGAAAGGTTAAACTAGACTGACAGGGAGACATGGAGCCAAGTCACTTGGTAGAGGAGTCACACACCCCAGAGGAACACGTCCATACTGGTATTATTGCCTGGCTTTCTCACTGGATCAGAGAACCCTGGGAGACACATGGACTTGGCCTTGAGCATGGTGATGGACCAACTGTGGGGTCACTCAATGGGAGATGTAAATTGCCTGTTACCATGCTGATTTCAAACAAGGACTGAGCACTCAGTGATTCTTGGTGTGACATTTAGCTCTCAAATGTGAGACTCAACACTGGCTTCTGTATCATCTTGTTTATCTAACCTCTTCTGATTTCAAAGTATATTTTTCTGATACTAACCAGGGAAAACAGAATAAATAATATAAACAGAAGGAACATTTCAACAAACTTGAAAAATAATTCCTGTTTTTTTTTCTTTCTTTGATTAAACTTGTAGTAACATGGTAAAGACTTTATGACTCCAGAAACAACCCAATGAATACCATGTAACAGATGCTGACTCACTTTTCACAGGTACAATGCTGGAGATGGACATAGTCATTCATTCAAATTTTAGGTTTCCCTCCTGGGAAGGAGTGCCATGTAGATGTACTTTTTCTCTTGTTTAGGCAACCTGGCCTCACATCTCCTTCCCTTTTGGAGCATACTCATCTCCCACACTTATGCATCACTCATCCAAGCTTATGTAGCATTATTTGCCCTTCAGAATATCTTTTGTAGCTCTCAGCATGTCCCAGTTTTTATCTAGAACAAGAGACTTTGCTCATTTCTTCATATATGTTCCCTGTTCTCAAGAAATTCACAGTCTAGGGGGAAGATAAAACATGAATCTGTCATCAGTATGAGATACATCATAATCACCACCGTGAACAGCAGCAGTTATTGCCAGATATAGTGCTAAGTGCCTTGCACAGCTGGGGGGCAGAGGAAAGGGAGATTGATGGGGCTCTTAGGCACTGGGCAGCCTCTATCTCAGCTGAGTGGGGCAGCCACCATTCTGCTGCCCTGGACTCTGCTGAGGAGATGCACTTTTCACAGAGAATCTTCCTTTTGGCGTGAAGAGAAGCAAGATGTTAAAATTTAAATATAAAATATTTCCATACCATAGTAATAGGAAAGAATTCAAAAAGTTTAAATGCAGTAGAGGCAAAATAAACACATTTGCTGAGCAAATCTAGCCTTTGGATATATCAAGACCTTTGCAATAAACAACACCATTTAATTAGAACTTAGTGCTAAATGTATAGACTTGAATTACTGGAAAAGTAAAGAAACAGAATCAGTGATTTTGTGAAAGAAAAACTGATAGAAATTGTATTAGGTGGTCCTTGAGAAATATATAGCATTTAGAGAAGCAGAAGGAGAAGGGGGTATTTTAGGCAAGAAGAAAAATGGGTGAGATGAAGTCCTGATTCTTAGGTATTAGAAAGGGATTTTCTAGTGATGAAAGAAATTGAACTAGACATATCAAGTTAGAAAAAAATTGAGGACATTGCCATTGTGGCCTGGAGTGCATCATTTTTGAAAGTGGTGGTCTATAAAGCACCTTTCACACATGGGCTATCCAGGTTCTAAAGAATAAAGAATACAAGTCTGAAGCAGATGGAGGTATTAAATAGAGAACAGAGTAGCAGGGGAGCAGGAGGTAAATTTTTGAAAGGAAAGGCCCCTTCAATCCACATGCTCACCCAATACTTGTTAAGCAGAATTAAACCCAGGAGCAGCATTGCACAGATGATAAATTGTCCTGTAGAATTGCTTAATGACCTCTTTCCAGTTTGCCAAGCAAGTGTTCAGCAGCAATAACAATCAAGAGAGACAGAGAGAGAGACAGAGAGAAACAGAGAGACAGAGAAGAGAGGGCGAAAGTAGAGTGAGTGTGAGCAAGAGCGAGGGTGGGGGTCTAGACATCTGAGGGTAGAATTTAAAAATTAGGGTGGATTTAGATCTGTCGACGAAGGTAGGAGGGGTTAGTGAAATAAAAATATAATGGCAAAAGTGGAGCAAGTTAATGACAAGCTTTTACTGATGTTCTTCTACTCAGAACTCAAGGTGGTACACGCCTTGAGTGGTAAACGCCAAGGTGGTAAATGCCAATAGGATGATTTGGCGTTTTTGCTACCATTGGGATCTTGAATGTCCCCCAAAGACACATGTGTTAAGGGCTTGGTTCCCAGAGAGCTGCTACTGGGAGGTGGTGGGGACTTTAAGGGGTAGGGCCTGGTAGAGAATCTTTAGGTCACTGAGGGCATCCCTCAAAGGGGATTGTGAGACCTCAGTTTCTTCTCCTTTCTTTCATTTGCTTCCTGGACATGGGCTGAGAAGTTTTGCTTTACCAAGCACTCCTGCCATGATGTATTTCCTCATTAAGGCTCAAAACAACAGAGCCAACTGATCATGGACCAGACTCTATAAAACTATGAAACAAACTTACCTTTTTTTCTCTTTATAAGTTAATTATTTCTGGTATTTTGATATAGTGACAATAAGCTTACTAACATAGACAAGTACCTGAAGCCATCTCAGAATTAATTCAAGGCATTCTGTATGGGAAAGCAAGAGGAGAAAGGAGGAAGGAAGAGGAGAAAATGAAGGAGGGAAGAAGAAAAGGAGACAAGGAGAAGAAGGAATGGTGGCACAGCAGATCAGAGTAAGAGGAAAGGAAAGGAGCAAAAAGGAAGAGAAAGGAGGAAGGGAGATTGATGAGTGTCATTTCAGTGATCATTCCAGTGAATGCACACTTGGTTGCACTCCCCCTTTCTGCTTAGGCTGTGAGTGTTTTGCCTTAAGTGTGGTTTTAGCCAATGGCTACTAAACTAAAACAACAAATGAATTTATTTTGTGTCCAAATGAAGAAATATACATCTGTTCCAGCTTGGTAGGATAAAGTGATTATGTTGAACCTACTGAGAGTGTTACCTTGGTCTCCAAGGTGAGATTTTCAAAGTTAATTTTGACACAAAATGGTGCTCTCTCTTTATATAAGAGCTTAGAACACAATCCCTTTGTAGAATGTAGCTCCACTGAGAAACAGGAGGCTCACTTTAGTTGAGCAAGCTATAGGATCCTCTTGTTCTAACAAGCAATCAGTTACATAGAGGCAGCAGCTGGCCCCAAATGGCACCAAATACTTTAAGAAATTGAGTCTCTAAGGAAATAAGGATGTCTAAAGAGAAACCACCGTTGGGGAAGAGAAAGGCTGAGGCCAGGTAACAGGTTTAAGAAAAATAACTCCAGCCCAGCTGAGAGGACCCAGCAGCAGTTCTGTAACAGACTCAAAGATCAGAAGAGTTTTGCCAGATTGTGCAGTGCTGCTGATGACAGGCAGAGACCAGCTGCTGGTGAAGCAGCCCATCCATCATTTAGGGCAATAACTGTCCATGCTGAGGGCCTATGAGAGTTAGAGAAGCCATTTCTGGACAGGAAAATGCAATCTTTGGGGAAAGGAAAAATATGAGGAGGAGATTTGCTTTTTAGAGAGATTATGCATGTTGGTTAAAAATAACACAGTTTGGTGGCTTGAATTGTTTGCTACACATCCCTCTGTCAGTTTAAGCAGAATTCATCTGTGTTCAGTGTTCGTTGTTCTGTCTGTAGAGTAGAAAGGCAGCCAGAGCCTTCCTGGAGGTTGATAGCATGGAACTCCTTCCATCTGCCAATTACTCTGACCTTAGAAAGTCAGCGAACCCTATCATGCACATGGAAGCAACTTACTAGAGAAGCACAGAAAACATTTGCACAATCAGAAGACACACTGTATGTGGATTCTGTAAGTCATTCTTAACAACCAAGAGAGAACGGCTCTGTAGACAGAGCTAAGGAAAGGCAATAAGACAAGCCCACAAGTGGCAAAGATGGAGAATTTCAAATTTTAATTCTTTTTCAATTTTTGTAAAAGTAAAAATATTGTAGAGTTTATAGTTTTATTTTTATTTATGTATTTATTTAAGAGTAGGAAGAATTTATTGAGAGAAAATAATTTCTGCATGAGAGGGATAAAAGGGGGCCTGGAAAGTGGGTTGTCCAACAACCCCATTTCTGAAGGGTGTTTTATTGAGAAAAGCCACGAAGTGAGGTGGGCTTAAGGTCGCATAGAACTATAACCAATCAATAAGATTACGAGTATTGTCACTTAGATAATATTGATCCAATGGCAAATCATAAGATGGATGTGAGATGGGACAAAACTATGATCAACCAATTAAATTACAATAAGTATAGTCCCTAAGGTAATGTTGACTAAATAGGGATCAAATGCGGAAACAAGTCACATAACAAGTGCACACGGGACAGACAAGAACTTTCCTAGAAGGGGTGGGTTAAGGATGGGTCTTCCACCCCAAGGTGATTGATGCCTGCTTAGCATATCAATCACTGCTGTTCATCCCTAGGGGAAGTATATGGATGAGTAGTTCTTTTTCTTGAAGCGGGTCTTCAGTGAATGTGCCTCCAGCCACAGTTATCTTCTGCACTGATCTCTGGAAGGCTCAACCCTGTCTGACTATCTACAATATTTCTACCTAACTTAGCTCTCTATAATATTGTCCTCTGAAGAAGTTCCCCTAACTGTCATGAGGGGGCAATGGTTAAAGACCAATCGGGCTACTCCCAGTTGAAAAGGGTCTCAGTCATAGTTTTATTAATGACAATAAAATGTGGTACAGACAAAAGAGATTGCTAATTAACACCATTCCACACCACAAGGATGTTTGAAGTGATAAGCCACCCAATGGAAGTTGGACTACTTTGGCCTGAATCTTTCTTCAGTCTCAACATTGCCTTCTAGTAAAACAGAAAAAGGAAGTGCATTACTTGTTCTTAATCATTCTGATGTAATACCTGAGACAGCCTACTCAAAAAATAAGTTCATTTAGTTCACGGTTTTGGAGGCTCAAGGACATTGTGTTCAACTCCGGTGAGAACCTCATGGAAGATTAGAAGTATAGGAGTGTGTGGGACAAGGAGGAATCACATTACCAAGTAGGAAGCCAGAGAACTGGGAGGAGTCGCTTGCTTTTAACAATACTTTTTCAAGAATTACCAAGGAATTTCATAAGAACTAATTTAATTACTTCTAAAGGCAGGGGTGTCAATGAACTAAGGACCTCCCCTGGGGCTCACTTCTGAAAGGTTCTGTCACCTGCCAATACCTCCACCTAGGGAATTCAATGTATGAATTCGTAGTGGAAAAACCCACATCCTGACCACAGAAGGAATGGACTGATGATAACTAGCATGATATGCTGACTATTGGCTTATGGTTCAGAGCACCCAACTCAGCTTGTCTCCAGTCTTTGAGGAGATATGCAAGTGGAGAATTATGCAGCAAAGACTTAAGAGGTTGCCAAACAATCTGACTGTTAGCCCCTGGACAGGTTAAGGCATCATCTGGTGATCCAAATGTAACAAACTTCCCTTGCCATATAATGACAAATTGGGGTCTTTATTTAGACAAAGATTAAAGTCCCTCTGATCATTTCTATTACTCGTGTCTGGACAGCAGAAGATGCAGTGTGAGATATTGTAGATCAAGATTCCTCGAACTCTTAACAGGTCATAAGATATTGCCCACGAATGCTAATATACTAAGAAAAGAGCCACCAAGTTTGATGGGAAGGTATTTGCAATAAGTAAAACTGAGTTGTGAAAAGTAGAAAACCTCTTCAATTACTGTGCCATAGAAATTACTGAAAACAGCAATTAATGAGTGCAACCATCGAGAAAACATTCATTCTATGGTCTATTATAAACATACTCATCCTTTATATTCCAGTTAAATGGCACCCACTTAGTGAAGACCTACCCCATCTTCCTATTTCATAATCATCTTACCCCTTTCTTTCCTACTGAGATAAAAATGAATAACTTAAAAACATATTATATGGCTTTTTCTTAGCACAATAAATGTAGTTGTATTCAATATCTATTTTCTGAAGGATTTAATGAAAACATATTTTATAAAGGAAACAGATGTACAACCAAAGCATTGTTATCTCTCTTACAAATAAAGATGCTGAACTATATTACCAGCTATCTAAATTTTATAAAATGTATTCAGTTCTTGTTTACATATTGATTTTAAAAATGTTTTATCAGTACTACTCTTTGGGCTAACTAAAAGAACAGCTTTATTATTTAACCTTGATTAAAGAATGGGTTTTGCAGACAGTAGTAGGGTAATAGCAGAAAATGTTCAGGATATGTATTAGTAATCTCTCTCTGTTCTCTAGAACTTCATAACTGGTGATCCCACGGATGGTGTTTCTTGTTTTGGTTCTCAAAGAAAAACACTTTAAAATAGCTGCAGTGGAAAGTTGTTTAGATTCTCAGACGCCTGATTCCCCCAGTGAGTGATGTTCAGATGGATATAAGGGCCGAAAAGCAATTGTGAATGCTTCCCATGAGAATCCAGTGTCTCAGAATTAAGGATTCAGAGAGACAAATATAAACCCTTTTAGGCAAACTCACAGTTTTAACAATGTATAGAGATAATATAGAACTTTTTCCTAATCCTACCTCAGTTGATGGTAAATTTGCAGCCCGTATACTTTGCTGGGCCCTTCGTCCTCAGAAGGAAATCTTGCTGCTAAAATTTAGAAATATGCTTGCTTTTAAAGAGAAATTTTATTTTATTTTTTTATTTTAAAAATAAACGGAGGAAAACATTAACAGACAGACAATCTTTTACAAAATAGCAAAAGAACAGTACAGACA
>NW_004955421.1:9924277-9951880 GCF_000276665.1 Chinchilla lanigera | reverse complement strand
TGCACATCTAAAGAAATCACCAGCAGAGTAAAAAGAAAACCCACAAACTTGGGAAAAAATTTTAGCTGATTGTTCCTCAGACAAGAGACTTCTATCTAGAACATATAAAGAATTAAAAAATATCAGCCCCTCCAAATTCAAAGACCCAATCCAAAAATGGGCAGCTGAGATGAATGCACACTTCTCAGATAATGAAATACTAATGGCAAATAAATACATGAGAAAATGTTTAACATCATTAGTCATTTAAGAAATGCAAATTAAAACAACACTGAGATTTCACCTTACCTCAGTAAGAATGGCTAGCATTAAGAAATCAACCAATAACAAATGCTGGTGAGGCTGTGGAGAAATAGGAAACCTTCTCCACTGCTGGTGGGAATGCAGACTGGTGAAACCACTGTGGAAATCAGTTTGAAGAGAAATTTTAAAGAAAGGCTTCTTAGCATAGTTATGTATATTAACTCCATCCTTTGTTGGTCTTTAACACTTTTCCAGTCCAGAAAGACTTTGTGTCTCTATTTTAATGTAAAATTACTCTATTAGTACTAGTTATCTTTGTTGTCATTAGTCTTTTAGAATAACAACCATCCTTATTCAGAGAACAGAATTCTCCTTTTCAATTGACTCTGTCTGTTTTGGGTGAAGCTCCACCCTTACTAGCTTGTGGAACGAAAGCTATGCTCTCACCCAGTGAGACATGGGCCCAGTCAGTCAGACCATCCCATCCCAGCTGGTTATAGAAAAGGCCAAGAGACTCAAGCAATTGTCAACTGTGAGCTTCTTTGAGATTTGCTATATGTGCACTGGGAGAAAGGGACTGTCTCTTCCTTAAAAATCATCACCAGCCATGATAATGTTGACATGGGAAGGTGAGATGTGAACCCCTGTCACCTGAGAGATAAAGACAACGTGCCAAAGAACAAGGTCAACATATAGAAGTGAGCTGCATTGAGAAACAGAGCCTGTCACACAGGTCTAAATATCATACTGCCTCCCTATTATAAGAACCTGAAAGAGTAAATAAAATCTGAAGGGTACAATAGATATTGTGAAAGGGAAAGAAACTGCTCAAATAGGGAAGGGGCAACTGGGATGAAGGAGGGGAGAGGAAAGAGAAAGAAGGAAGAGAAAAAATATGTATAATATATGTACACAGGATAGCTAAAATAATTGCACTACCAGTTTCTATTCATTTATTGAAAGGAACTGTTAATGTGTAATTGTTTGATCAGGTCTTTACATTTTCAAGTGGGCCAGAGTTTTACTTAACACTGTAGTTTATGGTCATCTAAATCTCCAACCTTTAGGGGCTGGGGATTTAGCTCAGCAGCAAAGTGCCTTCCTGGCAAGCTCAAAGTCATGAGTTCAATTCCTGGTACCGGAAGAAAAACAAAACAAAAATCTACAATCTTTAGTTCCTAAATGAATCTAGATTCTGTGATATGAGACACAATAGGACCCATTCAACAATCCATATTTTATCTGTGTTGTGAAAACTGTCCAATAGTGAGACTGAATTCTACACGTGGATCCTCTGTCCCTTTTTGTCATTCTACTCTCTGTATTTGAAAATCTTCCTCTTCTGCCTGTTTAATTTTACAGTCCAATGAAGCCTCATTTCTTCCATGAGTTTCTCTCTTCCATTTCTTGTGGGACCTCTTCTTTTTCAAAATAGAACATACAACACATCGAACAATTTCTCACACGAGAATTCAAGAATCCCCAGGATCCTCAAGCTATCCAGAGGCTTTTCTAATCATTGTTAATTATTTGTTGAGCAATGACTTTGGGCCAGACACAACAAGAACTAAGAAAAGGAAAATAACAATACGGTGTTTGATATAGCTCATACTTTAGTAAGACTGTGTGATGCATAATAAACAAATATCTAGCTATAGGAATAAAATTTCAGATAGTGATAAATGCTCTGAAAGAGATTAGGGCTGTATTATAATGACTCTGGGTACAGGGAGACCCTATTGTTGAACATATTTAAGGAGAGATTATAGAGAAAATAAAATGAAGCAACGCTAGGAACAAGTGTATTCTTATTTTCCTTTAATAGGGACTCACCAAATCTAAGCTTTGAAGTACCTTTATGATCCAGCAATTCTATTCCTAATTATGTACCCGAGAAAATGAAAGCATACAAATATAAGAAAATATATACATAAATATTCTCAGAAGCATTGTTTATAATATCTTAAAAGTGGAAACCATCAAAATCCATAAACCAAAAAATGGATAAACCAAATTTGGTATTACTTGGCAATGAGGTCTGTCACAATATGGTACCCCAAAATATGCCACAATAGCATAAGGATTATTTAGAGCTAAAGGTACTGAAAAACAGCAGATCCAAGAAAGGCATTCTAATCTCACCCATTCATTCTGCAAATAGAAGCCAGAAATTCACATGTGAAAGATGCCTTAGACCAGAAGAAAGAAAACAATCTTTAGCAGACACACTTAGCTGTGAGAATTCTGTATAAGCAGACTTTGCCAAAATAATTCTTACCTTCCTTTAGCTTCTCCACAATTTAACTACTTTTCCACAACTACCCCTCCGTGTTCAACTTAATATGTAGACAGTTATGGTTTTAAAAATGATAATTGTCCAATATTAATTGTACAAAATGATGGGTTTCATTGTAACATTATCATACATGCATATAATGTGCTTTCACCATATCTATTATTCCAGAGTCAGGCAGGATACCAGAGGGCATTTAGGTTTACCAATTCTTTGGATCTTTATTTCCTTATAAGGGCTCCTGCGCCACATAAAATCATATACATTTGTATGCTTTCCTCCTGTTTATCTGTATCATGTCAACTTAATCCTCAGGCCTGGCCTCAAAATCTAACATATAAAATTTTGCCATCCCTATAGCAGTAAGAAGGAAAGAAGTGCTGATATATGGTAAAGCATGAGTGAACCTTAGAAATATGACACTAAGTAAAAGAAGCCAGTCATGAAAGGTTATGTGTTATAGGATCCATCTCTATGAATTGTTTAGAACAGGCAAACCCACAGACATAGAAAGTAGATTAACATCAGCAGGGGCAGGAAATGTTCGGGGTTTCTTTTAGGGGTGATTAAAATATCCTGGAATTAGACAGTGGTAATTGTTGTCTAAATCTGTAAGTCCAGTAGAAATCACATATTTCTAAACTTTAAGTGGGTTAATTTTATAGTATGTGAATTGTATTTCACTAAACATAAAAGGCCACATGGTGATGTGTTTGGGACTATCTTAAGGGGCACACCTCAATCCCTGAAAGAGTCAAATTTCTATTTCTGTTAAAAATTCTCTCCCAGCAAAGTCATGATGATAGAAGTTCCCAGGCTACAGCATTTCAGCCATGCCTCCAATAGTCACTATATAAAGCAATTATGAAATCTCCAAAGTTGAAGAGAAAGAGCCTCACTCCAGTGACCAGGCTGTAACTCAGCCTTTTTGCTAGGACTTTCTTATTTTGCAGTCCACTACTTTGCTCTATCACTAGACAAATTCATTTGGCTTAGCCTTATTCATATGTCCACTGAGTTCTTAGTGTCAAATAAAAGGGCAAGCCAAGCGAGATGCTCAATTTTTCTGAAAAGTACAAAGCATTACAGACTCCTAAATCACTAGGAGGTTAGCCAGTCTAGAAGAATAAAAATCCTGGAAAAATAAATATACATATATGCAATGTGAACAGGATTATATATCTTTGTGCATATCCATATACTTTAACCATCTACAGGGCTAGTTAAAAAATACTTCTGGAAATGAACACTTTAAAAAGATTGAGCAATAGGGATTTTAACTGGTCTTCTATTTATTTTAGTTAATGAGTGTTCCTAAAATCATGAAAACAGAGGACAAGTTTCTTTCTTACAATCAGGAAAATTTTTATCTTTAAATCTGACATTCTTTATTTGTTTAGTGAATAATGTTTGCAGTGCTATGAATGCTGGTTTAGAAGTAAAAACATGTGGATTCTGTTCCTAGATCTGTCCCAAATTAGGTATGATATATAGACATGCCCTTGAACTGCTCAGAATCTGTTCCAAGATTAAATTTTCAAATTGAAAAAGAATATAATACCACATGTATAGTTCACAGGATTGATGAGAAGAACGAGTTGACTCCACCCCTAAAGAAACTGCAACTGGGGAGAATGTTCCATAGACCTTTAAGTAACTACTAGTTCTATCTGAAATAATTTTGAAATGTGCCTAGCACAGAATAGGTGCTCTATAAATGTTTGTTAAATAGATGAAAAAGTTATGATACATCATCAGAAAAAATATTGTTATAAATTATTTTGATGAAATATTAAATTTTAAAAGCAAAGCTTTTGATTAAAAGTGCATTCCTGGGGCTGGGGATTTAACTCAGTGCAAGAGTGCAGCTTAGCACATGCAAAGACATGGATTCTATTCTCAGCACTGGAGGACAGAAGACAAACAAAACAAAACAAAATTAATGCAGTACTTACATCTGATGAAGAGTTCATCCCTAGCACATGTAGAGAACTTCTAAAACTCAACCGTAATGAAAAGCCTGCTGGAGGAATGCATTTACAGCACCGGTGACTACAGCTGACAATAATTTATTATATATTTTATAAATAAGTAGGAGAGGAATTCAAAGTTTCCCAACACAAAGAAATGACAAATGCTTATGGAGATGGAAATGCTAATTACTCTGATTTACTCTTTATGTACTATATGCACATACTGAATTATCAAATTATTATATACAAATGGGAAGATATAGGTAAAAAGAATCAGTATTATTAAAATGTCCATACTATCCAAAACAACTTACTGACTCATTATAATTCTTATCAATGTATTGGCAACATTCTTCAGAGACCCAGAAAAATAATCCTATACTGTGTATGAGACCACAAAATTAAAACCAAGCGAAACTGAACCAAAACAAAACAAAAAAAATCTGACAACAGCAACAGTAATAACAAAACAACCCTGAACAGCCAAAGTGATTTTGAGAAGAAAAAAAAAGAACAAAATGAAAGCATTACATTTCCAACCTCAAAATATATTTTAAAGCTGTACTAATCAAAACAGCTTGATTCTGGAATTAAGAACAGATACACACAATAATGGAACAGAATACTAGAGTGCCTAGAACTAAACCCACAGATCTGTGGCCAGCTGAGTTTCCACAGAGGTGATAAGGACATTCTTTGGAGAAAGGGCAGATTTTTTCAATAAAAGGTGCTGAGCAAACAATATCCAGAAACAAAAGAATGAAACTACACTCATTTCTCTCACAAGTTACAAAACTTAGTTCAAAATGGATTAAAGACTTAAATATAAGTTCTGAAACTATGAAGGCACTAGAAAGAAATGTAAAAGAAACCCTTCAGGACATCAGAATAGGTAGTAATTTTTTGACAAAATATTAAAAATACAGCAATCAAGAATAAAAGTAGACAAATATGATTATATCAAATTTTAAAGCAATAAAGGAAACAAACCAGAGAGACAACATTCATCTGTGGAATCTGTTATGGTTTATGTCTGTGTGTCCCTCCAATGCCTCATGCGGACATGGAGCAGTCTTTTAGAGTTTGAATATGGGTGTGAGAGCTGCACCCGCCCTGGAGTGGATAGTTTGCATATGTAAGGGAGAGGAAGAAGCTGCTTGGGGCCATTCCTCCCCCATTCCACCCTGGTGGGTGCTTGCAGCTTAGCTGTGTGCTGCCGCCCTGAGATGCACCCCTCTGCCACGTGCCACTCTGCCTTATAATCTGCCAAGTACGGATTGAGACTTCCACGAACTGTAAGCGAAATAAACCTTTCCTTCCTTAATTTTGGGCTTCAGGTATTTTGTCCCAGCAGCGAGAAAAAAGTAACCAAGACAGAACCTAAAAAGTTGGTTTCATAAAAGTTGACAGTAGAGTGATATTTACCGGAAACTAGGGAAAATATGGAAGAGAAAAAGACGAAGAGACATTAACCATTTACCTATAAAAGCCTTGAGTTTATGTATATTTATAGCTGAGTAATACTCCATTATATAAAAATACCACCACTCTTTTTCACCCATTCCTCAGTTCTATTGAAAGGAACAGTGAATGTTTAAGTGTTTGATCAATCTTACATGTCTATATTTGTTTATCTGAGTAACCAATTTGAAAATATTAATATTTAATACAACAACATTTGTTAATTTCCTATCCCTTTGTCTGAAATTCTGTATTGCTTGTATTGTTTTTGTGTTATTTTGTAAATGTCTGTTTGTTAATATGTTTTCATTCTTTTAGCTTTAAAATAATAAAAGAGATTAACCAACGGGTATTAATATATATATATATATATATACACACACACACATATACATATTTTTTTTGCTGCACTTGGGTTTAAACCTGCTGTGCTAAGTAATGTACTATGTATTTCAGACAGCTAGAAGAATGGAATTAAGTATTTTTACCTTAAAGAAATGACAAATATTTGAGGAGATAGGTAGGCTTAACCTAATTTAAACATTACACAATGTATATATGTATTGAAACATCATATAGTATCCCATAAACACACACCATTTTGATATTTTGTTTATCATTTAAAAATTAATTTAGGAATTACAGTGTAACTCAGTGGTGGAGTGTTTGCCTAGTGTATGTAAGGCTCTAGATTCAATTCCAAGCACAGCAAGAAAGAAAAAAGATTTTTAAAATAAATATAAATTCAAAAGAATGTGCAAAAATGAGAATATTATCTCACACTCATTCAGATGCATAATACAAAACCAATCAGGAAGTAAGATGTGATAAAGAAGATGTGGAGAAATTGGAATCTATGTGAACTGTTAGTGAAAATGTAAGCTGGTAAAACCACTATGGAAAACAGTTTAGCAATTCCTCGAAAAGCTAAAAGAATTATCATATGATCCAGCTGTTCTACTTTTTAATGTATATTCAAAATATTGCAATAAGAATCTGGAAGATATTTGTACACCCATGTTCATGGCACCATTACTCATAACAGCTAAACCATAGAGGCAACATAAGTATCCATTGGCAAATGAATGGGTAAGCACAATACAAGTATATTATACATATCATGATCTTCTAAAGAAGGAAAATCAGAATGTGCTACAGTGTGAAAGAACCTTAGGGGGGTTGTGCTAAGTTAAATAGATCAGTCACAAAAAGGCAAATATTATATGATGCCATTTGTATAAGGTATTTAAAGTGTTGAAAATTCATTGAGGGAGCAAGAAGAGTGGTGATTTCCACGGGCTAGGAAGAGGAAGGAACAGGGAAATGAAAACTGAAAAAATGTTAGATATTAGAAGATGAAAAGATGTGCATGAAATTGATCCACAAAAACATAAACTTAATGCCACAGAACTGTACATTTGCCAATAATGATATATTTGATAGTACAATAGTAACTGGAAAAACTATAGTGCTTGTCTTGGTTACTTTTCTCTCATTGCTGAGGCAAAATACTTGATGTTCAAAATTAGAGAAGGAAAGCTTGATTTAGCTCACAGTTTGCGGCGGTTCCAGTCTATAATCAGCTGGCTCCAAGGCAGAGTGGCACATGGCAGAGGGCAACAATTCATAATGGCAGAAAACAGCAAAAGCAGTAAGAGCAAAACTGGAGGAGTGGCAAGGGGATCAAGCCTCTTTCCCTCCCTCATATTGTATGCAAGCTTCTTGCCTCAGCGGGCATGTAAAACTCACACCGATAATCCCAGCATTGGACCATGGACCAATGAAAAACTCTAGAAGCCTGCTCCATAACTTCATGAGGCTTTGGGGGGACATCTAGACACAAACCATGACAGTGCTATTTTTGGAATTTCTTGCACATTTATAATCATTTGAGAATAAGTGGTTCAAATCAACAGCAATACACATAGTAGTTCCAGCAAATCAAAGCATTCCCATGGAATGTATCCCTAAAAGGAGTATCAACTATGATGCTCAGTAAGCATAGAAAAATGTGAGGATTAGTAATTTTAAATAAAAGTGACTACCTCAACAAGACAGGTCCAAAGGGTCTAAAGGTGTGGGAAAAGTGATAAGAAATTAAATTTTCAGTACATTAACACAAGTGCACACATACATGTATACATGAAAATAATTTACAGGAAAAATTTTCCCAAGAAGGTTTTTTTCTGGCTATAGATTCTTAAAGATGCTCAATAAACTTGTAGTTAGTACCAAGATTATTTTTTAATATTAAAAAAATTTTAACTAGTTTGTTCACATGATCAATAAATTGGATTATGATAGGATCCAACTTAGAAGGCAAAAGGTTATATTTACAGCAGTTTTTTTATTCAGAGCATTTAGAGAGAAGTATTGATAGCTCAATTATACTACAAAGAATCTATTCAAGACAAAGTATATCGAAAGTATTACTTTTATGAGTTAACTTTCTCTGATGGGTTTGTCTCAATCCCTCAAAATTTCCAAAAGTCAAAATTTATAATGTGGTATTGTTATGAATGTCTTTATCAAGAACGTGTGATAATAACATTAAACTCTATTTTCTCAAATAAGTTCAGCAATGTGGGAAATACTATGTAGGTAGCTTCCCCCCACTTAAAATTTATAAAATTTAAAACATTTAGATGAGAGAAAACTGCACAAAGCTCTTTGAGCAGCTCTAGATTATGGATTTTGGCAAGTGAACCTTGTAGACTGGTACTTATTTTTCTAGTGAACTGGTAAGATCTTTCAGAGAAGCCACTAAGCATGAGAATTTATGTAATAAGAGGCTATGAAATGTGACGAGCTAGGGTCTATATTTCCATAAGCAGATCTTTTGAACTAACTGAACAAATACTTATTAGTACTGAGAACATATGTACCAATTAATATAAATCATACAGTATTTGAGGTAAGTACTTAAAGAGCAATCATATGATGCCACAGAGCAAATAATTGGAAGAAAAATGGACCAGAAGATTTTCCTGAAGAATAACAAGTAACCAGATGGTACCCAAGAGAATTTAAAACATCTCTACACAAAATAGTGTACATGCATGTTTGTTTACATGTACACTTTTGTACCACTTTATTCCAAGTAACCAAGAAATTGAAAACAACACAAATGTCCAAAATGAACAAAGTATGGCATATCCATACAATGAAATATTAATCTGCAATGAGAGGAATTGAAATTCTGATTAATGTTACAACATGAAATTACCTAGAAAAGGTCTGCTAAGTGAAAGAAACTATATACAAAAGGAAACTATACACAAATGTTTATATTTATATAGAAACTATATACAAAAGAAACTATATACAAAACTATATATAAAGGATATATATTATATGATTACATTTGTATAAAAATCAATCTGGAAAAATATATAGAGGAAGAATATGTTATAGGTTTCCAGGGACTAAGGAGTGACTTCTAGAGGGCGTAGGGTTTCTTTCTGGGTATGAGAAAAAATTTCTTAAATTAGATGAGGGTGATAGTTACATACTTCTGTAAATACACTAAAACTACTGAACTGTAAACTTTATAACAGTGAATTTTATAATATGTGAATTATATCACAGTTTTTAAAAACTACCAAGACAGAGGAAAAAACAGAAAACAAACTCAAGCACCCTGATAAAAAAGAGGATCTAGAGGAACCTGATGTTGCTTAGCAGCAAAGCAAAGGACTATGGGAGGTGATGTTGGCAAGGTGGGGGAAATCAGAGCTGGCAGTGCCTCATGGGAGTCAGGCAAGATAATCCTTTATCCACACTTTGTGGTCTCCTTTACTAGATTCATCTTGTCATCTTTTTTTATGAATTTATTTTTTATCTCTAATGTTTGGAAGCATTATTTTTGTTTATTCATTTTACAATAAAAATCCACTGGACTAAAAGTGCTTGAAATATCCTTATAAAGAGATTTTACTGGTAGCTGTTGATACAACATACATCTTTTATGTCTAGGTAAAGCTTTTCCTCTCTTCTTTTTCCTATACTTACTTTAAATATTTATTTGTTTTTAAAATTGTATTTTATTTTTAATTAACATGTAATATTTATATATATTCATGGGGTTCACTGTGATATTTTAATACATTTATATTGATCATATCAGGGTAATTGAATCCTGGTATCTTTCGTTGTATTTTCTACCCAAATTAGACAAACCTTGTTTGCTATTGTTTTCCATGATGCACTCTACCCTCAGTTAACTCTACCCCTTCTTTCTGAAACACAGCATGCTTTTTCCCCTCCATATTTTTTCCATGCTCCATACAAGAATTAGTTTCTGTCTGACCTGCTCTGAACTATAGAAAAGAGGCATTGCAGATCTCAGAGGGGAGGCAGCTCACATGCTTAGCACAACACCTAGAGAATCAATTTTAATGAGACAAGAGGGTCTTAAATATAGTATTGCTACATTAGGGACAAAAAAGAGCAAAAACAGAAAAAAAATTGCTTTAATGAAAAGCCAGCTTTTTCTGAAAATTAAAATCATATGATTTATCTTTCATATATTTTTGAAAAAATATATACAGAAAGAAATATTGGGGGAGGGTACATCTTGATATAGGTAATAAAGACAAAGATTAGACTTTTAGATTTTCCTTCAGATTTCAGGAATAGTTGTATTGTATTTCAAGGGTGTTTATTGTTTTGCCTTTTTTACATCGTAGAAATTATAGTTAATAGTTATCCCTCAAATTTACTGAAAGTCAGTGTTGACTTGTCCATTGAGTGCTGCCCAGGATGATTTCTGTGATTTAGCTTGTTCTTCATATCCTGAAGTTAATATCAGTTTTCTTCAAGTTCATTCCAAAAGCAGAAAGCTTCTGTCTGACAGTGTTTATAATATAGAATGTACACATCCATACAAATGTGTTTCTGAGATCCTTCTAAGCCCCAGGATCATTTCCAGATGCTGTTGATCCTGGAGTGTGTCTTCAGAACCCCTGGCTTCATGGATCTTCTAGTCCATAGCATTTCCAAATGTGTATTGCATATGTTTTGCTTGCCAAGAACTGTGTCACTCACCAGAATAGAACAGAATAAACTCAAAGGGCTTTTGATAAATCTTAATGGAGTTCCCCATTGCTTCGGAGAAAACACAAGACAAACTAGAGTGACAATAATTTATTGTCTCAAAGCTGAATCATGTAAGACCTCTAAAATAGCTAGTTGTTCATTCTGGGTCTCCTACTAAAAATACATGAAAAGGTTTTCTTATCCTCTATTAAATAAGAGTAAATACTTCCTGTCTGATGTTCCATACCAAACCCTTGACAGAGAAATTTTATCCTCACAATTAGTCCTACCAATGCCTTTTTAAAAAATTTATTTTAAAAATAAAAGAAGGAAAATGTATTAACAAACAGACATCCATTTACAAGATAGCATAAGAATAACACAAGCAATACTGAATTACAGACAAATTGGTAGGAAATTAACAGTGGCTGTTGTATTAGATATTAATATCTTCAAAGTGGTTTCTCAGGAAAACAGAGACATGCAAAATTGATCAAATAAGTAATCATTAACTCTTCCTTTCAGTAAAGTGATAGAAGTCAGTAATACAACTATGTTAGCTATCCTATATATACATACATACATACATAATTTCCTCTCCTTTCTTTTCTCTTTGCCCTCATCTCAGTTGCTCTTTACTCTTTACTTTCCTTTCGTTTTACAATGTCTGTCATACCTTGTAATGTTTATTCACTCTTTCAGGTTCTTACACTAGTGAGACAATACATTGTTTACACATGGAGGTCTGGTTTACTTCACTTATGAGTATGGTCTCTAGTTGTGATCATTAGTCCTACCAATGTCAAAGTTCGATCTCCTGAGAGACGAAAATGAGCAGATGGACTCAATTTGATCACAGACTCAGGCTCTGTGTAAGGGCTTTCAAGTAGCTCAAATCTGCAACCTGGCACAGTTTTCTGACCTGAAATATATAGTAATAACTAAACTTTATATTTTTATCATGAGAAAAACATTGGACTTTAAGAACATTTTTCATTTTGAATCATTTGACTCAAGAAGTTACCATGTTCCTTTCATTCAGCTTTTCGAATATTTCATAAGACTATAATAAGTTGTCAAAACCAAGAAACTGACATTTGTATAGTACTATATAAGTTCAACTACAGTCTTCATTCCAGGTTCACCACTTTTTATGTGCACTTGTGTCTCTTGATGTAAGTTTCATGAAATTTTATTATGTGGGTATAATCTAACAACCACCATCCTAATGAGGATAGGGAATTGTTCTAACACCACAAGGAATCTCTCATGGTACCCCATAGTAGTCACAACCTTGCTCCTGCCCAAATGTCTGGCAATCACTAGTCTGATTATTACTATCACTATGATGCTGTAGCTTTGAGAATATTAGTGGCCTTTAAAAATATTATTGAATGTCTTTCATAAATAAAAACAAGCTTCATTATTTACTCTTTCAGCTTCTTACAGTAGGGAGACAATATGATGTATATACATGTGAGACTGAGTTATTGCACTTATAAGTATGGACTCAAATCACATCCATTTCCCTATAAATGTGTCAAGTATAGCCTTATTTATAGCTGAGTAGTACTCCACTGCATGAAAATACCACATCTTTTTTGACCATTCCTCAGTTGATGGGCATTTGGGTTGTTTCCAAGATTTTGCTATGACAAACTGTGCTGCTATAAATGTGGGTGCATGTATATCTCTGTGATACGGAGAAAAAGAAGGAAGGGGAAAGGGAAAAGTATATATATAAGCACACACAAGATAGTTAAGATAAATATACTACTAAATGCTACCAGCTCATTGAAAAGATAGGTGTATGCCTATATCACTTGATTTTTTCATGCCTATGTCTTGTATTGTAAACAAGTACTTTGAAGATAACAATGCACAATGTACTGAAGAATGTTACTCTCCTACAAACTTGTTTTGAAACTTTATACCATTGTTTTTATTGTTTATTATTCTTCTCTTTAAAAAAAGAAAACAGGTTTCATTAAATTCAGGTTATTTTGCTCATTTGTAGTAAAAGGACAATTTCTTACAATGAATACTATTTCCTGCCATAAACCTCTCTGCTTTCTTTCTGCTTCCTTTCTTCTTTTCCATTTTTAAATCTGAAGATAACCCCACCCCAGAGCTAAGCCATCCCACAGATTTCAGATTTTTTTTTAATTACTTCACTGCCCCGGCCTACCCCTAGCCCTTGCACAGTAAGAAGGAAAAGATTAATGTACATTTCTACCAGACCTCAGAGCTCAGTGTGCTCAACTTGTACAGAGAAAAATATGAAGAAGAAAAGCAATCTGGAGAGTTCTGCTTCAGGTCCTTTCCTGGTCACAGCATAACAAATAGAGATTTATTTCAGGCTTTGGGGATGTTAAAAGCTCCTGAAAGTTAAGACTGATGATATTTTAGACACTTGCACACATAAGCTGGTTCACACGCTATTCCTAAGCCAACGTGGCAGACAATGTCTTAAGGAGTAATTAAAGCGACAACAAATTAAACTATGAATATGTTTTACCATGGAACTCCTAACATGGTTAGTGGAAGTTACTGTAATTTACTGGAAATTCATGGAGAAAAGTCATAATGTTCTGAATTTGTTAGATGAAGAAATAATGTCACAAAATACTGTGTCATATCACCACATGAAGAAGCTTTCTGAAAAGAAATGAATGCCAAATAATACTGCTGCCCAAAATGTACAGAAGAAAAACATTTCCTCATTTTATTACTAAAATATCCTGGAAGGCTCTCTAGGAAAGGAACAGGCCAAACACATTGTTTGTTAGCCCTGTTCACTTACATGAGAACAAATATGCTTCTATAAAGTGAATAATTAAATTTACAAGCACCAAGGAGTTGGAGAATATCAGTTCAAGGATTCTTTACATGAGTTTGCAAGTTTTTTTCAGTTAGATATGTTCTACTTTGGCTTCAGTTGAGTTTAAGAGACCTGGGAAACATCTCCGCGCTGTTGCTTTCTGGAAGTACAAAGGGCAGAGTAGGTTCCTGAAGGTGAAGGGAAGTCACTCCTTTGCCTGTAAAAGAAAGAGCAGAGTGCAGAGGGAGGGATTAGACTTTCCCACCACAAAGCATGTCCTGTGGAAGCTCGTGTTCAAACTTCTCATGGAAGTAGAAAGTTCACTCTGGACCATCGGCTGTCACAAGTGTTCTCTGAATATTTGCTGCCTATTGTGCCACTGCCTTTTTCTGTTCCACCTTTTCCCATCCTGATGATGTCACTAGCAACTTAGGTTCATATGCTCAGACTTGTTTGGTCACTGCTAACCACATAAAAGGGGTGCATTTATTTTGGGAAAGAAAGAAAGAAGGAAAGAAAAAAAAAAGGATTTGTTGTCTCTGAGGGGATGGAGAGGCCTATTTGTCTAAAATCATCATCTCACTAGGCACAGGAATGTAAGTCTTTTATTGTGAGGAAAGAGGGCAGGGGAAGAATAGAGAGGGAACACACATCCTCACAGTTGCTTTAACATTTCCAGACATCTTCAGCACATTCCAAAGGAAAAAAAAATCTAGCTTTTAAAGTTTCATTTTGTTGTGCTGGTTACAATGACAGTATCTTCCATCTTCCTCTTTATCATCTACTATAGTTTGGATCTGCCGTGTGCCCAGAGTTACCATGTGTGAAACTCTTGGTCTCCAGTTTAGAGACAGAGGCAACTCAGAAGTTGACTTCCTAATGTGGCTACTGCCCTGTCCATTTTTGGCATTCAGGAGAGAAGAGACTCACAGAGTCAAAAGGACATTTGGAAATCAAAATGTGTTCCCCATAGTTTTTACCAAAAAGTCCAAAGTTCAGCAAAATACAGTAGTTCAATGATTTTCTCAGTTTTAACTGTTCATTGGTGTGTGTCTCATTGCCTGTCTTCCAAATAACTTATTTCCTCTCTAATTTTACAAGCATATATACTAAAACTCCAAAATTGTGAAATCATACTAAAAAATATGAAAAAAGGGAAAATGTCCCACTCTTCTACTAATCCCCCGTCTTGTGATAATAACAGGCAAGCCTATTAAAGTATTTTGGTAACCTCTCAATATTTGTTTTTGCCATTCTCCATTACTTTCTGCCTCTTCAGATAGTAGCCAGCCTCTACCAAATCTTACCAACCTCTACCAAATCAACCTCTACCAAATCTTACCTCCTCAATGAAACTCTCAACACATTTTGTACTTCTTATCTGTATCATCCTTAAATACATTTATTAACCTTAATATTATGACAGAAATTCTTGAATTTTGTCCAGCACGTGTCTCTATTTTCTTGAAGTGTTTAGCAGATTACCTAATGTGAAGAATTCCCTAAGACATGAAGACTGATTGACAGATTCAAGTGATTCCTCTTACTTTTAAAATACCTAGCAAGTTCTCATGCTGGGAACTTTTTGTCCTCTGCTCATAGGACCTGTCATTTATAGGGTGCCACTTTCTTAACTTGGGTTGGGCATGGTATCCAGCAGGTCCAACAAGAGCCCTTTCTGAGAGATTTCGTTGAACCCATTGGGCAGGGTATTTTTGTTGGAACACTCAGGAAGGGCACAATGCAACTTGAAGATGCTGGGGTCAAGTTTTCTCTCTGCTACAGTTGGGATGTTGGATGTCCTCCAAAGGCCCATTGTTAAAGGTTTGGTTCTCAGAGTGGCATTACTGGGAGATGCCATGGATCTTTGGGAGGAGGCACCTTGTCAGAGGTCCTCAGGTCATTTCAGGCTGGCCCCCAAAGGGGATGTAGTATCTCTGCCCCTTTTTCTTTGGTTTCTTGTCTTGAGGTAAGCAGCTTGCCCTGCCACATACTCTCCACCATTACACTCCAGCAAGCCCACCAGAGGGCCAAAGTAAGGGATCCACCTGACCATGGACTGGACCCTCCAAACAGTGAAGCAAAAATAAAACTTTCCTCTTTGTAAGTTAATTATCTCAAGTATTTCATTATAGTGACATTGGTGATATCCTTTCACAGGAATGAAGCTCATCTGAAAATAAAGCCAGAACAGGGAAAACCAGAATCAAGAGAAAAAGAGAATCTGTAAGACTTTGTTTGAGCAGTCTTCTCTTAATATCCACAGAGCCTGGTTCCAGGGCCATCTCACTGCACCCCTAACCCCATACCCACATCCTCAAATGATGAAATGTCTTATATCAAGTGGTAAAGTTTTTGCACATAACCTAGGCATATCTTAATTTATAGTAAAATTATCTCTGTAGATCACCTCTAATACTTAATGCTATATAAATGTTACATAAGAGGCAGTTATACTACACTATTCAGGGAGCAATGACAAAAACATTTGTTCATGCTCAGTACAGATATAATTTACAGTCATATATAGGTCCTTAGTTGCTCTGAATATGTTGAACTTTGACATAAAAATTTTGTGTTGATCCTCATTGTTTGGTATTCAGCGTACAAACTAGAACTTGTCAGTGTTGGTTGCCTTGTGACTCCATACCTTTTTCAGTAAAAACAAGGTGTTTGTGTGTTTGGTACTCCTTGTTTTTGGTACTCATTGTACCCCCTGGAACCAATTAATGATGAATACCTAGGATTTATGCGGTGCCAGGACCTAATACATATATTGAGGTACACTCTCAGTCTGCAATTTTTTTCAAATATTTTTGATCCATGGTTGTTTGAATCTACAGATGTAGAACCTGCAGATATGGAGGTCTGAATGTCCCTGAATTCAATTGTTATCTGCCATGAGTTCTGCCCCTTGAATTTTCTTGTCATATAAAACAGTAAATTCCTCTCTCCTTTTTTATTTTCTTAAATTAGAATAAATTGGTTTTCTGTTACTTGCAACTCAATTAGACCTCACTACAGTTCTACTGTACAGACTCCTAGGGGCTAGAAATGTACCCTGACAGTGTATATTATCCTGTCTATTTAGGTACCATTTTAAGTTTAACACTACTTATCTTTGGAATGGGAGTCATATAATAATTCCTAAGACAGTTTAATTTTTATGAGTTCATAAGCCCTTATGAATCATATTTTTATCCAATGTTTACTTCCTGGTCCTAATATTTCCCTCCAGCCATCTTGCTACTGTTTGACTTCTAGAAAATGAAAGTTAGTGATTTTGAATTACATTTTAATTATTTCCTTCATAATACACCAAATTAAATTTTAAAAGCTAAAGACATTTCTGCTCTTGAACTTAGAGCTGTAGCTTTTAATGAAATCTGCTGCAGTCTTTTTTTAATAAATGTTCTATCTCACTATGCAGCCTATCCTTTTTTTAAAAAAAAAAAAGATTATCAATGTTTAATTTTGTTCTATTATGATGTTCTTTTTATGAGAGTCACAGAGAAACTTTTCTTCTCTGTAGGTATTTTCTGATAATGCATGTTCTTATTTCACCTGACAAACTTTGATTTGAGCTTTGCAATTCTAGTTAACTGAATATTTTTCTCCTCTGAGACATTTTAAATTCAGTCAAAAAATCTAACAGAAGTTTATCTCTTGAAGAATCATATTAATTTGTGAGTTATTTTTTCTAGTACACTTTGTCCATTCCCATTCTATCTATGAAGCAGGCTTAAGTCATTCCTCATAAATTAAACTTGATTCTTCTTACATGAGACAAGCTTATTTAAACTCTACCTACCCCTAAATGTTTCTTTTAATTTGTGCATAAAGTGTCTAGGATTATTTTTTCCTTTGAACAAAACCACCTGAAAGAAATTAATTATTTTTATTGTTATCCACTGCCCACCACACACATCTAAAATCACATGAAACTATTCAAGTGTGTAAATGTAAAAAATTCACAGAATCATTAAATTTTGTATACAACATTCCAGACCTTTATGTATATTTAAAAATATGCTCTTATTTTAATCAACATATACACTTGCCTCCACCAAAAATATATGTAGTTAACTAGTGGCTATATTTGCACTGTTACTTAATGAATATTTACTGCATTCTTTACTGGTAGCTTAGTGATGTACTGGATGAATGTATCTTAACGTAAACACTCTGCTTCTAATGTACATTTATGATATGTCTAGGTTTGCGCTAATAATAATAATGCCCTAATACCATCTGATACACACCTTGAGATCATTATCAGATAATGTCCTTACATATACATCAAGGATGCTTTTGAGATTTTAAAAGTAATAGGAGGCACCAAGATGGCAGAGTGGTAAGCAGCAGAGAAAGAGCCTTTCTGAGAATCGCTATCCCAGTGCTGGAATATAACAACATGAGAAAGACAAGAAGGAGGGAAGTGAATCCCCTGGCCCAGGGAGGATCTGAAGTGTGAATTGAAGCCCATGGAGATAGAGAAGAGAGAAACTTTAATGAAGAAGAAGGAGGTAGCTTGTGGCACCTTCTCCCTGAGATAGAACTCACTGTGCAAGAGGAGCAATTCAAACCCATTGACACATAGTGAGTGCTGGTTACCCCAGAGGCTTCTGCATAGAGATGTAGCAGTGGACATGAAGGACTGCAATAGCTGGTGGTGAGTGCTGAGGGCGCAGTCCTCCTGAGTGAGAGAGCAATTGACTGGGAGCCATCTTGGAGAGAGGCTGGCTGAGCTCAGGACTCAGAGCAGCTGCTGGCTCCATCTAGCAGCTCCCAACAGGGCTAAAGTCCTCAGAAAGTGTGCTGACAGCTGCAAGCCAACTGAGGCTTGTCTTGGCCTGAAGGTACAGGCTCACTGAGATTACCCACTAACCCACCAAAAAGCGACTGCTGGCTTGCTGGGATAGAACAGCATTAATCAGGACTCTGTCTTCACATGTTGTCTACAAGTGACAGCAGAGACAAACCTGGAAGTGGAATATTTTTCTCTCTCTCTTGTTTTTTGTTGTTGTTGTGGTGGTGGTGGTTTTGTTTTTGTTTTTGTTTTTTCTCTTTCATTGTTGATTTTGTTTTTATATGAGCGTGAATATGGTTTCTAGCCACTTTGTGATTGTTTTTCTGTTCTGTTTTTCTTTTTATTTCTTTCTTCTCTCTTTCCCTCCAGTCTTCTGCACCAGTTTCCCAAAGTTAGTGTGATTCCCCCTTATCACCCATCCTTAATTCTAATCTCTTCATCCTTTTCTCTACTCTATTTTCTTTCTAAACCCTTTAAAATTTTAACCCCTGAGGGTAAAATTAACACTTAAGGACTTACATACTGCATATAATTTTCTGGTCTGCTTTAGATTTTGTTATACAACCACAAATGTAAATCATATGGTTAAAGGTGTCAAATTAATGATTATTTCAGTTTGTCATTTTCTAGGCTATGATTGATGATGCTGTCATTGCTGATGGTACCACTTTCACTGAAAGAAACATAGTTGTTCTAAACAGCTATTTTTCCTGGTATTTCAAGACTGAGATTGATTAAGGGTCAATGAAAATGCTGTGGCACAGTACCAAAGAACTAGGAGCTGGGGCAAACAAGCAGAAACTTCTCACCACAACAAATTGAAGATGAAGGATGTTGTAACAGATTCAAAACCCCAAAACCAGTAACACCTGGAAGATACCTTGGAAAAGTAGTCATTTCCTAAGGGTTGTAAATACTAGTAATAAAGCAAACCACCACTGACAATTTATGAGCATACCCCAGGAATTAAACTAAAAAAAAGAAAAGAAAAATGGGAAGACACTTAAACAAGATATAACCTCAGACATCTAGTTCACAAAAGGCAAAGCCAGGGGGCAAGGAGGTGGAATAATCTAAAATCCATCCACCTGGCCTCTCTAAAGTGGTAACAACAAAGCAATTGAATGAGGCTTTAGAAAAAACCAAATCAGAAATAATTTCTCAGATAACTGCACAGATGGTATCCACAAAGAAAATTGTGCTTAATGATTCTAGAGTAGATACAAACAAAAAATAGAGGAGTTTAAGGAAGTTATGGAAGCCAAGAATGCTCAGCATAGGCAAGAAGTGGAATCTGTAAGGCAGATTCCATCAGAGATCTAGGAGAATAAAAATCCCACTGAAAGTATACACAGCAGATTAATGCAATGTGAAGACAGGATTTCAGATGTAGAACAGGCTTCTGGTTAGTGATATGAAAAGAAAGATTTCTTTGTTTTTTTTTTTTTTTTTGTGGTACCAGGGATCGAACTCACGACCTTGCACTTGCCAGGCAGGCACTTATGCCACTGAGCTATATCCCCAGACCCTAAGAAAGATTTCTTAAAAATAGCAAGTGACCATGAGAAATTAATAAAATAGCTGATAGATGAGACAAAGAAGAATAATTTAAGATTGATTGGAGTCAGTGAAAAAGCAGGTGATAGCACAAGTGATATAAAAAATACTGTTCACAGATGTCATGGCAGAAAACTTCCCTGATAGAGAAAAAGAATTTGAAATACAGTTAAGTGAGGCATATAGAACTCCAGTTAGCCATGATCAAAAAAGAAATCTATAGCCAAGCATATCATATTCAAGATTCCAGAATTTAAACAGAAGAAATGAACCTTAAAAGCTGTCAGGGAAAAGAAACAAATCACATATAAAGGAAAGCCCATCAGAATCACAGGTGACATCTCAGTACAAACACTCAAGTCAAGAAGAGCTTGGAATTAAGTATTTCAACTTCTAAAGGAAAACAACATTTAATCCAGATTGATGTTCTCTGCAAAATTATCTTTCAAAAGTGATGGAGAAATAAAATTCTTCCATGACAAAGAACATCTGAGGAAGTTAATGGCCAACAAACTGGCACTCCAAAATATTTTAAGGGGCTGGGGATTTAGCTCAGTGGCAAAGCGCCTGCCTGGCAAGTGCAAGGTCATGAGTTTGGTTCCGGGTACTGGAGAAAAACCAAACCAAACCAAACAAAGTATTTTGAAAGACATTCTAGAAATAGATAACAAGTATTACAACTCCATGATCCCCAACAGAAGGAATCTACCAGGCAAGGCAAACAATTAAACAGAGGGCGGGAAAAAAGGAGGGTGGGAGCCAACAACAGGAAAATAACATGACAAGGACAAGTCAATACATATCATTTACAACCATCAAAGTTAATGGTCTCAATTCACCAATCAATAGACACAAACTGACAGAATAGATCAAGAAGCAATATCCAAAAAGATGCTGTATACAAAAAACACATTTAAGTAAAAAATAAGTTTATAGACTGAAAGTCAAAGGATGTAAAACAATACTGCATGAGACAGAAGCCCAGAAAAAAGCAGAAGTGTCTATTCTATTTGCTGACAAAGTGAATTTCAAGTCAAAATTGATTAAGGGAAATAAAGAAGGTCACTGCATCCTTGTAAAGGGAACAATCCAAGAGGAAGAGATCACAATCATAAATATATATGCAACAAATACCAATGTACCCAGCTATATAAAACAAATATTAACGGACATGAAAAATCAAATAAGCACTAATACAATTGTATAAGGGGATCTCAATGCCCTGCTGTCACAGATCAAAAAGACAGATAAACTAGTCAAAAAAATCGACTTTGAAATGTTAGAACTGAACTAAACTTTTGAACGAATGAACTTAGTAGATGTCTACAAAGTGTGCCCATCCCATGACATAAGAATACACATTTTTCTAAGCTGCACATGGGATGTTTTTAAAAATAGATCACAAATTAGCTCATATAACATGCTTAAGTAAAAGAAGCAGAATTGAAACTGTGCCATGCATATTATCAGGCCATAGTGCAATGAAATTGGAAATCAATGGCAAAAGAAACTGGAATAACTCCATAAACACATGGAAATTAAATAGAACCCTCCCAAGCAGCCAATGGGTCACAGATAAAGAAGATTTTAAAAGTAACATTCATGGATTAATTTAAAATTTTAAACACATTAGACTGAAAACTTACAGCCTGATCAATAATATAGAAGACAGCCTGTTCTTATTATCAAAATCACCAGGCCAATTTTTCTCAAAATGTAGTTTTGGGACCACTTCCTTTAGATGACTATTCATGCACATTTCAAGGCCTCACATTCTATCTGCTAAAAATCAATTTAAGTGAATTGTGTCTAGGAATTTCTAGTTTTACAAGCTTGAAAAACACTATTTTTACATTGATATCATTAAAAAATATTCAGTGAGCATAGTTGAAGATTTCTTTCTATTTCAAAAATTATTTTTGTCTTAAGTGTCAGTACACATATTTTGTACACTTACTTTGGACGGATGTAACTTTTTTATTTATTTGTATAATCTTTTATATAAAAAAGACATTAACATTTGCCACTCATATATTAAAAGTCATTCTTAACAATTCTTAGCAACCCCCATAATACAAAAAAAATCTTGCAGACTTTCTGCTACTTAGATAAAAGTTTTAATCAATGTATAATCCTTTTCTTAGTATGTTTTTGAAATAAAAAGCTAATTTTTACACATCATTTACCTACCAGGATCCTAACATTGCTTTAGCTGAAATGCTAGAAGGCCATATTGATTTCTTTCTGTCTCTAAGAGCACTTTCCAAAATATTTGGAATTTAGAAATTCTGCTACAATAAAGATATACTCATTTATTTAGCTCTTGCAGAGATGCAACAACATGAAAATAATTCTTGTTCATTCCATAAGCTCAAAGATACTTTCTCTTGTTAATATTTTGAATAACTTTCATTTACTCTATCCTTTTTATAATTCTACCATGTAGTCTACACCAATTCTATTCTAAAAATTTAAGTATGAACTATTATGAAGTAACGATGTAAAACAATTATTTATATACAGCAGTGATGACTTAACCATGTTCCCATAAAAACTTATAAAAATGGAAAACCCTGAAGTGATCAACATCATTTTTCAGCAAGTAAATAAAATATGAGCATGAAGGGCCAAGAGTAGCAAAAGAAAATGCTTCTGTTTCAATGTTCAAAGGAAAAAGAAGATACTCACTTGTATATAATAAAATGATCACAACAATAAATAATAACAAAAGCTAAGCAAGGAAATACACCAAACTCAGAAGTCTCTTTTCTTTCTTTTCTGAATGCTTTTTTGGCCTGCCTTTATGATGGCAAAACCAGTAAATATTTTCCTCTAAATAATCATATGCATCAAACAAGCATTGAAGACCCCTAGGAGTTAAAGAAAGAGCAAGCATTGTATGGTAGTTTGGAAGGGTTCCATCTGAGCTGAGATTTGCAGCAGGAGCAGATGGGCCTGGCTGGAACAAAAAGCTGATAGGAAAGAGAGAATCAAGTGTGAAAATGCAACCCAGAAAATTGCTTCAGCGTCTCACTGATATGACCTTCAATTGCTCAGGGGCTTGTTTTCTCTCCTTTAAACTTAGACATTTTGTGGTTCTTCAATTTATTCTTATTTTTACCTTAGGCAAAGAGAATTTCTCTTAACAATTTTTATTTTCTCATATTTTATACAATTTTTGCTGCTTCACCATAAGAAAATGAAATGGCATGGGCTTTATTATAAGAAGTTAGCTCCTGTTGCTTTTTATTACATCTTTTATTAATAGAAAGATTATATTTGGTTTTCATTTTGCATGAATTTTATTTCTTTAGCAATCAAATTATAATACCTGTTTAACATCTCCATTGTTTTGAATACCAAATCTCTTAAATTTGAGTAATAAATGGATCTTTTTATCCAAATATAATTTAAAAATTATTAGTGACACCTTTAACCCAGATGAACTATAAATTAATAATTTTTATTATGTTTGTATTATAACAACAACATATATATTCAAGTGACAAAAGTATCAGTGTCAAATAGAATAAGATATAATTGTTTGTTGATTAATATTTCCAAACTTCTAGAAGGGTAAGTGATGGAAAGAATCAACTGTAAGTTTTATCTCCTCTGTGAGTAAACACATTCCTTCACATAAACATGAATCTTAATAAATTTATTACCCTGCAGAGAAGAAAAGACTGTTTGCAGATAGTTCTTTTCAGAAGAGACTGAAGGAAACCCTCTTATTAGCTAGTTTGGGTCATTTGTCATCTCTAAGCCAATCACCCCAATCAGTTAAGCGGGTACAGCAGTTGATCAGCCTTGGTATTGACTAGGGACTGAAACGTCTTTTCTTAACAGAAGAAAAGCATGACAGAGTGTGGGGCAGACAAAATAAATCGTAGTATATTCAAGAGCAAAGGGACTTTTCGTATTTTAGAATCTTCTCTATCTGATTCTCCTACATATGTGGGAAGACGCTTTCAGCTATGTTTGGGTTCAGATGTTAAATGACTTTAATGAACACACCATTCCGTAGATCATAGGAATACTTTGGGAAATGCTGTTTGCATTTACAAAAGTGTGTCAGAATCTTCTATATTTGTACTAAAGAGCTGGTTCCATGCTATTTATTGAAATACTCCCACAGCAAAACATTGACTCAACTTCTTTAAAGATTAAGCATCTGTAATTGGCATGCCTCTCAGGCTACCAACACAGCAACTGCCAACTTACCAACAGTTTCCTAAGTAAACTTACTTTCCCCCATAGCAGTTTTGCAAGTTATGAATCTAGAGATCATGTCTAAATGGTCATGATAAAAATTTTATGTTAGAAAAACAAATCACTTGAACACATTTTGCCAAGATGGTGTTTTCTGGAATTATTTCAAAATTATGAGGACCAATTTCCTATCTCTGATGAGAAGCTAGAACTCTCTCCTGTGTACTTTCCTGTCTCAGGTTGCTTCCAGCAGGCAGTGACTTTTGTGATGTCTTTGATCAAGATAGTCTGTCTGACAGGCTGTCTACATCAGGAACACATTTCTGTGGGTATAAGGCTAAACAGCTAGTGACACAGAGGAAAAGCACTCACAATTGATCATATTCTCCATTCAACCTTGCCTTTCTCTGGCTTACAAATCCCCTAAGCCTGTTTCTGGCCTCTGCTCACTTCCCAGACTGGGAGAAAACAGAATTAACTATGTTAAGCTGGAGCACTCACACACCAGGGCTTTTAAGTGAGAAGACTTTCTGCACCATCTTTCCTTTTTATCAGTGATTTGGAAACCTATATGTTTATTGGGTGTTTCTGACAAATCTGCTCAAAAGATGTGTCACTATCTAAAGGATATGTTGAGAAATAATAGCTATTGCTTCTTACAGTAAAAAAACAAATAAAAGACAATATAAGGGCTTTGACATATAGTTTCAAACTGACATTTTCCCAAGTGAAAAAGGCCAATTAGAATAATAAGCCTGCCAGAAAAAAGACAATATAGGTAGGTTTACAAAGCACTATGATATCTTTTATACAGGAGACAAAACTACTCTAATTTCTGAAGGTATAAGTCACTTGCTCAAAGTATATAAATAGCAGTAAGGGAATTCTGCTTCCAACTAAGATGGAGTAACAGGGTCTGAAAAAATTGTTGAAATTTAAAAACCAAATAAAATGCATGAAGGTTATTTTCAAGATCTCAAACATCAGGCAATAAAGGACAATGATCTCTGGATCTCTGAAACATGGGAAAACAAAGGAAGTGCGTGCTATGATTACGCTACTTTGCTGCCTGTGTTAGCTGTTCACTACTGTAACAAAATACCTGAGACAATTTATGAGGAGGAAGAGTTTATTTTGGTTCATAGTTTGTAATGGTTGATATATTGTTTGTAATGGTTGATATATCAACTTGGGACAATTAGAAGTTTAACTAAGTGACTCAGCAGGGGGGTCAGGATCCTTACTCTGTAAACATCCTGAGCCTGTGCAAAGAAGGGCACAGAGATGGTGTGAATGCTACGCCTACCCAAGGGTGGGTAGCCTACTTACAATATAAGGGAAGAAAAGAGGCTTGTCTCCCTTTTTTGCTCTTGTTGCTTTTACCGTCTTCTACTGCCTTGAACTGTTGCCCTCACGTCATCCTGCCTTGGAGGCAGCTAATTATGGACTGAAACCTTCACAAAGTGTGAGTTAAATAAACCTTTTCTTCCTTAACTTTGCGTGTCAGGAATTTTTGTCTCAACAATAAGAGATAAGTAGCCAAGCATGGTTTCAGAGGTTTCAGTTCATGGGCTGATTATCCCAATTGCTTATGGACTCGTGGAGGGGCAGCACATCATGGTGGAGAGTATGGGGTGGAGCAAAGCTGCTTCCTTCATGATGGCAGGAAATAAAGGGCAAAACAGGAAGGTGCTGGAGTCCCAGTATTCCCTGGAAAATCTCCAGTGTCCTAACTTCCTCCAACTAGATCCCATCTTTTAAAGGTTTCACTACTGCCCAATTATGCCACTGGTTGAGGATCAAGCCTTTAACCCATGGCACTTGGAGGACATTCTGGACCCAACTATAGCACTACCTATGAGACTTTCCGGGTCACAACACAAGAAGGTAAATCTTGCAGAGCCTGGTGGACACTCTGGGTTAAGGAGGTGGAGATGGGAATCTAAGGAGACCAAGATCCTTAGATTTCTCAAAAAAGAAACTGAAGAGATGAGAACTGTACAAGAGACGACTTTGGGGAGCTGCAAAAGGCTTCTCGTGAGAATTCAACAGAGTTCAAGTCAGTACATGCGAGACAACCAAGGCTTCCAGAGAGAACCACCCATAAGGATTAAAGGAAGAACTGTTCAGGGCTCACAGGACTAGGGTGAGCTTTCATTTATCATACTGGCTATTCCCATATCAGTGAGAAATTTTTGCCATAGTACCAGGGCTGTGACCTAGTCCCAATCTCCTAAACAAGTGGATGGTGAATGGTTTAAATAAAAGAGACCAGTAGTATGTTTTTTGGAGTGTCAGGAAGGTCAGAACTCTCTCTCTCTCAGGAGTAAAGACAAATAACTTCTCTGGGTCTCCCGTATTTCTTTGGTTTTCAAACAAAGGAAGGTGATATTGAGGTAAGTGCAGGAACTGAGCAGGACCTTGGGACATTAGTTAGAAGAATTCTCCAAGCAGTAAATTTTGCCAATTAAGAGGATTATTTGATCTCCTAGGTTGGCAGTTTTATTGCTCTGCAATAGGGAGTTTCAGCAGACCACATCCTCAGCTGCCCCAGCTGTGGTGCTATCTTGACTTCAGAGCACCGTGTACAGTGATCCTTAATCTATTGCAGGCGTTATGTTTCAGAGACTCTGTGATAGGTGAAAATATGTAAAGTATCAGCATTATATTTATTTTACTATTTATATATATTTTAAGGCTTTATAAACCCTTCCCACACTCCTATAAATCCTTCCTGCACTCCTGTGCCCCTTCCTGGGAGAGCCTTCTTCCCAAAGCCTCAGCTTCCAGCTGGGGCAGCTCCCGGGGAGGCTCAGGTGAATCAGTGTCTCAGCTCTGAGGGCAGGAGGGGAGGACTGGGCAGGTGGGGACGGAGGGCAGGAGTGGGCCAGAGAGTGTGGCCATGCAGGACCAAGCTGGGCCGCAGCTGCTGCCCAGCCAAGCCCAGTGCCTAGGCTACACTGCTTGCCCCACCAAGGCCAGCTGTTAGCACGGGTAGGGGCCAGGGCCACGGCCACATGCCCTCCTTGCCTATAAGCAGTGCCTGCTTGGTGTGGGTCTGCTCACGCAGCCAGGTGGCTCTGCCAGGCTTGGCTGGCGGTAGTGGCGTACTGCATTGCCATTGTGTACAATACAATATTTATCTGCTGATGAAATACATACTGTACAGTACTTTATTTCAATTTAATATTTTTTA
>NW_004955421.1:9907676-9924177 GCF_000276665.1 Chinchilla lanigera | reverse complement strand
ATAATAATATATATTATATAATATATAGAGATATATTTCAGGCTTTAGAAACCCTCTTTCCACACTCCTCTACACCTTTCCCACATTTATAAACACTTCATATGCTCTTAAACACTTTCTGCACTCTTAAACCCATGTAATTTTAAATATATGTAAAGTTCTACATGGGTACTCGATGTGATGTTGTCAAAGAGAGATGCTGAACATATGGGCACAGTGTGGGAGAGCAAACAGACTGATGCTACTGTCACTGAGCCAATCAATGCCCACGATACAGAACACAGTACTGTGGTTGGTCAGCTTCCATTCCATCAGCCAATAGTGTGCCGGGTACAGTCTTACATTGGCAAACTTGCACAAGTGGTAGTTATGTACTGTGTTTCCATTGTGTACAGTATGGTATTCATACACTGATGAAATACATACTGTATTTTATTCTGATTTAATATTCTTTTAATATGTTTGAATTAACTTTTTTATATTTTTATATTGTGTTAAAATTTTTAGGCAAAGGTAATTAAAATCATAAGTGTTATATAAATACCTATACACCATAAAATCCCCCGAGATAGCAACAACTCTGCCATATAGAATTAGATATATTCTTTTTGAAAACCTGCAATACTGTGAAGCCACAATAAGTGAACCGTGATATAGCAAGGCAGGACTTATATGTTCTCTTTCAACATAGCCAGAGGTCCCTGTGTTCTACAACTTAACCCTGTATGGTCTGGTGTTCAACACCATAGAACAGAGAAATTAAAGCTGACGGATTTTTTCTTTTGTATGCTATTTAGACCAGATCTTTACCTCAAATGTGACAGATAGTATCCACAAAAAATGTGAACAGGCACTGTATCTTAGTCAGGAGAATGAATGTTACTTTTGTAAGTCATGGTATTGATAATCTCATCCCAGTCTTACAGAATGACACAGAAGATAAGTGACCTGGCCAAGAATGTTAGTAGAATCTGAAGCTTTGATTTTCAATCAAGCCATCTTTCCTTTACTCAGTAATGATTCTTCCTACACTGTGAGCTGTGCGAAGGCAACATAATATTAAAAATTGCAGCATTTGCTATCTGTGCATTAGCTCAGTTGAAGAGTTGCTAGAGACTGGGAAGGCTATTTTGTTTACTCCTGTGGCAATATCACATTTTAGACTCAGAACTGTGGAAAGGAGGCCATATTATTGCAGATTCCGCCAGGGGTCCCAGGGCCTGTCAACTCTGTTTCTGCCTGCATCAATAAACCAGATTCTTCCCAACATTTAATGAGCAGGTGGGGCCACAAAATAAGTTCTGTTCAGTGAAACCTTTCCACCTTCTAAAACACTGCTCTGCATGATTCTTTTCCCTCATTACCTTCCTTGGTGATGTTGGAGCTACCTATTTCATATGACTCTGTCACAGGGAGGAAGAACTGGGGTCTCTGAATAACTTTGTATTGTAGAACCTGTCCTCTCTTCACCTGCTGGCTCCACTGAACAGTGATATGAGCAAAGAAGTACGTACTGTATTATACTACAGAGACTTTGCAGTCACTTAAAAAGCAGAAAATGCCCTTGTAACAGACCCATTCACTCTATGTTAGGTAAATAGGTGAAGTATATCAGTGAGAGGGTAGATTTTTGTATATTACCCTGTGAAATTAGCAAAGAGTAGCAAGTAAATTTCTTTTTTTTTTTTGGTTTTTCTCCGGTACCGGGAGCCGAACTCACGACCTTGCGCTTGCCAGGCAGGCGCTTTTGCCGCTGAGCTAAATCCCCAGCCCGCAAGTAAATTTCTACATAATTCCAATGATTGTACTAGAAAATGTAGTGGCCACTTTATTCTTAAAATTTGGTCTAATATTTGGAGTAATTCTTATTTTATTCTTTAATTGGAGAAAGGGACATACTGCCAAGGACAAGTATGATGTGTTCTTTTATTACCTACCTAAAACTCTTGAAAATTTTATAAAACCCTTAGGTCTCTTATCTTTCATTTTTCAAAAGATAATTTCTCACCTAGAACAGGAATGATTTGGAGCTCGCATGGCAAGAAGTTCACAGAGACCATTTTTTATTGAATATTGAGCACTTAGTTGTCTGAGAATAGAGATACACTCTCAAAGTTAGCTAGCGATGACCTTGCAAACAATTTAAAGAGTTAAATAAAGAAAATAAAGGGTAAGAGTTTTGCTTGGACTTAGTACTTTCAATAAATTTCTTATATAAAACAAACTGAATTTCATATACTATTTTGCTCTGCAAATACTATTATAGGGGGCAGAGCAGGGTTTCACTCTCAGCTCCCTAGCAAGGATAAGGAAATAGGAAACAAATACATTTCGCAGCAACAGCTTTAGAATTTCTATGGAAGAGAACATAATGGCTGCTTTCTGGTTGGAAATGGAGGTGTGTGTCTAGAGAACTTGTAATCTATACAGTTATCTTATAAGCATAATGCCATAGGTTAGATTAGAGTTTCTCCCAGGGCCATGTGTTAAAGGTTTGGTACCGAGAGTGACGCTTTTGGGAGGTCATGGTACTTTTAAGAGGTTTGGTCTATTTGGGAGAAGATAGGTCAATAGGGATGGGCAGATATCAGTACCTTAACTTCTTCCTATCTCTCTTTTTGCTTCTTGGCCCCCATGAGGTAAGCAGCTATTACATGATCCATCATGATGTACTGTGCTTCCTCAGGCTCAAACCAACACAGTCACATGTTCATGGACTAAACTCTGAAACTGTGGACCATAATAAACCTTTCTTCCTTTTAAGCTGACTCAGATATTTTGTCACAGAAATGGAAAGTAGACTAAATATAATGCTTTTCTGTTCAAATTAACGGGCAAGCAAAACCATTACGGTTTACTAAAGATTCTTTTTATTCATATATTTATAATATTGAGAAGATATCAAATGTTCCTCAATCCTAATTATGATTTAGGGTAATTTAAGGGAGCTAGAGGTAATTTTTAAGGGGCAAAAAGTCTCCACCACCATCTTGTCCTGGGTATTTCATTTGAAAATATTTACTGAACCTTTGCAATGTGTTAAGTGTTGCTGTGGGTACTACAATCTAAACAGTAAAGAAAACACACAAAACTCCATACCCCATGGAACTTTCTGAATATTGGCATAGACAAGCAACAACACACTACCTAAAATGTAGTGATAATATAGGGGAGTTACACACACACACACACACACACACACACACACACACACTGCCTACCAGAGTATAAAGACAGTAACAGAAGGAACAGAAGTATCTCAGGGGGTAAAAGCAGATAGTAATTTTTTTAGCTGAGCTGGTCAGAATAGGCCTCAATGGGATTTTCAAGCTAAGACCTGAGAGAACTAACACATGTACATATCCAGAAAGATCCTTTCAGGTGATAACAATATCAAATGCAAGGGCCCCAAGACAAGAGGTAGGAGCTTAATCTGGATATTTGAGGCTAATATGAGCTAAACAGAGTGAGACAACTGAGAGAAATTATAGATGGGACCTCTTGAGGCCAGACCATTGTGAAAGGAGCCACCTAACCAGGAGCTGAAATATTGACTGAAGACCGAAACAGCAAAAAGTGGGTTCTAAAGCACCGACAGGATCGTGTGGCTTCCTTTACCAGAAACCTTAGGGCTGGGGTTCCTCTCAGCATCAAGAACTTAGGTTCTATGCCAGCGAAGCAAAATGGGGCAGGAAAACCCCCTCATAAAATCTGACAAGTATGCCAAATTCAACATTTTCAATACCTACTCTTAGGGATCCATGATCTTAAAACTGTGCATTAAAAAATAAACTCAAGCTACTTACTGTATGGAACTTGAGTCAAATTTAAACACATTTATTCTAATTTGCTTATCTTTTAAGAGAGGAAACCATTACTAAGTAAGAACTTTATTTTTGAAGGTCAAATGATATGCCTCAGATGGCACAGCTGAAAGCAAAATCAAGTGGTCTGTCAGAGAATTAAATGCAATCTCACTTGATCTACAAGAATTTAAGTGACAATTCTTCTTTCAAGAATAATTATCTTTTAGATTATTCTATTCTGGAGGGAACTGACGTTTTAAAATAACAAAAACAGCTTCTGGTAATATAACAGAGCAGAAAGAGACTTTTGACTCAGCCAAGTATTTAAACCTTAGTTCTAAAGGAATGACTTTATGAACTGGATAGACTTAGGATCTCATCACTTTCCTCCTCAATGTGCTGAGGAGAATAAATATGACATGCTTGGCGTGAAGTAGAAATTCTGACAGTTTAAACAGCTACTATGTGAAAGGTTTAGATTGTCATTTATTGTAGACAAGTGTCGGATTATGAATGATTATTCCTCCCAAAATAAACATTCCTTATCCCAATTTCGGGGAAGTATATTAATTTCCAGAATGCCTTCCAAATTATCTTGCACAACTTGTTCCCTTGACCACAGAATACACAGGAGAATAAGGGAAGCTACTATTGTAAGAGCGTTAGAGGGCTTTTTCTCTCGATGCAGTCATGCAGTGTTTTAAAATGTCCATTATAAATGAACTATTAGTGAAAGTACAGGTCCATCTCACTCACATCCTATTAGAATGTAGATTGGGTCTCAGAGTAGATGTGGTAGAGTACTGCAAAAACTATAGCATTTCCAAGACAACAGTGTGTGAAATGATGTTTGGGACCACAAGCACCAGACCGGTGAAGCAAGTGTTTTAATCCCAGGATCCATTATGGATTTATGAGTTGTGAGCTCTTTCCATCTAAATGCCGTACCAAGCCTCTCACATTTTTGGGACACCGGTGTGTGAAATGACAGTCCTTGTTAAAATAACTGGGGTGTGGAAGCAAACGCTTTAGGGTAAAACGCTTCTTACAGATTTAGGTAGAAGCAGTCAGCTTCACTTCCTGGCAGGAGTCTGCAGAAGTCTAGAAATGGCAGTTGTCCTCCTATTCTGGGGGCTGGATACACTTGTATGGATCTGCGCCCTACTTGCTTTGTTGCCATCCCTGTAGGACCCTGTGAATAGTTTCTTAAGTAATACTCTGTGAAATAGTGATCTACTATACTTCTCAAAGAGCAACAGGTGGGCTTTTTTTTGTGTATCCAATGTGTTCTACATGCAAGGCCAGTGGTGCCTAAAGTTTCACCATGCAATTCCTCTGGAGATATGCTGCCATTTAGAGTGTAAATACACCCACTGAGAGGAGTCAACCGTTACGCCACTGTTAACATAATGTGAATGAAGTTATCAACATGTGTCCCTGGACTACTTGAGAGATGCAGGCAAGGTAATTAATTCACTTTATATACAGAGACTCTGTAGAGAATGTTTTAAGATGGACCTTAAGACACAGTAGACCATGGTGAACAGTGAAACAGTGAGAGAGCACATACCTTAGACAGCGATTCCTCTTACAGACCAGCCTCCAGTCCTATTTAGAAGATGTTATATTGAAGGTTCCTTTTCATTTCAAAGATAATTAAAATTAAAAATTATACAGATTCTAAAGATTCCCCCAGAAAGAATAGAAAGCCTTGGAAAATATGTCTTACTGGATCAAAATTTACTTTTTTTCCCTTTAAACAGCAGAGAATAAAGACTACTGATAAAGTGTAGAAGGCAGGATCAAAGTTATGTCTAATTTGACTAAAACTTCAAGGCTTTCCACATCCTCAGAAACTGAGAACATTCCATTAATCTGACTCTAGGACCCAGATTCTAGTGAAAAATGAGTTGTGCTCAGTATAATAATTTATCTTATGTTAAAAAATGAAAGTTTGATTTTGGGCAAAATTTGACTTTACCATTATGGCTGAACATTATGTCAAGTCACTATAATATGAAAGAAAATGGATTTTCCCCCAATGATTCATGAATATACCTGAGATTGATTGACAGACAGTAGGTTGACTTATGGCTATGAATTGTGAGTCTACTGGGGATCCCATGGTGTCCTCAGCACTATGGGAAGATATAGAAAATTATAAGACAGATGGACAGACCAGGCAAGCATTTTACAGATTAATAAGATCTGGGATCACTGTTAAATTGCAACAAGATTCATGGATCCTCTTGTCTGTACCTGAACTTATCCTGGATTTTCACACACCCAATTTTAACAATACATTTTCTCTTAAGCTGCAACCTGGAACTTCCTCCTTTGTCTCTTGTTATCATCCTCTTTTGGCTCTCACTCCGTCACTTTGCCAGCCTTCACTGGTGTTATGCAGAGTATCTTGTTCTCTGACATGGCTGTGAGCTCTCCTATCTCTTCCTCTTTTCCTTCCCCTCTTCCTCAACTGCACTTCCCATCACAGTCCCATCATAATGAGAAATTCACTGAGGCTGCCAGTAGTTCTAACTCCGGTGTAAGTGATAGAAACTCAAACTCAGTGACCTTGCGTAAAAGGCAGGGATTGCCTGACACAGGACATTTGAAGTCCAGGGGTTATTGTGGCCTGAAGGACTGAAATTATTACCTGTTCTTTTTTTTTTTTGGTTTTTCTCCGGTACCGGGAACTGAACTCATGACCTTGCGCTTGCCAGGCAGGCGCTTTGCCACTGAGCTAAATCCCTAGGCCCCTACCTGTTCTTTATCTTTGCATTCTTTTGAAGTTGTATCTTCTTTTGTTTCCTAGTGTTTTGGCTCCCTGAACTTTTATGGCTATTCTACCTTGCATAATGGGTGGGATATTAAGGGGAACAAAAAGAATAAAGCAAATGCAGTTTTACACCACCTCATCCTACTGACTGTAAGGGAAAGAAGACACCTTCCTTTTGGTATCTAGAAAGAAAAAGTCCCAGACAAAATGACTCTGATTCGTCTAAATTTAATCATGTGCTACGGTGCAAGTTATTGTGATAGGTCAGGAATAAGCTTCATGGTTCTCTCTGGTCCAGATCTATGATATGGAGTATAAGAAAGGGCCTAAGGGAACCAAAGAAGGCATAAAATAATGTTAAGCACCCATGATTGACAACAGTGACTTTCAGCTACATCAGCTCTGCTCTAACATGCCTCTCTAGGAAGAATGCTACTTCACAGGAAGACAGACTTAATCAGATACCTTGCATTTAGATTCCAGCTCTACTACTTCCTGGTCATATAAACCGAAGCTAATTGAATAACCACTAAAAAAGTCAGTTTCTTCTGTTAAATAAAGATGACAGTAAGCTCTTCTCTACCCACTAAATTTGTTATGAGAATTAAGTGAAGTAATACTGTATATACAATCCTCCCAATTCAACGCTTAGAATATAGGCAATGCTCAATACACAATTGCTGCTATAATGATGACTCTTATTGCTTCTTATTCTATCTCATTTGTGTTTCTCTTTTCCTGCTATATAGAATTTCTTCGGCATCTGCTCCTTTTAAGTCAAGACAAACGCTCTTTCGCAAGCTTTGACCTTGAGTTCGGAAACTGACAGACAGGATATAAGGGATATGGGGAGGTGAGGGAGAAAGAGCAAGGTAGCAGAGATGAATGCAAAATGGGGGAAATGGCATAGGAGGAGAATAGACAAGAGCCAGATAACCTGAGAGTTTGGGGAAGGGAAAAGTTTTGAGCACCTGTTCCATGAGGGGAAATAGAATAAAATATGAAAGATGATAAAACAGGATGAGAAGAAAGGTTCCACCTAAATTTTTCAAGATTTTGAACATGTGCATCAAATGCATTTATATTTATATCTATATTTATCTACACCTCCTACAACTAATTAGCTTCTACCTGAAAATAAGGAATAGGTATGGATATTTGTTGTTTGTACAAATTATGAGTATGAAAGCACAGTAAAAGAAAGCTTGAGTAGGCCCAGAGTTATTAAAAATCCAATCTTTCAACTATAGTATATGTTTATTAAGTTATGTATTAAAGTCAGTGTTTAGGAACAAATCAAGGAGTTGAAATCCATGATCCTTTATCACCATCCTCTTCTGAGCGAGTGTCTTGATGTAGGTCATGGTTAATGTAGGCCAGTGTTAAACAATAAAACTGTGGTTATCAGGTAGTAGAAGAGCTTTGGTACCTCTGTTCACAGAACTTACTGCAGTGCAATGCTCACTGTATATCAACAGCTTGTTCCCGAGGTGGGCTAGAATAAGACCAAAAGCTCCTCCTATATTGCTGTAATTATTACCAATAACCAAGACATTGTTTAATATATGGCATGAATTACTCACAATTGTGACTTCCAACTCTGGAAAAATAAGGGTAGTTAAACATTGTCTAGACTTTGACACAAATGCCAATACTTCCCTGGTGAAAGGGCACAAATGATTATTTTTTGTTTTGTTTTTCCTTTTAAGGAGGTTAGGGATATCTTAAACCAAACAAGGGGGAGACACTTGCAGATGATTCCTGCAGACTGTCTAAATATTCCTTCTTAATTCCACTTCCACAAACAGCTCCCATCTAATACCCCTTCCCTTCAAGAAATACACACAAGAGAGCATGCTTTAGTTGAGTTGTTCATGTCATACATTTTTGATGAGAACATCCAGAAAAGAGGTATGTTCTTTTACCATTTTTATTCTACCAAATTTGGATAATAGCATTTCATTAATACCAACATAGAGATTCTTATCTGTCTGGAAATTTTGGCTAAAAAGTACAGTTGGATATCAAGGCATTTGGCAGATAATTCAGATCAGTATGCAGGGAAAGGATATTCCCACATTTTCCTGCACTGGCTGCGACTTCAGGCCTGGTAACACTAATACCTTTGTGAAGTCATCTATCCAATGACAGAGTGGACGATATTACAGAGACTCTTCTGAATGCAATTTTCTATCAGCACAGAAGACTGGAAAAGCTTGAATTTATTAGAAATGCCAATACCATTCCTCTTCTTGGTGTCTGAACATGCACATTTAGCTACCAATGAATGTTGATGTGGCTTGAATTAATGCCCAGTGCATGTATTATTAAAAAAAGACAGAAAATTCTTAGTTTTGAAGAATAACAATATAAAGGAAAATTTATAATTTGTTCTGTTTAAATATTAACAGGTAAAAAATTAAGGTTTAGACCAGAAACTTCAGCCAGTTTCCTGTATACTGTGCTGAAGAGTAGCTCGGGGATGTGAATGTGTGAGGCCGCACGAAGACGCAGAAACGAGAGGACTTAAGATTGGAGGGCAAAAGGAACAGGCTTAGACTCCAAATGAAAGTGACTGCTGATCCTCATGATCTGACATTGCATTTTTGGATTTCAACCCCTAAATTAGAATTTTATAATTTCCTTGTGCTATCAATATTTAATTATTTCTTGTTTAAGTTGAATATCTCTTTATCCCTGTTACACAGAATGCATTATTCTCCATTTCTTCTAGCTCTGTGGCCTTTTTAAACCTGCTGTCTTTGTGCCAGAGGCATCTACTCTTATTTGTAATTGGGTAGAAGTTACCAACTAGTATATTTCTAGAAAGATATCCAAGCAAGTTAAGGCCCATGGCTGAGTTTCAGATTCTAGTTTTGATGATATCACTAATTTGGTGAAAAACCTTTTAAAACCATGAGGTTCTGAAACACAGCAGCCTCGCCAGAACCTAGTGTCAGGCTATACACAAATGTGTGGAATGAAAGGATGGACAACAGTGTGAAGTGTGGAAGAAAGTGAAAGTGTACATCTCTCCCTCTATTTGGGTCAATGAGGCAGAGATATTAAAGATTTAGCACCCTAACGGGAACAGAGCATCCTTGGCCTACTTTCTCGCCTTCTATTTTATGTAAATTGCAAATGCACACATGCCAGCTCTTCAAACCATAGCATTCTTTCTCCCAGAGAATCAGCCTTAGATCCTGGATACTGCAAAACTAGAGGTCAAAGTCAGCTCTGTCTCTTCCTCCAGCATCCAGACCACCCACCTACATTTATTAATCTGTCTCAAATGCATTTTCAAAGATAAATGAGGAATCAAACAGCAAAGAAAAAATTAATATCACTAAGATTTTAGACTGTTTTTGGTCAAGGAAAATAACAATTATTATTTCACTGGGAAAGAAGACAAACGTTATGGTGCACTGGGGATTTTCCTGACCACTAAGGCTTGGGTCAGGAGAAGAAAAGTGGTGGGGACTTGCATTGTTTCAGCAAGGGAAGACACATTTGTTCAACTCACAAAACATTGCTGTAAGTTTGGAAGGACTTTAAATAATGTCCCAAATTGGAGACACACAGTGCAGCTGGATGCTAAGCCTGTCAGCCTTGGGGACTAGGACTGAGGTGGGTCACTGATGCTGAGCCTGTGGCCACTGAGACCCTTTAAGGGGCAGGCCATGACAATACCAGAGCCCTGCTGTCAGTAGGATAGCAGCCCCTACTAGTGGCATTCTGAGTAGAAGAAATACATGATACTGGGGACCAACAGACAGATAGGCAGATGTTTCTCCCCTAAGTTTTGGGGCCTGCCATAGTCTTAGAATATGACACATCCCAAGTTTGAAATGAAGGCAGAGCAATGACTGATTTTGGACTTCTTACTCATTCTGGTGAGGGATCCATGCTTGATTTGGCCACCGATTATCAGAAGAGAAGTTTCTCATCCTTTCACTACCAGTCTCACTGCATCTCTAGCCACACTGCACTACATTACAATGCATGAAACACTCATGGTCTTCCCATCCCACACCTTCCTTAGCCCACTCTAATCAGGTGTTACGTGCACCATAGCCATCAGCAGTTCTGCGCAGTCACCTCAACTGCTGAATTCAGTGATTACTCCCAAGCTCTTATTTTCCTCAGCCTCCCAGCAGCATGTGACTTTGATGTAGTTGTTTTCTTCTTCCTGTATACACTTTCTGGCCTTGGGTTCTGGGATACTTGACATTCTATTTTGCTCCAACACAATGGCTTCCTTCTCATTCACCCCTGCCAGATTCTCCTCTTCTTATCCATTTCTAAATGGGAGAATAGTGCTGTTTTTCTCTTTAAAATAAAAAAAAATCTCAGGTAAATGGGAGAATAGCCTAGAGATTAGTAAATCCTTATCTCAGTTCATGCTCATTTCCTTGCCAGTGTCACTGGGTCTCACAGCTTTAAATTCCACTTATGTGCTGACGGATGCCAAATTTTATCTCCATCCTCTCCCTTTCCCCTAAAACTGCACACTCAGCATCCTCATTTATCTGTTGAGGAGTGCTTTGAAGTTAATTCCCCTGCATAAATCTTGATTACTGTGCCCACTTCCAAAAATGTGTACTGTTAAAAGTTTTCCATTTCTTCAGTGGATTCCACGTTTGACAGTTGTTTAATTCAAAGACTTAAGAGTCACCCTTTGTCCTCTGTTTCTTTCACAGCTTTCATCACACGTAGTATCCAACTCCACTGGTTCTATCTCAGCGCCATCCCTTAGTCACAATATTTTTCTCACCACTCTAGTCTATGGGGCACTCACCTTCTTCCCACATGATGGCAACGGCCCTCTACTTGTTGTCTGTATTCTATTCTTAATTTTGCCAACTATCACCTGTCTCTCTACACAGCATCTAAAATGATGCTTTTCAATGTAAGTCACTTCTCAACACTCTTCACAATTTTCCATCAGTTCCTTGTCATATTTAGAATAAAGGCACACTAAGTGACAAGGTGCAGAAGAGGAAGCACCGTGTGACTTGGCCCCATGTCCTTTTCACTTGTTTCCTCCCATCCTTTACGGATCCTTTGCTGATCTTCTTTGAAGGAACCAGCCGTGCTCCTGCCTCAAGACTTTTGCACTTTGTGGACTCTAAGCCCAGAGAATTCCTGCCCCGGATAAGAACATGGGATCCCTCACACACCTCTGTCTCTGATTCTCCAGTCAATAGCTTGTATCGCTTATATAGTCATTTTTACTATTATATAGCTAAATGAATATTTGTCTAATGCTTATCTTCTTCACAAGAATGTACACTCCATGAAAGTGAAGACTGTTTTGTTTGCCATTTTATCTGAACCACCTAAAAAGATCTCTGGTGGTGTGGGGTTCAATACATTTTTGTTGAAAGTAAAAATAATAAATTTCAATCAAACCAGAAGAATTCAGGATTATACTGAAGGGGTAAGTTAACATTAAATTGTGACAGCAACCCTACTCATATGGTTTATTTATAATTAATCTATTGGGTTTTTTTAAAGGTGCTTGACTTAGTTACTTTCTTCATGGCTAAGACAAAATAACCAAAACCACAAAGTTAAAGGACGAAAGGCTTATTTGGCTCACAGTTTGCACAGGTTTCAGTCCATGATTGGCTGGCTCTAAGGCAGGGTGGCTTGGCAGAGGGGCATTGCAGGAGAGAGAGCAAAACAACAAAACCAAAAGTGAAAGACAAGCCTCTTTCTGCTCCTATTATCTTCTCCAGACTGCTGGGATTAGGGCGGTGCCAATCCAATCAGTCTGCTGATCCAGCAATCAAACACCCTTAATCTCAACATCCTTCATCCTAGCATTGAGCCATGAATGAAACTCTAGATTCAGCTATCTCCGAAAAAGGCCCATCTAAAACTTCATGAGGCTTTGAGAGGACATCTAGACACAAACCAACAGTGCTTCTTAAGCAGAAAAATGCTACAGAAAACCAAACAGTTAGATTATTCTAGGTACTCTGTGCAAAAAAAAAAAAACCAAACAAACAAAAAACAACCCTTTTATGATGTATTACACAATCAAACAGTTTTGAAAATTAATTTTTAGCTGCAGCCAGATTTCTAGACGTCCTAATCTCATCTTGAAACATCATTTTCCCCAAAGCATTTCTACAGCATCACAAAGTGATATGATAAAAAGATTTCCTGCTTTGAAAACATTTTTATGGATGCTATTTGACTAAAACAAAAAACTGGTTTATATATATATAATAAAACCAATTAATAGGAGTAAATACTAACAATACATATGAGTAATAGAATTACCAGACAGAAATAAGTAACTCCTACAAATCAGTTAAAAGAATAGATAACAAAATAAATAAATGAGCACAATAAATAAATGAGTTTCATAGAAAGTGTAAATGCCTCATCACTATATGAAAACTTGTTCAACCTCAGAAGTCATTGGGAAATTCAAGTTGAAATCAAAATAAAAATCATTTCATACCTGGAGATTAGCAAAAATTATAAAATCTGACAATATTAAATATTATTAAAGATATGAAACAGAACTATCAAAATGCTAGTAGAAGAGCAATTGTTACAACCACTTTGGAAACAGTGACACCACCTATCAGGGTGAACCTTGGCCAAACTATTTCCACTTAAAAGTTGTGGAGGGGGAGAAATACGCTTTAGAAGAGAAATATATTTATCAATATGTACATATATCCTATATAAAGCATATAAATCTCTCATGTGTTTCAAGGTTATATTTTTTTTCAGTGTAACATTTATGTTTGAATTTCCTTATGTAGAAGCATCCCATAGTCTTCATCTAATCAAGCCTATCACTTATATAATTAATTCTAGCTGTGCATCTTACCTGAACTCTGTAGTTCTAAATTTACTGTTGTATTCTATATTTTCTTCTGGTACTTGAAACTTTTACTCTTTACATTTAGGTTTTTTTTATTATAGAACTTGTTTTCATATGTGGTGTAAAACAGGGACATAGCTTGCTGTTATTCCAATTTCATCGCCAAGTGTCCCAAACCTACGTATTGAATCACCCTTCTAACAAATTCACTGAGGTAGGCACCTTAGCTCTCAATATTGTCTGTCTTCTGATCATCACATCTTTCGTGATCCTTACCCTGAGTGCAAGCTGGACTAAGTGATTTGTTTATTATGAAAAGAATACAGGAAGCACTCTCAGTGGCTCTCTTTCCATTGGCATACTCCAGACAGCAAGGAGCCCTATGAAGATTCCCTTGTGGTAAGGAACGGAAAGTGGTCTCAGACCAATGGCCAGTAAAGAAATAAGCCTAAGGGCAAGCCAAGAGTGCAGAGGAGCTGAGTCCTGCCAACAACCCCCAGAATAAGCCTGGAAGTGGATCTTCCCCAGAGGACCCTGGAAGTAAGACATAAGCTTTGTGAGTGTCCTTGACACAAAGGGTCCAGCTAAGCCATGCCTAGATTGCCAACCTACAGAAACATATAATAAGTATTAATGTTTTAGGACCTAAACGTGTAAAGAATTTGCTATGCATCACTAGATGACTAATTCTTTCTTCCATTTCTACTTGGTACTTCTGGAGAGCTCTTAAATATTTTAACTTAATTTTATTGTGCCAAATATCCTTCTCACTATTTGATAAAGTCTATAGAGCATCACACATAAAAGTCTTTCTAATATATAAAAAAAGATATATAGTATTACAAAGGAAACAAATTTTATTTAAATCTGGGCTCAAAACTCTAACCACTCTATTCCACTATGTTTTAGTTACTGTGGCAGATTAATGTTGCTTTGAATATACTAACTACATATTAAGTCTTAATAATATATTGGCCACCTCCTATTAATCATTTACCAAATTTTTTTGTGATATTTTTTCCATAGCTTTAAAGAAAATTTCTGAAATAATTTTGTTTATCCTTCCCCAAACTTACTTGGATTGTGGTTAGAAATGCATTCAATGTATGCATTAACTTCAGAGGCACTGACATGTTTAAGGTATTCAGTCTTTTACTTATTCAGATCTTGTTCTCTTAACAGTTATCTTACTTTCTATATTTTCTCTGAATAATAGTAATAACAATGGTAATAAAGATAAGTGGCACTGAGGGAGCATTTACCATGTACCATACTGTGTGCTAAACTTTTACATATATTAGTTAAATCCTCACAACTTCATGACAAGAAAACTGATGTTCACAGCTGTTAAATATTTTTCAAAGTGGAGAAGTTATCTAATGGCTAACTGGTGAATATGCCTAAAAATCATGGATTTTCTCTATTAAGCCAAGCATTTGTGTTCTTGTCCTATGCTTTCCATAGAGCACAAAGGGCAACAGTTTTGAATGTTTTTAAGTATGTATCACAAAGAATACCTATTTCTACAAGTCAAACCCCACTTTTCTAAGCTATGTAAAGCTACATTTGTAATAAAGAGCCTAACTCCATCTCCATTTTTACTTGATTTTGATGCATGTGAAGCACTATCTTCCTTACTTCTCCTTTTGCACTTCATCTCTCCACATTAAGAAGAAAGGCAAGGTACAGTAGATGAATAAGAAACCTTGGTGCATCTAGGCCAGCTGACACGAAAGTGGGATGCACCTTAAAAATCAGCGGAATTTCAAACCATCTGCTATCTACAAACCCAAAGTATAAATAAAGAGCAAAATAAAAGATAGATAATAGGAAGTAGGGAGGTAGATCTTTCTCAAGGGGTGAAAGGGGTGAAAGCAATGAAAAAAGGAATTAAGACGTGTTGTATTCAGCTACCAATCCCACACAAGTAGTGTGAATATAAAGTACTGCAAATATGTAACAAAATAAAAGAAAGAGGATCAAGAGATGGAGGGAGGTGTGAGGGAAGGAAGGCAAAGAGGATGATGAAAAGGCAGTTAAGATGTGTTGTGTAGAGGTACCAACTCCCTTCGAGGAATGTAAACATTATGCGCTACACACACATAATAATGGAGAAAATAATCTGAAGAGAAGTTTAAAAAATGTAAACCCAAAACTGAACAATAGTAAGGGAATTCTATAAAACAGGTATGTAGGAAATAAATACATAGAAAGCAACACTTTCCCTTGGCACTATACACTTACAGTAAATTCCTTTAGTTCAGGGGAATATATTAAATATTCACTCTTTGGGGACACTATTCTAGGTTCCATGAAAGATATGAAGAAATTTGGCACTAAGTACTTATAAGACAAAATTCCAACTTTGGAAACAAACTTTAGAAATAAAAAATCAAATATAAAAAGGAAAGGTTAATTCAAGAAATTATCAGTGTGTTATTCTCTTATGAAAGAAAACTAATCTATAGCCAAGTTTAAAACATTTACTATTATAATCATTTGAAGAGATTAAAGATTTCCTTTTCGCAGATAAAGCTAAATTTAGCAATGAGTGTTTGCCTTATAATTAAAAGCAACTGAATGCCACTAAAACTTCCCTGCAGACCTGAATTTCTTTCAGTATAATGTGGTCTTTTCCAAAGTGTCTGACTGGCCAACACAAAAGAATCTAGTTCCAGCGCTGTTGTGGGAAACATATTAGCTTTCAATTTTGTGGAATCTACTTTATATCAAATTTTGACATATTCATGCAGGCAATGATTTGAATATTTACAGTAAATTTACACAATAATGTGGAAAAGGTTGGCAGATGTAGAGTTCTCTGATTTCAGAGGATATGTTTCCACTTCCTCAAGTCTTATTTAGTACTTCTCAAATTTTATGCTTTTCTTTTACTAGGTCTTCCATCTACTTTATCAAATTTATTTTCAGGTCTCTCATAATTTTGTCTACTGTGAATAACTTTTTCCATTTCAATTTCCCACTAGTTATCAGTATAAGGAGAACTTATATTATACTATAATATTATAATATTATATATTAATATATTCTATATTCTATATTTATATA